>NC_063213.1:13968313-14271040 GCF_020740725.1 Corvus hawaiiensis
TTTGGCAAGGGATATCTTCCTTCAGGAGTACTGCCGGAGGGAGCCTGTATTGATCGCCTTTGCAATTATAGATAGGACCATGGCAATCACTAAAGACAGGGAAACATTTTAATTCTGCATTGTGTAGGCTCATTCTTGTTTTTAAAAACAAACAAACAAAATGCATCTATTTCTCTTGTCTGTTTAATTTTAGGTGTATAATTTTAAAAAAAAAGTATTCAATGGGCTATTAAGGAAGATCGCAGTGTGTCCTGCAGACATTTCCAGTCTTCACAAAAGACATTCAACAGTTAAAATAATTCAAGGAAGGTCCAGCCCAAAATTCCAATAAATAACCGCAGATCAAGACACTGATTGTCTTTAGACTCTTCCCCCAGCCCTCACTAATAAAACTTTGGCTACCTAGGTTAATCAACAGCCTGGCTGCCACATCGGAGCAGACCAAGAAATCTGCCAGGTCACTGGTGGCTATTCCTCCACTGCATACACATTTGCCTTTGTGTTCAGAGCCTGTGACTAGACACAAGTCAGACTAATTCGTCTTAATTCAATTCAGTTAGAGGGGGGCAGCTTCTAGATGGGCTTATATTTAACATTCAGCAAATCAATTTATCATGAGCTTTTGGCTTTACAGGCACATCTTAAACTGACATAAGTAGATGGCCCATGCTGTGGCTTCTTCTGGCACACACAGATCCAATTCAACATAACAACATCAAGTCTCATTTGAAGACATTTGTAATAATCTCTTAAGTTTTAAGTGGTAATTATGATATTTAGTAGTCTTTTATCCTATATCTCTAGATTTCAGTAGACAAATTGAACAGGGTTTGTCAAGATGCTTGGGGAACTGGTATTTAATCTTATCTCAGCAGAAATGCTCAAGGAAACCAGATGATCCATGGACATTTCCTACCTGTTTTATCCTCATTTTATTCTACTTCAGTGATGATTTATTCCTTGATTTGAATGCACTCACTAATGGCAATGAGTTTAGTGCACACAAGTCTAACTTTGCCTGATACTTTTCCTTTTCAGTGGTATAATTAGCATAATGTGTTTAAAAGCTATCAACCTGACTCTTCCAAGTTATTTACCTTGGAGTATGCCACTGACACAAGGCAGTTTTGCTCTAACTTGCAGGCTTGGCAGAAAAAAAGAGCCCCAGCTGAGAACAGCATTCCCAGCCTCAAGAGAATGTAGCCATTGAAAAAGTGATAGGAGGGAAAAAAACCAGGGAGTGTTACCTTCTTTACTTGGACTATCTGAGAAAATGTAAGTATCACTACTTTAAGTTTTGCCCATGTAGCATGAAATGTGAGGTCTTTCCCTTAGGTAAGTTACATATACAAAAAGAAGTAATGACATTACAGAATTTTTTTCTGTAGGCAACTTTCTTATTTTGAGAAACCTTGAGTTCTGCTGTGTCTTTTAGTAAGTGACAGTTTGCTATAGGGAAATTACTGAATTCTACAAATAATCACAGAGTGTGCCGGATACAGTTTATTAGCTTGATCTTTCATATTTAATTGATGTTTGCTGTGAAAATAAAGTTCAGCCAAGCAGAAGGGGAAAAAAGTATGTTGTGCCACATTAATTTTAGTTGTACAAGCACATAAACGGCCATGTGATCATTCCATAGGTTAATTTCAAACCCCTGAGAAAGGCTCCGTCTGGCTTTTTTTTTCTTGTTAAAACTTCATATTAATAAATAAAATTGAGTTTTCATGCTTTGCTAGAAAGTCAAACCTCAATGACAGGAGGGTATTACTGCTTGTCTTGATGACTCTGCCTTCATTTTTCCCTGGGCACCTTCTAGGTAAGGCAAAATACTGTGCCCCTGTGGCTTGAACTCCATGTTTTCTAAAATATGATAGAGAGAAATGCTTTTCAAATGGAAATATGATATTGTTGCTGTGTTCCAGAAAAAAAGTTACAAACAGCAGAACAGAATCACAAAAGAACAGGGCCAACATCGTTTGACACAAATGAAAATCTTTCAGTTCACATCAATAGGCTTTAATCAGACCAGTATTTCCTTATTTCCTAGTTTTGTTTAGAAACATCCTTTAGACTTAGAATGAGATCTAAACACTTTTCTTCCTCCCCCTTCATATTTATGATCCAGGCTTTTGTAATAGCAGCATTTTCCTGCAATGCTGGCAGAATACCAATGAAATATTTCTTCCCATAGTGACACATACAACCATCCTTGAGTGGGAGGAACAGTATTTACAATATCCTACTAGACTCCCTCTTTAGCTTACTAGGTTCCTTCATCTGTGTCTTATGGCTTATTACCAAATGCTGTGAGAACACATGGAACACCTACACCTCACTAGAAAGATAAACTGAATGTCTTAAAACACAAAGTCTTTCAATGACTGACTCACAAATTACCACTTGGTGAATAGGGACTTTATTGCACCTACACTGTTGTGCCAAATTCCAGTTGACAGTGACACAGTAGATAAGTTTAGATGAAGGTGTTTACTGGTGGATAGGACAATAAAAAACTCATGGCTGAAATGTTTTGAACTCCAGGACGTTTTCCCAGCTTCATTCTCTCTAAATTCTCAGCATGGCAGAGTTATCCAGCAGCCAAGCCGGTTGTATGTGGGTACTCAGTATATGGGACTTTGTAATGCATGTTTGTTTTTAAGGCATTGCTACGGCTGTTACTCTGGTAGCAGTCAGGGTTTCTGGTAATAATCAGTGAATCCCAAGTCAGAACAAAGGTGCTAATGTGGTACCAAGTTCCTGAGTAAATAAACAATTGCTAAACAAAATCTTTTCGACAGCATTGCATGTCTGTGTCAACACTGTGTTTCCTCCATGAGTCATCTGGTCAGCAGCACTCCAGCTACATGGGAGACGTCACCCACTTTCTACAGCTCTCTGCCAAAGACTGAAGTTTTGTGACAGAATATACCACTCAGGATTTCCTGTGAGCCACAGGAGTTGCATTTTTTGTCAGGATTAGAGAAAAAAGTCAGGTTAGAAAATCCTGATGGGCATATTTGAAGAGGAAAAAAGACATGAAACAAATGCTGTTAGTGCCAGCCTCAGCGTCCATTAGCTAGTCTTTATCACCCAAGCATAGAGATACAGAATTTTAATACATGGGAAGGATGCCTCAGATATTTTTTATTCTGCAGATTAATAGGAAATTACTAATATATGGGGGGAAAAAGGACATCCACACAGGTACTCATTTGTTTATTTCAAATATCCTGCACTTCAGAAAAAAACACAGATTTTTTTTTTTTTATGTTCAGAACTGGATCCAGAAACAGGAGTTACCTACTTTCTAGCTCAGACATAATGGAATAGCCATTCTCTTGAGATTTTTTTTTTTTTTAATAAAAACACAAAACTCCTTGGTTTCATATGATGATTGCTGGTAATTAAGAGATGTAGAAAGCACACAATCAGTTCATCTGATAGGATTATCGCCAAGGCAGTTTGAAAGAGCTTGCAAAAATTTTGCAATCTGTGTGTTTGTCCTGATTCTACTTGAACCTGAACTCCAGGGTCTGCTTTTGAATGTCCTCTCAACTCATTATCTTTTCTTATCTCTTGTTAAGATGCTTTCCTGAGTCCAAGCAGAGATGTTCAGCCTTTTTCTAATAGAAATACGGTAAATGTCTCCTCTGTCAACATAATGCAAGATTCTTGAAAGAATCACTTCACAAATTTCAAACTAATAACTTATTATTTTTCACTGATATAGCACATAGGTGAATAATGTTCCATCACCAGTGACTATAATCACCTTCAGCCCCAATTCAGCATCCCAGGTTCTGGCTTGATTAAGTATTTGTCACTTCAATTCCATCTTCTCCTGACAGAGATAACTTTATTTTAAGCCAAACTGCTGTACTCCAGAGTTCAGGAAGGACATGAAAATGTCAGGTAATAATCCCTCCTCAATCTTGTGCGTAGGTAACACTGCTAATATGCAGAACCATTAGTATGTTGGCATGAATTTAGCTTAATCATTTGCAGCAATTCAAGCTTTATTAAGATACCTTAAAGCTGATCTGCATAAGCTTCTCCCATCTTTACATGCTTTACTCTGCTTTCAGTACTTAACAAAAGGCACATTTAATCTTGCAAATTCTCCTGAACCTTTGTAACATTATTTTAAATGAATTTCATCAGTCATTTGAGCACTTCATAGAAGCAAATATTTTTTTTTTTCACAAGGAAACAACCTTTTGAAAAGTAATCCGGCTCAAAACAGGATGTCTATGTGTTTATTGCCATCTCTGGATGTTGGAGACTGTCGTGCTTACACTATTATTCATGCAAATAAATAGAAAAACTGCCATATCAAACAGATATTCAAAAGCCAAATGATACTTGTGGAAACTGATCAGACATTAGTAATAAATAGTTTTATGTTCTCTCATTTCCATCTGTCTTTGTCTTTAGAAGGATAATATCTGGTACCTCATTCTCTCTCCAAGTTAAAATATCAAGAATGAGAACATTCACCTCAAGAATTAAAACTTCAGGAAAAGAGAAGACGCATTATTTTTTCAGCATGTTTATAGAATATGTTAAACATTCAACATGTTTAAAGAAAATTATCTTTAACATGTTTATACTGTGAAGGGGCTAAATGTAAGGTCTCCAAGGCCTTTGTCACGTTGAAGACGAAATTGAATTTCTATCTACATCTTCTATTAGTCACTCTCATCTTTTTACTGTAGCAGGATGGGATTATTGGTGTACTATATCCATCCATCCACCCACCCAACTATCTTCTCTGATTTCTTTCATCTTTTGAATCATTGTTTTTCCTTCTACAGCATAACTCAGTAGCAATATTCAGTACTCGTTCGCTTTCTTGTTACTTAAATGTACTTGCTTGAGATGCATGACACCTGCCATGTCTGTACTTTCAATAGTGATGACTAAACACAGCCAAAGGGCAGTTTTGTAGCTGATGAGTCAATTTATCTGCAGGAGTAAATGACACACCGTTGCCCATGAGTTAAGTCTTTGTAAATAGTGAGCACTTCAGAGGTGAAGACATTTTTTGGGTTGAAGACTCCAATTTGGTGTACAGTACCCAGCTCCTTTATGATGTGGCTGCAAACACTGTGCTGCTTCTGTGCTTATTCACACAGAATCTGCTTGTATTTCTGAAATCTTTTAATCTGAACAAGATCTCTCTTGAAAATCTTGATCTTCTCTCTTTGCTTTCCCTCATTATGTTTGTAGCCTGCCTCCAACTGCAACATTAAAAGCAAATATTTTACTTTCAAGCTCACTATCCAAGAGCAAACTAATGGTTCTAACTCATACCTTGGTTGAATTCAAGTTGGTTCCTTGAATTCAGGTTAACACAGAATTGATGGGATAATATTTTCTTTGTGGGAATTCAGACCAAGGTCATAATCACCTTTTTCTCAACAATCTTTTAGAGTGACATGAGGTTCTGCTCTGAGAGTTTATTTTCAGTTTGTCATTCCTGAGCTTTATGGCACGGTTAGTTGGCTTCCCACTTTCTTATTGGCTCCCATGGCTCTTGCCATGTCATCTGTACTTATGTGGTATCTAACACGGACCAGCAGTTACTGCTCACTATTTATTCCTTTCATCATTTCCCATGCTTTTTTTTTTCAGAGCTGTAGCAACAACTATGAGATCCTCTTCAAAACTGCCAGGGCTTTAACAAAATAGCACAATAACACTTTTACTTTGTCTTTCACATTTCCATATACCACAGTTTCCATTTCTCGTGACTGCAAGTATTTCAACATTGTGAAGCACTGGAGCCTGCAACAGCTGCTTCCAGTAGCATTCTTGAAGTTCCACAGAATTAAGTAGGACCTCATAGTCAAGACTAATTTTCACTCTGCCTTACACACATCAAATTCCCTAAGCCCAAAGAAAAAAAATCTCTAAATATTCCAGAAGTAAACTGAAGTGTGCTGTGAGTGACTCACAGAGCCCAAAATGCCATTTTTGTAAAGTAAACCTTAACTTAAAAACCTCTTTTCTGGCTATCACTTTGAATAGCTCTGAGGTGTAGTAGAAGGCAGTTCTCTCCCTCCACACTGGGCAGAAGACGTGTAACTGTCTTAATTGTTAAATCAAAAGTTAGGAATAATTTTAAAAGATAGAATTCTTTTATTTGGTGTTTCAAACACATCTTTTTCCTTGCAAGAGCATATTTTTTTTCATCTTCTTACTTGCTTCACAAAGCCATTAGAATTTAGTGATGAAAAAGTATTTAGCAAAGATTAAGTATCTGGAATTCAAAAAGCATCTGTGAATAAGGGATCAAATTTAATATCATTGAGATTAAAACTTTATCAAGAATTGATTCTAGATATTTCTGCTCTAGCTTTGTAAAAGAAAGAACATGAAAGGCCAAATTCTCCATTGATACAGATTGGTATTGCTTCATAGAATGGAGATGCATTCCAACGAACATGAGCTGAATATCTGGCTTTGAGATTTAAACCAGTGTGTATTAACCCTATGTGTTTATTGGCCACACACTTCGCACTGGTATGTGCTGATGTGAATACATTAAATATCCTTTTGAGAAATTAACTACTATTGGGAGACATTAATCCTTACAATATAAGCTATTTTCTTGATGGAAGTTGTCATGGTTTAATCACAGCCAGCAACTAAGTACCCTGTTCCCCTGCCCCCAAGGGATGGGGAGGAGAATTGGAAAAAAAGGTAAAAGCCATGGGTTGAGATAAGAACAGTTTAATAATTGAAATGTAATATTAATGATGATAAAATCATAGTGTAATGAAAAGGGATTCAATGAAGGGGAGGGGGGTGAAGAAGGAGAGAGGGAGAGAGAGATAAAATCCAAGGAAGACAATTGAGGCACAGTTTTTCACTGCCTGCTGATTGATGCCCAGATGGCTTCTGAGCAGCAATTGGCATCTCCTGACCAACTTCCCACAGTTTATGTACCTCACCTTCTGGGATATGGAATATCCCTTTGGATAGTCTGGGTCAGCTTTCCTGGCCATGGGCTTCCAGCTTCTTGTGCACCTCTTTGCTAGCAGAGCATGAGACACTAAAAAGTCCTTGACTTAGCACAAGCACTCCTCAACAAGAACTAAACCATCAGTGGTTATCAACATAATTCTCATATTAAATCCAAAAAATGCAGCACTGTACCAGCAAGTTAACTCTATCCCAGCTAAAACCAAGTCAGAGGTACAAAAAAATATTTTTAAAAAAAAGTATATAAAAAGAAAGCATTTGGGAAGTGGAGAGTCTAAGAATCTAATGCAGTGTGTTCCTGTTATGATCCAGTTTTAAGGTTCTTAGAAATGCCTCTGCCCAAATTAAGGTGCAAACAAGACCATATGCCAGTGACAATAGTAAGGGTTTTATTTGATGGTAAATATGAGAAAGAGAGAGAGAGAGAAAGAGAGAGAGAGAGAAAGAGAGAGAGAAAGAGAGAGAGAGAGAAAGAGAGAGAGAAAGAGAGAGAGAGAGAGAAAGAGAGAGAGAGAGAGAGAAAGAGAGAGAGAGAGAGAGAAAAAGAGAGAGAGAGAAAAAGAAGTAGAAGATAGTTGGGGGGAGCAGAAAGAGTGACAGGGACAGAATAAGGAAACTATCACCACTCTGTGGATCCCAACGATGTTCGTTGATCCTCTCCAGCTGGTCTCTTGGTGGTGAAGATCCCCCCAGAAGGCACAGAGTCCGATGGATATATCTGCTCAGGCTAGGTAGGCATGTCTGGCCATGTCCCCTGGGGTGGGGTCAGTCTCTCACAGCAGACTCTGGGTCTGTTGCACCACGTGCAGTCCTGTGGGGCCAAGCCTCTCACATAAATGTCCTGTGGATGTGCCCTGTGGGGTTGGGGGTTCCACAGCTGGGCCAGTTTGTGTAATCGGAGGATGGGTGTTCATTGCCTCTCACCAGAGGTTGCACCATGCACCCAAACCCTCCTCCTCCGCCCTCGGTTGGGGGGAGTCTGTGTAAACCTGGCTTCTGTGAGCTGTGTTCTCCCCCCCACCCAAAACTCAGCTGGGAATAGTTGTAGCTGGTGGCTTTGGCCTTTTGTGGATGCAAACCTTCCCCTCAGCCTGAGATGATTGAACAATGCATTTCCCTTTATCTAATCAACAATTTGACTTTCAGTTCAAAGTCCCACTCTTCAGGGAGGCTTCTTCGGTTGTAGCTTCTTTATAATGAGCAAAACTTTATACCAATGTTTGAGGCATGAACTATTTTCAGTCTCTGACAGCTCCAGAGTTTCTCCAGGTGGGAAGTAAACTTATTGGATCAGTGTATTTGTCCTAATGGGAGTGATAGGTGTTTTATGTGTTAGTTTTCAAGTGTGTGTCTGAAAGCAAAGTTGGCTGAAATGACAGTACCAGAAATCTACATGTGCATTATCATATTCAATATGAGAATAGAAGTAGATGAATCCTCAATGGTTAATGACCTTGGAGGACTCTGAGTATGAGATTCAAATAAATTAAAAACCTTGGTGGCCTTCATAAAGGGAAATAAATGACAAGTGAGAAGTGGAAAATAAAATGATAAAATGCATGTGTTTGCTTTGGCTGGCCTTCCTTTTTTCTTTTTTTTTTTTTTTTTAATTGCATTTTTATTTCCTGCACAGATAACCAAAAGAAGTTTAAAGCAGACTTTATGAGAAATGGCTTGACTTGTCTTTATTACTAGCAACTTTTCAAAAGTAGTCTTCAATATCACAGACTGATATGATGAGTGAATCTCAAATAGCACAAAGATATTTGCTTATTGCTCCCCATGGTAAATTGATTTGTTATTTGTTTTATTATTTTATTTGTTTTATTTTTTATGTTGTAATTATATTGGTTCCTGGACATCAGCTCAGAAGTGAGCTGTATTACAGTGAGAACCCAGGACAGTTTCAAGAGAGTGCTGGGTAAACTGATGATTCAACAATCCCCTATTGTTTCTTCCTACAGCTGACATATTTTAAGATAAGAGCAAGAAGAAAAAATGTCTTTAAACTATTTGTTATATCTTGGTAAGCAGTGTGAAGCATTGTCGCGTATGTGCAGTGCTTGGATGGTTCAGTCACCTTTATTCCTTTCTCTCAACCCTGACAAATTTGTTTACATATTTAACAGGTTAAGAATGAAATTCACATGGGAAACATTTCTACAGGAACTGTTCTCACTAAACTCAAGTTATACATGATACCACTGTTTCTTGTTTGTTTTGGGTTTTGCTCTCTGAAAGAGGCATTTACACAGTCACCAAAACCCATAAGTCAATGTATTCCCCAAACTAAAACTTGCTGGCTATTCTGATGTTCTTCCTGCCCCTTTCTAAAATGTTGGTGTGCAAGAACAGAACACTTTTTCACTCTGAGAGAGTTAAATTCAACGTAACAGGTCCTAGCTGTTTATAGCAGATTTATTCTGCAGTAAATGCCCCTTTTCACGTAACTCTATTAATTAATTTGGTAGACTTGAAAAGAATAAAAGACCTATTGAATAATTGTCCTAGAGACTAAAACATTTAACTTGAAAGTCATATGACAATTGCCAGGGACTGTGTTTGTAGACACAGTGAAGTAAGAATTCCTTTAGGAAAAAATGAGATTTTAATTATTGACTTCTAGAAAGACATGATTAACAAGGGCTTCTCATCCTCAGTTATCAAATCCCAAGTGTCTGCTCCTGCATCTACTGTTTCTTAAGTAAAATCCCCAAACTTCCTTCCAGTTCTCAGAGCAGCCTCATTAAATCAACTGTAGTTAAACCTTCAGTAGATTAGAACTGGTTAGGGGAATGTAGATGTAACACTTGATTACCTTTCTAAAGCTGATGACACCAATTGATTTTTAGAGATTGGTCAGCCAGCAAGCCACCTCCTCCCCACCCCCAGTTTTCCCAAGAACAGGAGTTAACCCATGCATTTAACAGGCTTGCAGTAAACAAGTTATTCTGCTCACAGGTGATTGCTGGAGTTTTTTCTCAGAATAAGAAAGCCCTACAAGTTCTGTGATCCATCGATACTGTATGGTTTATATTATCTTTAGAAAAGACACGCTACCAGGGAAAAAATATTGTATATCCTCTCAGCAGGGGACTTTGAGCTGTTTAGCACTATGTAATTGGATCTAGGACTAATTCTTAACTTTGATGAGGCCAAGAGGAGTTACACTACTGCTACTTCCACCACATTAATGATAGACAAAACACTTAAACACGCTGTCTAACACTTGATTGTAAAGGACTAAATGCATTTCAGAGTCAAGTTTTGGTTCTATAATATGCCTTTGGATAATTCTTGTTTTCTTTTGGTCAGTACACATATGATTTCTATCATTTGAAGCACACAGTAATTTAGCAAGAGTAATAAACAGTGCATTCAAAAATAATCATATTACTTAATAATGATGTGCCTTAGATCAATTTTGTAATAGCCTGCCTTTATTATGTAACAGATAAACAAAAGGAATATTTAAATCAAAGAACTGTCTGCTGCTTTAATACAAGGTAAAACTTCATCCACTTTGTAGAATTCACTGTTGGTATTGCATTTCTTGGATTGGCTGCTTGTCTAGCCATTGTGGAATATTATTGTAAAGCAAGTTAGAGGGAACAGAGCATTATTCCTCTATACCTTATTTGCTGTGGGATTAATTATCAGGCTGATTTTAATATTTGGTCACTAACAAGGCCTTACATAGTTTAATTCGTCTTTTCAACATGGTTATTTGATAGCTTATTCACAGGTTGGTTTGGTTTTTTTTTTTATTTTGGTCATCTTCCAAGTTTTTTTTCATTTGTCTCATATGTAGTCTACAAATGTTTTATATGGCTCATATACGTTTACACAGTAGGTGCCCAAGGCAATGAAGATTCACTAGAAATGTAATAATTTGTGAACCAACTATACAATTTCTATGCTCAAGTTATATTTGCAAAATCTTTTGAGTAGTTTATTTCATTTTAAAAGCTTCATATGTTTACTTGAATTATCTGCTTAATGAAGGATGCATTTAATGATGACAACTGGTTCTTTTCTCCTAAGCACATTTCATGTTAAGGAATTCTCACATACATTAAGAAAGGAAATTTTTTTGCCCACTCTCAAAATTCAGTGTTGAAAGAGAATAATAATGTTCAGCTTTGACCAAGAATTTCTGGAAACATCTGTTTCTCTAATAGAAAGTATCATGGCCTTTGTTGTCCACACAATTCCATTTTACAGAAGATCTTGCCTATGAAGCATCATGTACTAGGCTTCCTAGAGCACAATTTTTCTTACTTGGAAGAATAAGAGTAGGGTTAGTAGTCTCTTGCCAGTTTTGAACCTATAGTTCAAGGGAGTCTAGGTTTTTCAAACTTAGATTGTAGCACTAGAACAGCTTCTCCAGTTTTTGAAGTGCCAGCTTAATGAATCATTCCCCACAAAATAGTTGCTTCTGACATTCCAGCCAAAGCCCTGCTGCTCTCGCAGGAGCCTATATGCTTTTATCTTGCACATTGGTCTGAGCTGCAAAAATGTTCCAGTTTATCACATACTGTTCTGCACTGTCACTTAGAAATATGCTTGTGCTTGCCGAGTGAATATTGATAAGATACCTTGAAAGTGTGATAAAAATGGGGCAAAGAGAAGATATCTTTCAAATTTGATGAATAAAGTCTTTAAAATAGTGATAAAGGACTTCTGAGAGTCCATTATTGAGAATGAATTCTCAGAGGTGTACATGAAGTTGGGGGCTTATTGTTTGGTCATGTGCTTTCAAAGGTTTAGGGCTTTTACTCTGTGTTCTAAGAAAAAGCTCTTTGAAGGTCATGTTTGAATTCAAAGCTGTACTTATTGTCTGTTTTTCCATGCTATCTACATTACTGTTGCATATCGCATTTGGGAGCCCAATAGCTCCTGAAGGTAATATTTTCTAATTCCACTTATCCTACCCTCTGGTGTAGCATTTGTCAGTGCAGGTTTGTGTCTGCAGGTGTTGATAAGGTAGAAAAAGCTACCTGACTAACATTATTATATTGCTTATTTTTTCATAGGTAGTTTGAAATGATTATCATTGCTGGACTATAGTCATGTGCTAAAAGATAGCCTGCCCTCCTTCTGCTATACCACCCTCAGTACTTTAAAGCTGAGGTAGCTGTGCAGATTACCTGGCTGTGAAAAATCTTACAGTAACAGAGAGTGGGAAGGAGGGAAGAGACTGGGAGAACAGAGATGGGGAGGATCTGCTTTTCACCGCTGGTGTTATTCTTGTACTGAAGGCTGTGGCTCCTTGTTCAGCTATCTTAGTGGGCAATTAATCTCTTGCTGTTAGAGCATCACTGAACATAACCACTAAACTACTGACGGTAACAGAGGTCACAGAAAAAAGGGAGCACTAAAACTGAGCTGTAAAGCCCTCTACAGTTGATTTTACTCTGCGAGATGTTGGACTCCTCACCTGCGATCCTCAGCAAGAGAAACCTGTGGGCCCCCCAGCCCTGAGACGTACCTACCCTGAGAGTGGCATGACTGGCCTTGATGAGGGGGTCACCCTTGTAGGACCAAACGTAAGGGGTGCCTGCCTGGCTTCATGCTTCTGCAACACTTCAGCCTGAAAATTAATCTTGTTCCATTAATACATGTCTCTGCCTATGAGGGGAAAAAAAAAAGTGCCCCACTTGACTGGTACTTCTATGAGAGGTTAAAAAAATTCCTTTTTTGCTTGGATCATAATAAAGCAGGAGACACGCTCAGGAGCCTTTCTCAGCTGTACAGACAGCTCAGCTCCACAGCCTCTGCTGCAGCTCTCTGTGCCTTCCTCAGCAGAGCATCAGACCAGCTGTAGGCATAAATACAACTTGGCATGTTAGACCAGACCTGCTTTTCAACACTTCCCATGTGACAAAACAATCCCTCTTTTTGTTTCTGTAATAGAAACAAGCACCCTAGAACATGTTTAGTTCTAATGGAGATAGTTACCCGAGTCTCTCAAATCCCCTTTTTCCCCAGGCTCAGTAATAACAGCACTGGGATCAAAACATAGGTAATAAGCTCCTAGGAGAAAGAGCATGTTCCTACATCACAGAAGAAAAGTTAGTGTAATTTCAGCATCTTTTGCCCCCCTATTTTTGTGTTGTTTAGCTTTTTATCTTTCTACTGTCTTAGCTTCAGGAGCTGATGCAAGATATTCTTATGCATTTGCCCCACATACCATCATGATGACCAGAGTAGAAGTGCACAGGTTGGTAATCAGCCCAGCCTACATGGTCAGCATATTCCAGTATTTCAGTCAGCCATGTGAGTGTAAACAGGTTTCTTACTCCAAACTTTTCTAACAAAGATATCTAAAATGTTATCATTAGATGCATGCAAAACATGTGTTTGCAAGAATAAATAAATGGATGACATTTTTGGCAGCCAATTTATATATGTTTGGCTAATCTTTTCTGCCTTAGTTACCATAAGAGGACAAAAATAGATTAATCATAATTCTGGTTTCACCAGGACCCTGTGAAGATTCGTTAGATAATGTGTGAAAGTAATAGAGAACTGTTTTCTGTTACTGTCTCTCTCTAGGTTTGGAGGATGAACTAAACCTTAGCAAGCTTATTCTCAAATCCTCCTTACAGTTTGGGAATTATTATTCTAATTCACATGCCTAAATTCCAATTAAATTGAGATTTAATCACACTTCATTGGCTCAGTGCCTAAGCAGAGGCATCCAGTATGTTATCAGACAGTGCTATAGATGCAGCACCTGTGAGAGATCTGATAACCTCTTGGAGCAGCATCTGAGAGTGGGCACCCACCAAAGGTGCTAGACAGATCTGTGGGAGCAGTTTCACTGAAATACCAAGGGAAAATTTAAACTACAGTCTAACATTCTGCATAAAGCCTGAAAGTGCCTGGCCTACTAAAGCTACACACTTTAGAGCTAGAAAAGATTCCTCAGGCACCATGGCAGAGGCTTCTGCACCTGGTCAGAAGCCTTGGCAGGAGAGGTGAGGCACTGTGCCTAAGCAACCATGCAATATGATAAGAATGACCTTAAAAAACAGTCATGCTGAGCTTGTATTGCACTCTTTTGAATAATTATGTTGTTTCTCAGAATGATGTGAGTGGTTTGCTCTCCTGAGCATGAGGACAGTTTGTTTCCACAATGTCCATGATGCAAAATAAAATCAAGCCGTGAGCCACAGGCCAGACACTCTTGGCACATAGAAGAAGAGAAGCTGATACCTTGCCTTCCTGCAGCTTGAAAAAATATCTGAGCACAATACAAACACAGTGTTTTTAATCTCAAGGATATTGATATGGCTGGGAACCCTTTTTGGCTTTAGGTTTCCTACTTGACACCCTCCTACAGCCAGGACAAGTCTCCCTGGTTGCTTGTGGGGACAGATGGTTCTTTAAATACTTGAATATCCATCTGATTTCTGGAGAGGTCACAGGAGAAAATTAGGCTTATTCTAACTTGTGGAATTTATCTCACCATTTTTATATTCCTTGTGAAACAGGACCATTTCACTACCCTACCTGTCATGGGATTCAGTGCTTGGAGAGGGAGTTATGCATATGGCCCTAATCCTCTCAAGGTTGTATCAGAAGTACATGGCAGGAACTGAAGCTACATCTGGTGAGCTTGAGTCCTGGCCTATGGATCCAGCAACCCACAGATTTGCTGTTTAACTTTGGCTATGAATACAACATTCCATTTTTTTTTTCCCAGCTTTTTTATGATGGCAGCTGAAATTGTAATTATTAGTTCTGAACTGAACTGGGCAGGGGAGAAGGAAATGCTGGGGTTTTTTATTACCCACAATATTTATTGTCCATGATTGCTTCTCAGGTAATTCATGGTGAGCATTTTTTTCATTTTGCTTTTTAAAACGCCCTCTTTGCTTGTACCATTTAAATTTTATATTTTTAATTCTTGTTTTGGTAGCTTATTAAGTTTTTGATTTATGATGAAGATTTTTAGAGTCCTATTGCTTCATTAGTGTATCAAACATTTACACTCCTTGGAATAAGCACAGATATAAATAGAAGGTGTGTTCATTTAAGCAAGACCTGGAAATGTTTTCATATTAATCATTACAATAATGAACAGCTGATTAAATTATTGATCTTTCAGGATAAACAATGCCTTAAAAAGTTGTGGAACTAAGCATTTAAAGCTGATGGAGACACTGTTTTTTCATTAGTGTAAGATCTGACCCATGAATATAATATGCCCCATCTGCTGAAATAATGGCCATGTACATATTACCTGTGTTCTCAACATTTTGTTTTCAGAAATATGGAAATTATCATTACTTTATGGCTATTCTGAAACCAGAATAGTAATTTTCTTCTACCTGGTATGGCTATTATTCATGCATGCCTCTTATTTTAGCAAAAGCTGTATTTCATAAGGTTGAAGGTCCATTTATTCCAAACATTCTTGGCAATATGTAGAAACCTCAAAGTGCATTGTTTGCATTTCTGACAGAAAACTATGCATGACATATTTTTTTTTAATGTAGTGAACATATGTAGTACCTACTCTATAACAAAATGTACAAAATTAATAGCATATAGCTATTTCTTTGAATTCAGAACTGATGCATGGGCAAAACGTGCACTTAATCTATCAATATAAGCCATTAAGATTAACCTGTCCTGGACTTGATTCTTGGTGTAAAGAGGTTTTCTGCAGTGATAATGTAGGTGAATTATCATGTGGTACTACTCTGGCTCCCAGAAAATGTAATAGTGACTCAAATAATAGCAGCTTCTCTGCCTGTACATCATGACTTTCCATTGTATTTTTACTGAAAATCTGCGTAAATCTATACTATTTTCCCCCTGCATGAATTTGGGCTGATGGAGTAAACCACTATTGCCATGGCAATAATAGCAATCAGGGAGTGAAAATTTTGCCTTGGTACTTTAGGCCAGTCACAGTAATGAGAGTATTTCTCCACCCATTCAAACTATTTGGTTTTGAGCCTTTCCAAAATGATTTAAAAGTTATTTTAGATACAATAAAATGGTATACTTCTTAAATAAGGAGCTCTAGTTGGAGTAAGTTCCTATCACTGGCTTAAGTTGTAATTTTTTTTTGTTGCAATTACCATGTTTGATAAACTGAATGTCTGATGATATGTTTGCCCCTTCTGCACCCACAAAATCTGCTTGTACTTTGAAATATTCCTTCACCTTCTGAAGCTTGCTTAGAAAAAATTTAACTTGCACTAGGGGTTGGAATATAAAAGCAAATTGAAGCATTGATTTCCCCATTTCGTCACCTCTAGAGAACAATTCATAAAGCACGGAAGTTCTAACTAGTCAATCAATAGTTGCTACTTAAATCAGAGACACTGCAAATAGCCTGTTGTTATTAAAAGTGTTCTTCAGAAGATGATAATAAATGAAAAGAGAGGAACCAATTCATCTTCTGAGTGGAGTTCAAGATTGACACATCAAAGGAAGGGAAGCTGCACATGCAACTCATCCTTTATTTTTCAGACACAGATGGAAAAAATATATTTCCCTAAAAAGTTTCCAACGCTTAAGAACAGGGATAACCTGAAATACCAAAAAAGTTTTGTGAAAAATCCTGACAACAGAATGACATGGAAGTCTCTGTCAGACTCCTGGGATGTTGTTTGAACCCCTGATTTCCCAAACCCAATCCAGAGGCCTGGGTCCTGCATTGCAGCCTGCCCTTGCATCAGACACCTTGATGTTCCCTCAGCAGAGGAGAGGTGAAAGTCTCAAGACTTAAGAGACCTGTCTGAACAGATAGTCTGACCTGGAAGCCTCCAAGCAATCTCAGAGCCAGGCAGTCTGAGTGTTTGATGTTCCTGCATGGTTTCTGGAACATGCTGAGGAGATGTGAGAGTCAGGAAACAAGGTTTTAATTCCCCTGGAAAATTTTAAAGATTGTTATTTCATTCTGGATGAAATGTGGGGATTTGGCTTTAGCTAACAAAAAAAAAAAAAATCATATGGAATGGGAATTTTAAGCTTTGAACATTTCAGCTATAAAACATTTTGCAATATTCCTGTGAATGATGCAGCTGACAAACGTGTCCCTCCATGTGATGGCAGTGAAGGAAACTAAAATTACAGCACAAGATGCAGTTCTGAGCGTTCTCGTTCTGAAGCTGAACTCTAGAGTTGAGAATAATGCACACTTCAAATTAAGTTGATTATGCTGTTTATCAGCTTTTGGGAATTTGTTATTTCCCTACACCCATTATAAGGGTGTACCTCTAGATCTTAGTTGAGGACCTAACAGCAGAGTGGGTAAGGTGTGATCTCGCTGCCTTTCAGCTGAGACCACTTGAGTTGCTCAGCCACATGAGGTGGGACATGAGAGTGGGGGCCATGGTGAGCACTGTATGGGTGGAGACAGGAGGGACCACTGTGGAATAGCATGCCCTGAGGCAGAGTGAAACAGTGGAGAAACCCCACTTTGCAGCAAAATTTAACCACTGATTGCATGCATCAATTAGCCATTTAATCATAGAAGAAGCACATGGTGAACACATTCAAACTCATATGATAAAAAATCTTGCAGGTGCTGGGGACTGGAAGCACACACTTATTGAGGCTCAACACTAAAACCAGTATCAGGGACACCCTTGAGGGACTCACAGTGGGATAGGGACATGAGAAAGGGTTTTGCATTCACAGCAAGTCACTGTGAAATAAGATCGTGCACTCAGGGGGTTTCTCTTAGGTCCTGAGCAGACCCACAGCCTTCCTTACATGGCAGTGCTTCAGCCATGTGCCAGGATGCCTGTGCCCTGACTGGGAACAGATCACTTTCTTTGCAGTCACACCTTAACCACAAGGGTGGCCTTTTTTCATATTGTTCCATAAGAAAGAATGGAGAGGCAAAGAGCCTGTGTCTGTGCAAAAAGTTCATCATTTAAATTCACCACCCAGTAATGCTTGAACAAATAAAGCTGGGCTTGCTGCCTCTTTGTTCTTTAATAAAGGGGAAAAACCTCTGTTAACCCATGCACAGCAAACTGCAAAATGAGATTTGGTGTCTAAAGGTATTTCTACAGTTATTATCAGATTTAGAGACCTCCAGCTATATCAGTACCCAGACATCAGTGGTAGGGTCAGTGCTGTTCTGCTTATCCTGCTTAAGAAAACATTCCTTTTATCTAATAAAGTTTTCTGAATCTGTGATTCTTCCTCTGTTGTTCATTTTGGTGCTCTTCTGTTGCATTTAAACCATATTAGATTTACAGCAAGCTGCCATTGAGATGATACCCAGTGACCTATTTGCATTGGCCATCTCTCACATGCTGATGTAATGGTGCATGACCTATCAGCAGAACATTCAAAAATGGAAGATTGATTGGGCTAAGTGTTAATTGTTCTATTAAAGGGGAAAAGAAATGCCGCACACCCTCCTTCTCTTAACCTCGAGTCTGACCTGATACTATCTGTCACAAGTCAAAATATCCTTCCTACTTCCACACCTGTACAATTAACCCTAAATAATTACAGTCTCTAATGGACCCAACATGTCAGGTTAAAATCAGATTCTCCAAAGAGATTTGATGAAGTGGGTTGAGGTAATTCTGTTCCAGTGTGGCAAATGAAACATACATTACTATTAGAAGATATGAGATGATGCTGATCATTTATAAGGCCCCTCATTCTGAGAGAAGTGGAGATAATATATCACCAGGAATAAGGACAGTGTGGTAACACTGTTGATGTGAAAAACATATTTTAAAGCATGAGTGTGAGACAGAAAAACTGCCTAGCTTAAAAACCTGATGTATTGTTACTAGACAGTCATTTGAGAAAGATTTACCCTGAAAATGAGATAGTCAAATATGCCCACATTTCTCCTGCAGTGGGTAGATAAACACCAGGTGCCTGACTCTGCTCAGTAAAACATCAAAACCAATGTCAGAAACAGCAGAAATTTTATGAAACACAATGAGCTGATAGTCTGTGATTTTTAATTCAGTTTCCTCAGTGTTTGTTGTCATGCTAAGCATTGCAAGACATGTATGGGATAATAAACAACCCAAGTGGTTAAATTCAGCAGTACTACTAGGAATAGCATAGTAGGTCCTGAGCTGGTAGCCATCTAAACCACAGATTCTTTCCAAAGTAAGCTGGAGATATCCAAAAAATTGATGATAGTTAGCCTGAGTCTAGTATTCATGTCAAACAGGAGACTTGATCTATCGCAAAATAGAGCTGCTTGCCTGGCAGCCGTCTCTGGACAGGCTCAGTGACTTTGCTGACCAACAGCAGTTCACAGGCACTAAAGGCAATGGAATGGCACTGATAACAATGCAAAGTTGCATGAAGGAACAGAATATACCAAAAGGGACTAAAAGGGAAACTGTAAATGGTTGTTGGGAGAGCTGGCATCAAAAATGAACATAGAGCTGGAGTTCATATTGCATGAATTTCATCTCCTCTGCAGTAACTCCCTCTTAAGTAATTTAGGGCTTTCACAGAATGTCTCCCAGAACTACAACATCACTCGGTAAAGGGCAGAGGCAGACAACCGTCAGCCACTCCTAACAGCAAAGAATAGCTGGTGGATGCATTCAGCTCCTAAATTACCTACTGGAATCTCTTGCTTTTTAATAGGTGTCAAAAATTGTCACAGATCCAGCCATATTGTTGACCTGGCATAAAAGAAGCCCAGCATCAATGGTCATCAGTGCGCATCAGCTTCCTTTAAAATAATGTCAACACAAACTAAAATTCCTCTCTGAGAACCTATACAGTGGGGTGTAATAGAGGCACAAGTAATCATTTGAGTAGACCATTTATCTTAGAGTAGCACGTACTTTACCTTTAAACCAGTATGCAATTTGCCACAATTTTCATGGGAAAAGGATTTGGGAACATGACTTATATTTTAGTTTGGCATATTTTTTGCGTATTTTATTTGGGAAATTTTTATTTTGACATATGTTGGTGTATGATAGAGCTAGTTTGTAGCAGTGCCTAGCGTGTGTCCTTTGTTAAAATTGAATAGCTAAGGTCTAGGTCTTAAAAAACAGCGTAAGTGAAAGAGAGGGATACTGTAACTCACTGACTCCACTCAGGATGTGAAGGCATGCAACTGCTCAGAGACACAGTCAAGTCTTAGTCACTGCTGCAACAGTATGACGAGGAAAAGAATTTTTCAGGAGAACAAAACTATAAAGACAGTGAAGGAATTCAGGAATGCGAATCCCACTGTCTGTCAGCGGCACAGGTTCTTAAACACTCAATGGCCCAATTTGCAGAAGTATTTAGAAATCTAAAATTTGGATAAGCAAATCCTGCCATTTCAAAAAGCATCCATTCCACTGACACAGAAATCTGCATCTTTAAGGGAAAAATTACCTTAGAAAACATGTCTGAAGTTGCTTTAGAAAGGATTACACTCTTGCCAGTTAGACTTTTGAAAACTTTACAGGATGATATATCACAAAAGCCAGGAGAGAAAACAAGCCTTCCAGTTCCTCCCAAAAATCAAAGGAAAATAAAACATTATCCCTAAGATCTTTAAACTCACTGATTAAAAGCACACTGCATTTAGATCAAATTTAAATGTGACTCTTTTTGGGCTGACAATGTCTCTTTAAGGTAAGTACTTTCAAATGGAACAACTACCAATTTATGGAATTTTTAATAATCAACAACCTTGACAATGTCCTTTTGATTAGCCTGCAAAAATGAAGTTGCTTTTGATAGGAAAGTTCATTAACTTATTTAAAGTCTCTACATATTATGCTGAACAGTCTGAATATCAGCAATCTGTCATTGGAAAAATTTAGTAACATATGCAATTTTGCACCAAAATTCAGCTATGGGAAACAAAGATCTAAGTTGTCTTCTTTCTTAGGCTGTTCTGAAAGATGCTTATAGCCAAGTAACATTTTTCTTTTGTGCTGGATACAGCAAACATTAAAGAGAAAAAGAAATGTCATATTTACCTTGAATCACACTGGATGACCCTTTGCAAGAAGTCAAGAATTCAACTGGTTTAAGGATATGAAAGTAATTTTAATATTTCAGAATCATATGTTCCATTAGTTCCCACAATTTTAGTCAAAATTAACCAGGTGAGAAAGTTACTGCATACAAAACATAATATGTGGTTATCCATTATTTAGTCAAAATAAATGAATGAAAATTATAGAGCGATGATGTAAGAGTGGGATAAGTTCTTACGATCAGCTCTCTTTAACAAGTAAAGAGGTGGCTGGTAGATACAAAGAGATGATGTCTGATGTTAAAATAAATCCAAGGACCATGTTCTGCCTTCATGGAGGTATTTTTTTCCCCTCACAATTACATTTAATGCCTAAAATGTGATCTTTTTGTTGGCTTGCCTGCCCAGGAGCTACCTTAGGGAAATTTTGACCTTGTCAGGACCAGGGAAGGGAACGTTGAGTGACTGAGAGAGAAGAGGATTTTTAGTCTGACATTTTTGGTTTTGGCTTGCTGCTTCTTTACTGACTTCATTGATGAAATAGCTGCCTTGTTTGAATAAGTGGTAGCAGATTGCAGGCTGAGCTCAAGCCCTATTAAAACAGCACAGTGGAATATTATGGCTGGGACTGACACAATATGGGTATTTCCTTCTGCTCTTAGTCCTCTTGCACTTCTCTCCCTACTACATTACTTTTTAAAACTCAAAATCAGAGCCTTGAGCAGAGTTTCAGCACCCTTAAAGAGAGGATACCTTGCAGAGTATAAAGAGCTTTGACAAAGCCACTCCTCTAGGTACGTATTAGGACGAAACTCTCATGCCCACTCCTGTTAACCCAGCATCTCCTTTTTTCCCCCTTCCGTTTTAGCAGGACATTCTATGTCCTGAGCAATTACCACTCTGTTTTGTTCTCACTTCCTCACTTTTCTACCTCTTGTCACCTCTGTCTTTGCTGACCTCTAAGTCATTTTCTGCCCCTGGTGTCCCCTCTCTGTCCCATGGCTGTGGGCATTGCTGGCAGCACTGCCAGCCATCCTGGGGGGCCAAGGGGCAACAGAGGGAGAGGAGGGATGTTTGTTTGGAGCTACAGCTGTGTTTATGGGTAATTTACATCTCTTTCACTTGCACAGTGAGCCACCAGAGGAAGAAGGCAAGTGAGGAACAATAAAATTGTGGGCTATGGGATTGGTTTTGCCATTGTTGGCATATCAGTGGCTTGAAATGCAGCAAAATTTAATAAAGATACTGATTAACTGCAACAGCAGCAAAAACACATGGACTCCAGCACCTAATGGATGTGAAGCATCCTCACTAAGATCTTGTCTCATCTCCTGACCCGAGTGCAAAGCATGTTGGTAGAATGAATAGGTGTTTTAAGTACTAGAACTAATGTTATTGATAAGACTGACATGCTGATCCTTATCTGACACTCTTCATGCAAGATTTGATTTTTTAAATTCATCGTTATCTTCAAATGTTTTTCTGCAATTTGGACTTAAAGAGCTACTCTTCTCATGACTGTTAATATGTCAAATTTAGAAGTGTTTAGTACAGTGGTTATCACTTTATTGCTTATCCAATAGTAGATAAAGCTATGTTAAAACAGCAAATGCATAGTTTAAAATGGAAGAAAGGATGTTTCTTAGGAAAAGTTTTAATGGAGGCACTAAGATTATCAAGTCCTCAGGGTCTTTTTCCAAAAAAATATGAATGAGGGAAAACAATGAACTGTATTAGAGGCCTGACTGAAGTGTTAAGTATAATTTCTGCTGCCATGAACACCATAAAATGAAACGATGTGCTTATCTGCCCAGAATATAGAGCTTTTTTCTGAATAACATTTTCATGGGGAATAAAAGTAGCAACAGTCATAATGCAAATTCAGTCTTACATTTTTAAAAAGTGACTTATGATTGCAGCCATTTAAAATGGGAATGGACAGAATAAAGCATATTTATCTTTTTAATAAGGATGTGTTGTTTAATCTGGATTAAAAAAAGATAAAGGGAGAGTACAAAAAGTTAAGTTCCCTATAAAGGCAACCAGAATTTTAAACTGAAACAAATCATTAAAAATAAAGATGAAAATAATGGTCCACATGTAAAGCTCTAGTGCAGAGAGTTAACTGTGCATTCAGCTGAGCACGTTTATCCTGCTCTGCTGAGACAGACTGGTAGGGTAGAAGATTTTAAGCATTTGTTCATTTAAAGATAAGGATAACTCTGTGCACAGAGCACTGCATGCAGAATGCAAAGAGACTCCCTTCAAAGTCTGCTCAAGTCAGTAAACAGACTTCTTCAGCTTTATAAGAATTCTTGCCCATCCTCTTGTAATTTCACAGGCAAACTCTGCCATGGCAGCTACTTCTAATTTCTGTTAAATGAATGATGTCTTATTCAACTCAGACTGATAAATAATTCTTTCAATTATGGGTCTGAGCTTTCTATCTCACAGACTCTGATGCGTTTGGTTTAAGAATCAACATTATGACTCATCTGAATTATGTTACAGCAAAAAACCTTATTTGGTTGATACAGTTTTTTCCTATCAAAATGAAGCACAAAGTAGCTCTTCCCCGATTTTTCTCTCTTCCTCTGTCATTCATTTTCTTGTGCCCATTTTTAATACAGAAGCTGACTTTCTGAGAAGTGTATGCTTTTCTAGAGCTCAAAAGTGACACATGACCTTACCTGTCTTTCATTATTTCCTTTACAGAATTTTTTATTCAAATATTGTTTCAAAACTTGTGCTCACAAAACAAATATGCAAATATCAATACTTACCATTAAGGCAATCCTTTCAGTTTGGGCAAAAATCATGTTTAGGATCTGAGAAAACAAAGTGGAATATATTCTTTTTTGCCTGTAGCTTTGGAAGCTTGAAAGTCCCATCATCCTAAGAATTAAATTGGCTTACTCTAATGCATACAGATGGCAATGCCTTGTGCTAGGTACAGATGCTGTTTTTTTTCTCTTTGTCCTCAAAGGAGAGAAGGAAAAGTCTAGTCTGTCCACCTGCAAAAAACACTGAGATTTCGTAACATAAAGGTGAGTTTAAGGGTTTATTCTACATAGTCCTATATGCATATTTTGAGATATCTTTTTGTGAATTTAATAATATTTTTGACAGAGTCATTCCTCAAGTGACTTTTCTTGGATGGAAAACAAATTTAAAATGTGATGACTGCTGAAACGGTAAAGAAGTAGCTGCTGAATCCTGTGGTCAACAAACATTATTGGCAAAGAAACATGGAAAAACTATTTTTTGAAGTGTGTCTATTCATAATTTTAAAAAGGAATCACTATAATCTTCATTAGGCAATCTTTGAGAAGTCTACTGCATGAAAAGAGAAATCTTCATTTCAGTTCATTGACTATTCATGCAAACATATTTCTGACTTGTTTTTTTTGTGCATGACAGTCAGTGATTTTGCTTAAATTGCTATTTTCTGCTCTCAAGGCAAACAGTATCATTTTCAGGCTCAACATTGACTGCAAAAACTTCTTATGAATAAAAAATTCAGGCTTTCAATTCTAATACCCACAGCCTTAGTTTCCAGTGAAGATATGTAGGCTACAGTAAGTACTCATAGGGATGCTCAAGGAAAGCACAAGGTTCTCAGTATCTGTGAGTAACTGCTGACAAAACTGCACAGCCAAGTGAAATTCCTGGGATTTCTCTCTCAATTTTGATAATATAAAAATTCATTATCCAGTTAGGTGAATGTGTGAGTGTGACTGAGATGAAGGTGCTTGTTCTTAGAAAATGTAAGTAATTAAGTAGATCATAAATCAACATTGAACTATTCCAAATATAAACTGGCTTTATAATATGTACATATACAGCCTTATTTACATGAAGCTTACACAACCCTTATACAAGAAGGGAATGACCTTATCCTGGCTTGATTCATGTAGGATAATTGGATGATTGTTTCTTCTTTAGAAAACTTTGGAGTCATTCAATACATGTGATTCACTGGAAGGAAAACAGCTTAAAGAGATAGCAAAGACTTTGCAAAAAACCCCCCAAACCCAAAGGAAACTAAATCTTTGCATGTTAAATAAGGACAGACACCATTTTCTTCAAATTCTGATGAGTGCTAAAATGAGTCCTATGAATTGTCTTAGTTGTGGCATCCTCAGATTTTCTGTCTGGTTAAAGTTTCGTCAAAATCCCATACTTAAAAAAAGGACTTTGGAGGACAAAATGTAAGAGGAACATTTTAATTGCCATTGGTCCTAGGGAACACAGGAGTCCTGAAGATCATATTTCTTAGGATTTTAATTAAGAGAGTTCTTTCAACAATCTGCTGTCAGTCAGATTTGAACACTACTTTTTATATTTTCTTCTGCTTTCTTAAGTACATACTCATACTTCCTGCATGTTGTGAATGAATAAACCAACCCACAAACAAAGGTTATCCCTCTGCTCTTAAATCCTTCTGGTCCCTAGACATTTCTGACTGATGGAAATTGGATGTAGAGGCAAGGCAAACTACTCTGGCTAAATGCTTCTGAATAGGATGATGGTCTGCTGCTACATAAATCCTGTGTGCTGTCAGATCCCTGGAGCATTCTTTGTTCTGGCCTTGGAAAGACTTCTTGTCAGCCCACCAGACAGTAAGAAGAAAACTGCAGTTGATTCTGTCAGAACATCACACTAAATGAAGAAAGTGATGATTCTCCCTACATGTACATTCAAACTTCTTTTTCAGAGTTACCCCTGGTTCTAGCTCAGTTAGAAAAGGCTGAGGAAAAAAGAATTTGCCTTTTAATTATCCAAATGTTCTTTTCAGACAACAGCTACCAGTGAAATTTCCTTGAACAACACATATTTTTTTCTCTGCAGCATTGCAAACAGGGAGAATATAGGACAGATGGGGAAGAGGAAAAGGTGGTAAAAGAAGTAGAAATATTGTGCAGTAATTTTTCTAAATCTTTCCTTTCTGATGTACTGTGCTGTAATCATACACAAGCCATGCCACTTACCACTTGAAACTGCAAGCAGCAGAGATTAAACAATAAGCAGTTTCTGAGGAAGTAGAGTGGGGTGATAAAGCTTGTTGATGGGGCTGTTATTCAGGGTAGTAGAAATGACAGCTCACATGGATGAAGTGTCATAGAGGACCTTATGATACTGACTGATTAGACAATAAAATGGCACAAGAATTCAATATAGTTAATGTAAAGTGATGTACAAAAGAAAAAAAATCTAACTTCACCTGTAAAACGATGAGCTCTGAGGACTTTAGGAATGAAATTGTGGGGTATCAGCTTAGTGTTCATTAGTAGCAAAAATAAATCAAGTGTTAAGAAATGCTAGGAAAAAGATTTTTAAAAACCCAGAAAAGATTACTGTATAAATTCATTTTTTATCTGCTCTTTGAGTAATATGTACAATCTCAGCTCCCCCATTCAAGTTTAAACTAAGTATCCAATCCACGTAACACTTTGAATGGCAATAAAGCCACCTCAGATTGACTATGACAAACATCTATAAAATCATGAGAGGCATAGAAAAAGTGGGCATGGATCTCCTGCAGCACAAGCACTAGGAGAGGAGAGCAGCTATACCTACAAGTTAGTAGTTGAAAAGTTCACCATAAAAGAGGAGAAGGTCCCCATGGCATGTACGTAAGCTATGGAATTTCTTGCCACAGGATATTGCAGATGATAAAAGTTTATGGAGTTCAAAAAGCAACTACAAAAATATATAGTGAGAGGGCTAGTAAGTTCAAAGACATCAGCAGCTAAGGAAGCTGTGTGCTCCAAATTGCTGGATTGTATTTTGGGCAAGTGTCACTTGGTGCTTGCCTTGTTAGACTGCTAGATAAAAGATGCTGAGCTATATAGACCATCAGTCTGGTCCAGCACAACTGTTTTAATGTTCTTTTGTGACATAGGTGGGGTTGTCAAAGTGGAAAGGATGAAGCCCCAACTCTGTTGAAACAAGAAATCTCAGCTCTCTTCGGCAGGGTTGTGAAACAAACATCATTCAAAGGCTCTTTTTATAAAAAGGCATCGTTCAAGTATATATGTATTTGCAACAGAAGTGTACATAGGGTGGTACATACAGTTTTACATACAGATTTTAAGTCTCCCAAAGAGAGATGAATTGATTGATCACATTTTAGAGATGGAGAGGAAGCGTGCAAACACTGGCATAAGGGGACTTTGAGTCAGTGACTTTAACTCAGGATTGCAACTTACAACACCTTTGTTTCTATTTTTGAGAAAGCCAGGGCCATGGTGTGAGACATGGTCAGGTCAGATCATTGGAAATATTTGCTCTTGAATCAGGGATATTGATTTGATTTCACTGAGAAGAAAGGCATTTGTGGGAGTTTTTATCTCTAACTACAGTTTATTGCTTCTGTTTTGTCCATTAGGATGCTCTCTGCTTTATTTCTTGATGTTAATTTACTGCACCTTAGCGAATCTAAAGTATGAGGTTTTTTTCTGGCATTTTAGCAAGTAAAATATGATTCTGAGAACTCAAAAAAATCATGACCTAACCTTTTCCAACATAATGATAATAATGATACCATTTACAGGGAAAAAATTGCTTTAAATTGGTTAGAAAACACTTATGTTAAAAGACACCTTACCAACATGAGGGAAGAAAATGAAGAGTACATTTTCATAGTTAATTTTGGTTAAATAGGCTAATGAATGGTTTCTGCATAATAGCCAAGATTGCCATGTGGCTGCAATCGCTGCTGGGAGAAAATGCTGCTTGTTTTTCCTTTTCAGTTTGTTCTTGGATTCTCTGCCTGGCTTTATATGGATCCTGTGCATGGCATCAACAAATTAAAAAAATCACTTGTCTGATGCCTGAGAAATAGAGCTCTTGATAGGGTGCCATGTGTCTGGCCTATTCAGAAGGTGGATTTGCCTTCCCTTCACAGATTTTTGCACGCCATTTTCTGTGTTTGAGCACAGAGTTAGAGCAAAACATCCACATAACCCATCCTAGAAGATTCTGTGTTCTGAACAAAAAGATCTGGTGTGAGAATAAAACCTAGTAGTACCCAGAGTACCAAGCCTTGCCTTAAGCTGGTTACTGTGCAGAAGTTAAGCTTGGAGCAGACTAAGAGATGTACAAATCAACCAGGATTGTACCAGCATCTGTGCCAAACCCTCTGTTTTCAGTGCTAAAGGATTGACTTTCCCTACTCTTAAATCTCTAGGCATGAGGTTTACACTCTGCTTCACTCTTTGTACATGCCTGTTTACCGTCCAAAGTTCTTCCAAAACCCTGAGTTTTGCTTAGAATAAGGTTTCAGAGAAATAACTTCTCAACTCTTTGCCTCCTCCTTGGAGCCCTGCAGG
This sequence comes from Corvus hawaiiensis, assembly GCF_020740725.1. Lineage (NCBI taxonomy): Eukaryota > Metazoa > Chordata > Aves > Passeriformes > Corvidae > Corvus > Corvus hawaiiensis. The sequence continues at coordinate 13,996,583 of NC_063213.1, forward strand.
AACACTTCAGTCATGTTTTTCATGACTTTTCTCTGTAATTGTCAGTGATAATAACTTTTTTTTTTTTTTTTTAACAGAAAAGGAATCTGGTATTTGTAATCAACTGACAGCAGGAGCTGGGATTTCCAAAAAAGCATCAGAGATGGTGAGATTCATGATAAAAGTCTGCCTCAGGAGATCTGCTTTCATCTTTTACTCTCTCCATCTTTTTTCTTGCTTACAGGTTGCAGCAGTGAAGCCCCGAATAAGCCTCAAATAGTACTAAAAAAAGAAAAAGACTTGGAAACTCACCCATTGTGACTGCAAATAATACTGCTGGAGTGGCAGTAGTTTTTCTGTTCTTGAAGAGCTTTCAGATTTGAGCTGTCCTGCAACAGAAGCTACCCATGGTGTGAAGTAGACTTTGGTCTGAAACTGCAGTGGCTGTAATTAAACTTAATTGAAACCATGTCTGTGAGACAGAGGCACAGATGTCTTTAGGAGCATCACTACAGCTGCATCACTTCTGAATAGAAACTACATTAACAAGGGGAAAATAAAACCCAATATAAGGTACTGTGGGTAAGCTAGTGTTGTGTAATGCCCCAGATTGTACTGCAAGAAGAATTTATGGTAGAACTATAAAGCTATTGGGTTTTTTTGTAAGTATAAAAAGCTGTAAGGATGAATAGTAGTTTTAAATATATGTATTTCCTTTCTGTTGGTCCTTTACAGGTTATTTCACTGTATTTTTATTGCTTATGTCTAGCCACAGGGGAAAGCTGATTAAGTGGTCTAATTTTTCCTTATCTCCTATCTTCACTGCTTGACCTTCCTGTTTCGGTGTATTGGGTATTTCCAACTAAGTTTCTATTATGAAATCCAGATTGTGTTCTGGAAATAAGTAGTTTCTGATGAACTACAAGAGAAACACAGGTGGGTTTCTGATAGGAACATGCTTGAGTTCTTGCCAGCTCATCTTATGGGCTTCCAGAGGCTTCAAAGCAACCGTGTTGTGCAGAATCTGCCATTTTGACAAACTCTGTCGTGCTGGTGCCCTGGGGCTTGATTTCCTGTGAGTCTGCAGACTCCCTGCCATACATGCATGAACCACAGGAGCTACAGATCAGCTTTCCAGGTGAGATCTGAAGTCTGGGCTCGTTTTCTTTTTCAGCTGAGACTCTTCATGAAGCATGCAGTAGTTCCTAACACGAACTGGGGATCCCAGCAGCACCGCCTCTGCATCAGTGCTGCTCTCCCATGCTACCCTGACAGCCAACAACCAAGCTCAAAGCTATTGTGTTGCCCATCAGACCTTTTGATATTGTTACAACCAGTGGGAAAAGATGAACTGGGAAGAACAGGGAGATTCTAGCACAGAATCCTGTGAAGGATTACTGTGATGAACTGGGGAAAGGCAAACCTTGGTGCTGTAGTCTCCTGCCTCTGCAGTACACAGCCTGGAAACCCTGAGGACTTCAGCTCTGTTATTCACTCCTGCAACACTGTGTTTGGCAGCCTTGTAGGTTCCTCTCCGAGCCAGCGATCTCGTGGCTTCAAACCCATTGCTGTGGAAGAGCAGGCAGCAGTTTTCCAAACTCAGCCGTAAATTGCAGCACTTCTATAACTTCCTGCAGTCAAAAGAGCCATGCCAGGTACCTCACAGCTTGTGCTTCTTCCAAATGTTGTTGTGGGTGTCTCAGATGGTACCGGGCATATATGGTTATGCTGCAGAATTTCCTGTCATTTTCTTTCAATGGAATGTTTTAATTCTTTCAAGAAGAATCTTAACACAATTAATTTTCAACAGCAACTTCTACTTAACATTTCATTCTGAAATGAAAGGCTGTATTATTTGGAATTTCAGAATACTTTGTAAAATGGAAAGAGTTAATTTAGACGAGGTAAGCATTGGCAGTTGAAGAGAAGAGACCTGGAACTCTTCTGGCTCTTTCAACTCTCTGCTGATAATATTTCCCTGGCTTCTCTCAAAAAAACCCTTAGAATACTGACACTCACATATGTGGTGGTGCAAGTCACGCCACCCACTCTGACCACTGAAGAGCCCACCAACACCAAGCTGCGCTGGTCAGGCACCAAGGTCTAAAGGAGCTCACTGCGGTGAGGGTGAGAACCCACAATCCCCCAGTTCTATGATTTACATGTTTCCCTATGATTGGTTCATGTTTTCCCCACCCAGTTTTATGTAAAAGTTCATGTATATTCATTTCCCTTAGTTAATATGTATTAGTTCTAGAAAGTTCTGTGGCACTTGACACCCCACTGGTTCCTTCCCCCAGTCCCTCCTATGTGTTATTCCCATTGGTTCCCTCACTGCTAACCCTGCCTACTTGCCCTTATCTCATTGGCTGTAATCCCTTTCACCGCCTTTCCCATCCCCACCATAAAAATCCCTGAACCCTACCAAAAATTTGGCTCTTTGTTGCTGTCCCTTCACCTGGCTAGGTCTCGGCATGGAATCCATATGGAGAGTTGTTGGGGTCCCTCCCCTGCCGTGTAGCCCTGGGAGAGGGGCCCTGAGGGCACAGACACGGGGCTTCCCTGCCCCTGCTCAGCCTCGTTCCCATTGGTTGGTTTGTGTTCCCTGCGCGGGCAGAAGGACCCTTGGTCCCGTGACTGGAACAGTTCCTCAGCAGAGCTCCGGCCATGCGGCTGGAGAAATAAACATCTCTGAAACATCTAGCAAGAATCGGTCCATATATATTTCTTTTCCATGGGACTCCTGGTTTGATATATGCGTGTTACAGTATCGGCAGTGTAACAGAGAGTCGCCTCTCTTCTTTTTTGCTTCTGCCTGAGTGCCCTCACAGCTGCCTCAGAGAAGATTGCTCCCTCGGGTGAGGAGCTCTTCCCTTCCTTTTTGTGTGTGCTGCCTTCCAGAGAGGTTGCAGCCTAGACCTCTGGGCTCCTTTCTGTTGGCACACTGGGTGCAAACCTCCACACGCGTGCACTGTTTCATACTCATTTAATCTCGTTCCTTGTCTAAGACACGTCACAAATTATTGTAATATTGCAATTACTAGTCAGAAATATTATATCTAATTATGCTAACACTGCAGCACTGGCTTCACTGATGAGATCGGATTCTGTCTGATCCATTTGAATTCTTTTCCTTCAAATACCATCCCAGGCTGTCTCTTCCAGATGAAAACTCTCACCAGCCCGGTCTTCTCTTTGTTGTCCCCTTGCCAGTCACTTCCACTGTGTTGTTGCTCTATATTGTATATTTATAAATTGCACATAAGGTCTCCAGATGTGTAAATATTTGGTTTGTTTAAATGCAAGTTGTAAGTACTGCTTTTTTTTCCTGCTTTCAATTTGTTAGTGTCATATTTGTTGCTTCCAGGAGTAATTAGACTCCCAAGTTTTTCAGGAAAGGGAACACATTTTCTGGCTTGGCACAGTGAGCCCCAATCTTGACCAAGACCAGGAGGCATTGCTATAACATAAATAAATAATAACAGCTCTAAAAATCTTTCCGTTGCCTTAATGGCTATGAGATCTCTGTGCATTTTTCTGATCACTATTAGTAGTCGTAGAAAGCATTGTGATAACGTCAATAGAAGCATGGTACGGTAATGTAAAATTAATGAGCTAGATGGTAATCTTTTTAAGCAAATCGTGTTCTGTAATACAGCACACCCTCTCAATTAGTCTGTTCTCAGGAGCCAAGGAATCAGTGTATTGTGTGTCGAGTGCATGGTAAAATTGACTGCGCTACTCAGGAAGATCAGCGCAGCTGATAGCCAAAGTGAATAACCTCATATGGAACATAACCTTACAGTGGAGAACGTTACAGAGGGGATTCATGGGACTTCCATGTTTTTAATGTCCCACAAGTATTTATTAGTAAAGAGAAGGGGACTTCAGTGACTTTTGTTATGAAAACCAAATTAAGGAACCTGGGCTGTAGTCTTTTGAAAGCCTTTGCTCTCCCAGAGCACTGATCATGTCATTAATGAAAGGTATGACTAGCAGAGAGGTTGAAGATTTGTTTCATACTTTCCATGGCTATGACCTCTCAAATCATTAAGACTAAGATTCAGACTTTTTTACCTGGTGCAATTGATATCTGAATCACTCCATAGTAAACACTATGAAGCATGATACCAAGTAGAAAAGGTCTATGGTTTGCAGTCATGGCAACTGACCTGCCAGTCTGGAGGGAAAAGTTCCTTGGTGGAGGGAAGCCTGGGGCTTGTACAATGCTGACAAGGAATAAGATTATGCTGCTTTGTCTGATACTTTCTGAACACCAAGCAGAGTTTCCTTCAGTTCTACCTCTGCTGCCTTTTTTGCCTGTGCATGGTATGCTCTGGGCAAAACACAGGTATCATCAACACAAAGGAGCTGCAAGCTGATGGATAAAACTCACTGCAGTAGCAGTGATACAGAGAATATATTTGATCCTATAGCTCACTCAGAGAAACTTCCAGTTTCTTTAATGAGCTCCATGGGAATTTGATTAAAGATTTTCAGACTGGGTTCGTTATTTCTGATGAAGTACTAGTGAAGAAATTCATTAATGGAACAATTTCTGGAGGCTAGGACTTAAATTTGGTTTACATCATGAGAGAGATTAATTTCATCTCAAACTATAGCTCAGTGGGCATTAATCTATATTACAGTTCTGCAGCCAGTGAAAGCAGAAGCTCATGTTTGGGATCAAAACCTGACAATATAGCCAGTCAGGAGTCAAACAAGAACTAGTACAAAATTTTTTTGACTTTCAGAAAATTCTGACCAGATACTGATTTACTGAAAATTCTGACTTCATATAATAACTTGGATTTAGAAGAACTGTAGATCGTCTTATGTTTAATTTTGTACACCAACTTCAAATATGTCCTGACTTGTTTGAGTGCTTGAGTGCTGAGCTACAGAAATGAGAGACTGATGTTGACTGTAAAGGAATATTAAGCTTATCTTCTATTTTAAACTAGTGCATGCTAAAATCTCACTCTATCTCTCATAGAAGAAGCATCTCCACAATGTCAGAATAGTAATCATGGTAGAATAATGTTAAAGATATATCAACCCCAATTTTTCATTCCATGTCCCTAAACTCTTAAAAAAAACCAAATAAAAACCCCATGCTTTCTTTGTCACAGAGACCAAAGTAATATTTTATGTTTTTCTATTGTATTTAGTTGCAATTTACTGCAACAACATTACTTGGAGAATATTGGTCATTTGCCAATGGGCTTCCATTCATTTCAAAAAGCAGGCATCACTTTCCATCTTAAGCAATTGCAGTGTACAGTGTTAATGGTGTCTACATTAATGTAGTTCACTTTATGAAAAAGCTACTGGACTCTATTTTATTTATTAACAATGTCAGAGAGTGTATTTTCATTCAGGTCTTCAGCAGTGGCTAGACAAAAGAGCTATTTATTATATACAGAAAATTATTGGCAGCTTCAATTACAAAAATCTCCCTTTGTTCAAATGGCAAATCAAAATCCTGGAAAATTTCCTACCTCTTTGGGTTTTGTCTGAAAGTTAATTTATCAGTTGGCATACTACTGGGTCCAAACCTGCTTTTACTGAAGTAAGTGGGAATTTTGCCATTGGCTTTGATGGGAGCAGGTGCACGCCCCTAATGAGGTGTGTAATGGAAGCGGTGTACACACAAAAAGTCTGGACACAGTCAGCATGAGAAACACAGAATAAGAAGAAGGATTTCGCAGAATCCCAGGGCATGTGAACAGTGTGTTGCAGTGACATTTAAACATTGACAAGAAAAGTGAAGAGATCAAATGAAAGAATAAAATAGACAAGAAGATACTGTCACACCGGAACAATTCACTTCGTGCTTGGAAAAGTTTATAAAAACCTTGAATAGAGAGAGAAAGGGCATCATGATAAATGGGAACACCTAAGCCACATAAGATCAGCTGATAACACAGTCATCTTTGCCAAAATCCCTAAAGACCTTGAAGCACTGATGAGAGAATTAATCATGAAAAGTAGGCTTGAGTAATTAGGATAGGAAGAGCTGAGTTGTCCCCAGTGAAACTTGACCCCAACCTTCAACCTGTATTGAAATCGAGTATGACCCAAACCTTTGCTGAAGTATGAAAAAAGGCAAAGAAAGTTTTTTCACCTCATTATTCCTCATTTCATTCACTGTACTCAGCATAGGGTGCTGTGGATAATCTCAGACTGGTATCAACTAAAATAGCACCAGAACAGCAAGACACTATGACTTTATCAGCCAGTGTTGCACCCACAGTAATTAGCCCTGCTTCTCAGTGGCATGTTAATGAGGCTGAGTGCAGTAATAACTAATCCTGAGGAAGCTACTCTGTGAGCTAAGTAAGACACTGGCTTTGTGCTGGGCTGCTCTGTGAGGATCAGATCCTGGGGTGTTAACTGGGTGTGTTCAGCACAGTGAGGTCCAGCACACAGCAGGACATGTGTATCCTGGGCAATGTACATGCCAGGCTGCTGCAGGAGGGGCTGTGCTTGAAGAAACTTCATGGTACCTCATGTTCAGGAGAAGGAGTGATAAAGTAGGAAGAGGAAGACCATGGCCACCTTCACGCTGCAATCTTAATGCAAGTTATGTGCTTTGGCCTTGGGTGAGGTATGTGATAAGACAGGCAGAAGACAGGGGCAAAGAAATAGAGGCTGGTTGATGCTCTGTTTCTCCTGCTGATTGGCACAATGTTTATTTTCTGGTTGTGATGAAAGAACCAGGCCTGTTTTACCAGAAGATGCTAATACTCTTGTGATGAGTACAAGGAGTGCTCACATCCTGTGACTAGTCCCTGGCTGTCTGAAGCAAGAGTAGATGTTTGCACTGCCAGAGCTGGGCTGTGCCTTGTGTGGAAAAACGGAGGCGTTCTGTGGTCTGGGCTTGGAAGGGTTTTTTCAGATACTTGATGGTAGTTCTGGTTTATTTGTTGATTGTTGGTTTTATTTCTTTCACAAATGTCACTCTGAGTCTGAACACCATCCTCGAGGGGCATCTTTGTTGGACATAACTACTGTTTACTTATCCACATTGAGTGTTTTATCTTGGCCACAAGCTGAAGCACGCATAATGAGGAAAAGAACATCACTCATTATTTGTCTTCTGGATTGGCAGAGTTGCATGGGTGAGGGCAGATGAGGATCTCTTTGGATACTGCAGCTATTGTGGTAGGAAATTTTTCCAGTCAGATATTCGAATGAGATCTGGGAGATGAATGTAATTTGTCTCTAGTTTTATTTTTAGTGATTTCACTTTTCTGGCTTAAGTATTTCATTCCCTTTTATTGTCAAGATTTACTACCGGCGCTGTTGTGAAATGCATCCAGTTTCAGTCCTCCAGCTCCTTCTTCCTCAACTTAATTTTTGTCAATGGAATAGTTTCCTGTAAAACGTCTAATTGTTGGCTTATTGGCAAATTGCATCCACGAGCTTTTTAAAAACTGACTAAGGCCAGCACCAATTACATGTCTGGTGCCAAGTCTCTTAGTTGCTGATGGAATAAATGAGAATTTCAGTTGTTTCAGAGATGACTCTGGTTTTGGACAATGAAAACTTAAGAACATTAAGTTCCTAGTTCCTTGCTACAGTATCGGTATTTGTGTTCCTATAGCTCCATTCTTTGACAATTTTAATACTTTTGTTGACACAACTTTCCTGTTGGGGAGGAAATGCTGTTATCATAATCATTTATCAATATTTTTCAATTGGGAAAACAGAACCCCAAGAAACTATAGTCATGTTTATATTACAGAATACATACATGCAGGAGAAGAAGCGACCTTTCCTGAAGGGGACGGTTGTTTATACAGGAGTGCTTTTTGTGATGAACTTTTCATTGGATCTGTCAAGTGATAGGCTGGACTGAAAAAGGGGAATTCCATGTTGTATTTTTGCATCTTTACCAGAAGATTTTGTTCATAGAAAATCCATGGAGGAAATCATAACTCTCTAGCCAAAATGGCTTGCACAGGCTGTGGTATCCGGGATGGAGAATGAGTCAGATCTTATCTGAGAATCCCTAGAGGTGACCCCTTTCCCCCATAGCCCTGCTGAACTGGGACTTCCCTCATTTCAGGCAAAAAATATCTGCAAAAGCAATTACTAAAAGCATTTTTTCTTGAAAGCAGTGCCTTCCACTAAGTAATATTTGGGCCCAAAATACCAATAGGAACATTTTTGTCTTGCTCTTCACAAAGACAGCATCTCCAGGATCTCTGTATTTGGGTTTTTAGCAGCTAGTGTGTGCTTCTTCTGTGCATATTCTTTCAAAGTATGAAACACATCACACTGATTAAGGGTTGGCTGAGATGAATACCTTAACTCCAAACACAGAGAGCTGCTCTGTGATGGACAAAAAGTCACGTGCCTTTAACTATACCTTAGGGGAGGTTCAGCTCCTCACCTATGCCTAAAATTTATTGTTCAAACTTGTATTTAACCTGAACTTTAAATTATTCTCTACTCTACAGGAAAGGAATAAAGAATCAAATAGGGGAAAATATGTGGGCTTTACTTTGGCTGTGAGTTATTAAAAAGATAAATTTTTGGGGGGTATTTTCTTTGTTTATGTACAAAATGCCATCTAATTCTTTCATGAAAGCTAATTCTAAATTTTTATTTTCTTTTAGATTTATTCTCTCCCCCTCCCAATATACAAATAAAAAGGTTAAGAAGTGGAGTTTGACTTCTGTGTTCCTGAATTTTCTTTAAAAGTCATGGAGCTGTCAGGATGATGAGTTATTGGTTGTCAATAAAGTAACTATTGATCATAATCTTCCAAAATTCATCCTTCATATGTGTGTAAAACCAGAATATGCTGTGAACTGCAGAACAGAATTAATTACTTTGTCCCCGAGGGAAGAGCAGATAATTACCAAATAACATTTCTATCAAAGCTGTAGCTAAGTCCTGAGTATTACGTGAAGCAAATTCCACACTCCTACAAAATGAATAAACTTGTTGGTATTTTCACACAAATTAAGCCTTGTAACATTTCAGTAAAAATCCCATTAGGAATGTCCTCATTTTTATAATTAATTTGAATTTCTTTAAGGACAAAAGAAAAATAAATGTTGGAAAGGATAAGCATATATTCAAGAAGTCTTGTGCTTTCCTGTGGATATTTTTAACATTGGGTTTATGTTGTTATTTTTTAAGGATTCTTTTATCACTTGTTGATCAATATAATTTAAAAGTCTTTCATATTGCTTTCATATTGTACTGGGATTGTTGAAATACAAATTTTGGAAAGCAGTATTGTAGTGAAGGGATAATTTATGCTTTGCGCTAATTCCCTCCTATCTATTGACATAAATTACAGCTTTGAGAGAAGGAGATGCATGAAGCTCTCATTACTGTATGTACCAGCTTGAGCTCAAAGAGCAGAGGAGATTTTGCAGCTGAGATTTTGCAGCTAACATTTCACAGGACATCCAAACTATTTTATTGAAACTTATGCTGCCCTACGGAATCTGGTGGAGATGACTTTGAACAAATGCTGCACCAGGAATAATTTCTGCAAAGCCAATTCTCTGTTTCAGAATGCAGAACTTTTTATTGGAAGAGGTTAAATTATTTATTGGAAATAAACTACCTAGCAAATGTAGCTTTTTTGCCTTGTTTGCAAGTTAAGATCTGATTCTGGATCTCATTAATGTATTTGTTATTCAGAAGTCTTTTCCAATATAATGAAATATCCTGCTGTGCAATCTGTCTACTCTGTGTGATACAGGGCCAGTCACCTCCGCAGCGCAAGGCACAGTTACTGCCTAAATACAGCTCACTGAACAGGGGTGTAAATGCATTTCCCAAGTTACCTACCTCAACATGTCCAAATTAAGTGAAGTCAGACCTTTTGTCCAAGAGGAAACTTAACTCACAACTTCAGAAGTAGGCCGTTCCTTCAAGTGCTTTAATGAACAGTGAAATCACAACATCTGAGGTGGTATTTCTTGGCAGCTGAATGACCACCTCAGGGCTAGATTATAAGCACACTTCTTTTGTCTTGACTAATACAGTCTTCCTCAGCTACCCGTTCCCAGTGCCTCAGCCAGTGAAGCTTGGTAGTGAACACACTGAAAATGCATCTAGAGAGGAATTTAAGAGGACAACAGAGCTGGCTGACTTGTCTCCTGATGCTACAAGAGGGACATGCTACTTCCCTGCATTCTCCCCTGTCCCTGCTTCTGGCTCATGTGCCTTGCACATCCTTCCCTTCTTCTTCCCCAGTTTGGAAACTTTGGCACCCCTGGGCTCTTCACTGAGACTGTTTAACTCACAAAGCCCCCACAAAACTGCTGGTTTTCTTTGGCTACCTCAATATTCTGCCTAATTACTGAGCTATGTCAGTGCTTAGAAGAATCTGCTGAGTGCCAGAGCTCCTGGATATGGAAGTTCTCTTAACATACTGGTCTGACTAGTGAACTTTTTTTTGTGTGCAATGACTAGAGAGACTCTTCCATCACACACCTAGCAAGGAAGATCACTGAATGAAAGATTGTCCATGTAAGTGGTAACTTCTGAGAAGGAAAGCATAGGAGCTGGACTTTGATGATCCTTGTGGGTCTCTTCCAACTCAGGATATTCTATGATTGTATGATTAGAAATAATATTCATAGGGAAAAGTGTCTGTACTTGTAATGAGAGTACAAGGAAGAAACACTTAATTCCTAATTAATTCCTTAATTCTTTCTTCCTGAACCAGAGGACTCTAAGTACCCTGCAAGGATCTTCTAATCTCTGGGCCATGGGAATGTTGTCCTTCATAGGTCCAGAAAGTGGCCTGGGGGGATAAGGATGAGAGAGGATCAAGCACACCAGAGTGTGATGCTATTGGATTAACAGCTAAGGGAAACAGATCTGGAAAGGAGAGGGCTATCCAGAAACACAATTAAAGGTGTAGTAATATCTGATTCTTGGGATGGGTAGGAATTATGGATGTGACAGACTTCTAAGTAAGGAATACAGTTTTTTCAGGTCAATTGTCTGCTTTCCTTTAAAGGGAGAGAAGTGCAACACTGAAGCTCTGGTCACTGAAATGCTCTAAAACATTAAAGACTGATGCAGCTCCAGGGAGAAATGGATTTTATTTGTTATATATTGCCTAGAACAAAGAAGTGCAGGAAAGTCTTTGGACTTTCACAAACCTATTTACTGTGGCATTAGTTTGTACTATATCTGGGAAAAATACTGGAACTGGAATCAAGGTCTCAGGACTTGGGAGGTTTCCCACAGAAGAATTATGAAACTGTCAGAGAAAAAACACAGACTGAGGAAAACACAGCATGGGAGAATGAGTAGATCAGAAGGATATTTCCAGAATATCTGCTGCAGGTCTGTGGGAACAAACTCTGCTTTTGCTCCAAAATGATTGTGAGCTTTGAGGATGTGGCTAGTCCCGTGCCAAAGCCAAGCAAATACATTCTGCTATAAAAAAAGCAGCTGCTGTCTTGGAGTACACTGCGAGCGCCTATCTGTTCTCAGAAGACTGCAGAACATTGCCATGGGAGCAGTAACAGTGTCTCTGTGGTGTAAGCAGAGCTTTCCTGTATGTGACCTGGAAAGATGAGCTCTCATGTTGGAAGGAGAAAGAGAATCTAGGAGATGAAGATTGGCCAAGTGTTTTGAGAATTTAGAGAAACTGGACAAACAGAACATCTCTTTGGCCCTGTGGACTTTACTTCTATCCTGGAGTGGAATTTTCTTTCTGTGCATGAAGCCTTGGTGCAGAGGCCTCCAGAGGAATGTGAAATGTCCAGCATCTATTTCCGTTGCCTGGATCAGGAGAAGGGAGGAGGTGGTAAAATGAAAATGGTGGGGTCTGGAATGTGTTAGGGGAAGGAAGTGGGCCAGCAAAGGCTATTTTCTCCCTTTCCTTATTGTCTTCTGGGTGCACGCCTGAGCAAACCTGAGAAACCTCTGCCTGTCCAACTGAACACAGGTGGTTCCTGGGAGAAGAAAGGGCAGACATTTCAGGAGTTTGCTGAAGCCAATTTTGATGGTCACTTCAGGAATCCAATTGCCTCCATCACAGCTCTTCAGTGAGACTGTGTTGTGCAGCCACTCTAATGTGACAGAATATGAGAAAAGAGCTGGTTAAGAAAAATATTCTTTTCCTATTGGCAGCTTGGCGGGTATTTCTTCTAGGGTTAGTAATTGTTTAGCAGCAATAGGTGGTAGAGTAACATAACCTAGCTTAAGGGTAGTTTGTAACAACAACAGATCTTTTAAACATACACATCTTACTGGGATCTGAGAAGGAAAACATAATCTAACAGACACAACCTCTGAAAGTTGCAGCAGTGGTCAGATGTTGCAGAGTTCTGTTAAAGTTCTCAGGCCACTGTTTGGTCCAAGTTCAAGCAAGAGTCTGTGGGACAGTTACTTTTGGCTGGGCTTTTTGGCAGTAAAGGACTTGTTTGTTCAGTAATGCAGCTACAGCTAGGAGGACTGGAAGCATCTTTAGGCAACAAAACACAGTGTTTAGGAATTTTATGCATCCCAGATGGAATGGTGGATATTGAGCAATAGGATCCTGGTGGCCCTCCCTCTGTTTCCTCTCAGGATATTTGTATGTAGAAGATTACAGTCAACTATCATGTGAGAGATCTTTGTAGCCAGGATCTGTAAGCTAGGAATGTGTGGACATAAGAGTCTTTAAGGGAATAAGGAAGGAAATACATCAGTGTTGAAGGAGAGAACTGGGAATCAGTCAAATTTGCAAAAAGCTTGAAGACAAAACCAAAGGTATTTTCTCTGATATATTTGAAAGCTGTAATAGAAAACATTATGGAGGGGATATTGAACACACAATTCTGTGAGACTCACTAGGCCAGAGAGACCAAGCCTCTGAGCTACAAAAATGGGGAAGAATTTGTTGAACCTGGGCTTTAGCTAAGTATGAACCCAACCACCTCATCTTAGAACCCTGATCAGTATTGCTGTTCCACTGACAGGATCATTGGTCTGGCTGATCCAGAAAGACTGTGATGACACACTGCAAACACTTTAGGACTAACACAGCAAAGTATTTTAGGAGCAGACCAACAGAGTTTTCTGAAACCTTTTGTGTATTACTACAGACTACATAGGGAAGGTGAGTGACAGGGAAGATGGGGACTCCTATGCGTGACTGACAGACGTTCCTCAGCTCTGTTGTTGGTGGAGGACACAACTTCCCTTGGGGTAAACAACTGACAGCAGCATTGCATGTTCAGGTTTATTGAGCCTTTCTGCACAGTTTTCAATTATGTCTTTGGTAGTGGCATCTTACCTTGAGTTTCTGTTGCAATACACCAGCCATTGATGCAACTTAGAACCACTTTTTGCTTTGCTTATACTCACAAAGAGTGATATTTTCATGGACTCAGACAGAATGAGACTTCATTTGCAGATAAAAGCAGAAAGTATTATTATTATTATTATTATTGTTATTATTATTAATATTGTTGTTGTTGGCCAGTTTGCAAATGAGAAATATGTCTCTGCTATATAAAGTTTTGGCCATATAGTGGAAAACATAAATGCCATCAGCCTTAGGTGATCATTTCTACTGTATAAATAATATTATGATAAATTCACGGGATGTGTTATCTCTAATGAATAATTCAGCCACTTGCAGTTATAATGAGGAATGTAGTGGAAACTCAGTGACCGAGCATGTATTTTGTGGTGTCTATTACACGACCTTAGGCAAAATTTTACCAATCAGGTCTTATTCCTCAGGGCTTTCTTTCATGTCTTGGACTCTTTAGTATTTATTTATATGGGGAAGGCAGAAATGGAATTGGTTGATTTTTTTTCCCAATGTACATTACTCTGCTTCATTTACTTTGACAGAGCAGTATTGTGAAGAATGATACACTTGAAATATTAAACATTTTGCTGGATGCCTGATCTTGCACTCCCTCTCTGTGCTGAACTAATTCACTTTGATGTCAGTATGATTTTTGCACACAAAATAATTACAAGATCAGGGCCTAAATTTTTAACAATTTGTTATACCAATAACAGAAAAACCACACTGAGATAATTGACCTTGGTTTCTCACACATGCATGCCTTCTTATCTTACCATGTAGAACATCCAAGATGGTTAAATCTGTTCCCTTGCAATAGCAACCAGGAGGACTGATACTTGAGTGGCTGCTGGAAGCAAAGTGATTGCAGCACCAAACGTGAATGGTGAGTCTGTTGATAACACACAACCCACGATAAGAAAGGCATGCTTGTCTTATTAATTATTTATATTTGAAATGAGCTTATAATATTCTAACAGAGACAACGTTTGTAGGGAGATGTAATTCGGAATCAGTTGGGCTAATAAATGACATACCAAAATGAATTTTAATTAGATTAGAAAAACATTCCAAAGAAATCATCGTATAAGAGATGAAAATGAATAAACACACACCATCTCAACTATTCTTTTTCACAGTAGTGGGTTGATAATGGAGACTTAAGCAACTATTAGTATCTGTGTAGTAGGCTGAATTTTTTTGCACAAAGGTAAATCTAACAATCCACATGTCTGAAGGTGGCCCTTTTGCAACCACAGCCTTCATGAATTTTAATACAACTTAGAATCCTAATTTATGTTGGGACTGTCCAATTGTTCTGGAAAAAAAAAATAAAGTCCATGCTGAAAAATGAAGCATAACAAATAAGTGGAAGTTGCTTTTTTTTGCCAGTACTATGGAAAGGTTACAAAGTTCACTCCTTTTCATAATGTCATTCCATAGCAGTACAGGAAACCTGTGCTGGCTTCAGTGTCAATCACTGTTTAGAAATGTCACCAATAATTTGTACTCTGGAAGTGCTCAATGTGTGAACCCCTGGCTCTAATTGAATCCACTGATTTCAGCTAAATCTCGTCCTGTCAGCAGCTCAGCAGTAGGTAGGATATTGAAGCTCTAATGAATCCAGTAATAACTTTAAATTGCCAACTTGGATTATTTAAAATTTTTATGATGTTGAAAATAGTTTTGCTTTCCTGAGGAAAAAAAATAATCTCCAATTAGTTCTTAAATAACTATGCTAAATTACTGACCAAGCGAGACATAGGCATTTTAGGTGTGTGTGTGTGTGTATCTGAGTTCCCTCAGTAGAGAAAATTAGAAAAAGAAAATTAGGAGACAATGATTTTCAGGTAAGTTGGATCAGAAAAATATGATTTCATGCTTTGGTCTAGCAAGCATAGACCTAATTATGGAAGTAAGCCTTTTTTCTGAGAAACAGGGGTGACAAATCCTATATTGTTTCAGTAGCTGGTTTGGTGAGATAGAGGCAGTGCTACTTTTCCAACTTCTTGGTTTCTTACCCTGGTTGTCTAATGAAATGTGATGAGATGTGCAAATAGTGCAGTTTGTCTGTGTCCATCTGTCTGTCTACTCGTCTTCACCCAGGAATTTTGGAAGTTGTGATGAAAGTTTAGCAAATTTGACAAAGGATTAAATGTCTCAGACATATCAAATGTATTCAAATTTAATGTTTGCCAGTGTAGAAAGATCCTCTTCAGAAGAGAGAGTTCAGTCCAGACCACCATGCTCCCACCTGTGCTGTGGCAGTGAGAGAGCCATCCTGCCTGTCTGGGCTCTTGGCCACAGAGGTGCTGACAGTGAATGAGAATGAAGCCCTGCACAATCAATTCCTCCATCCCCTGCCTACTTACAAGGTCTGATAAAGGCTCCTTAGTGATCTCAGGCTGTTGTAGTGGGCAAGCCCCACTTTGTGAGGCAAGGGTGGAGAGACAGAGCAGCATCAAGGGGAGAGGATGAGGAAAGCTTCTGGAAGCACCAGGGATCTCAGTAGGTGCGGGGACATGGAAAGCAGCTGCAGCTAATGCAGGAACATGGCACAGAAGTACTGGGTGATGCCACACACTAATGGTCTGGGCTTGCACTTGTGGGGAAGATTTAGGGATGTGACAATGTGAGATTAAGAAGAAATGTAGAGTTACTGGTTATACTGGAGAATACAGGATACAAATTCAATGGCAACAAGCCTTCACTAGATGTGCAACACATGGAACAGTCGGGTTCGGTTTGCTTTTTTTAGATATGACTCATTTCTTCCTTGAGATTTCTGTGCTGCAGTGGCACTGCCTTAAGATATAATGCAGCAGGAGCTATCACTGAGATGCAGCATGATTACTTGCAAGAACACCTGAGAAGATGTTCTTGTGTATCTCTCTCTAGGCTAAAGCAAAAGGTGTTTTTCACAAATAGGACACAACTTTTTATTATCCAACTACAAAAGTGCATATTTTGTACCATAAAGCTGAACAAGGCTTACAAAACCCATAATTACAATAACATTATAGCTTCCTTGTCCTTGGAGCTGAACATGTATATCCAAAATATATGTGCTCTGTCTGAAGACATGAGCCTCATCTATTTCTGCCCCTGCTATTATGCAGTCATAGGAAAGCCAATGACCTAGAACTAAGAACAACTTTTAAGGCATTGAATTTATCCTTCGGCAAATTATGGACCGTATTTTTTATTGCATATGGAGCAGCCATTTGAATGATCATGCTGACCTAAGTGTTTGTCCACCCTGACCTTTCTTTGTGCTGCTATAAACAATAGAAATAATTGTAAAGTAAAAGCAAATCCTGCATTGTATTTAGAATTTCAGTTTTTCCAGTTCAAAATTTTCAAGCTTAAAATATTTTCATGACAAATCACATCTTTTCTTGATGATTATCTCATCATTAAGATTTGAGTTTCTGTTACTCTTATGTGACACTCTTTTCCTTTAGTCCAGCCCCAGCTATACCTTCACTTACTACCATCAGTATTTGTTCTCTCTCCTGAATTCTTGCAATATTTAAATGCCAGTACATTTCATTTTCCTGTGGTCTCAAATAATTGGAATTTGGTCACCTCTGGCCACACAGAAGAAGAGTTTGATAGAATTAAAAAAAAAAAAAAATAGAGATAAGCATGTATTTCCTAGCACTGGAAAAGCAGAAGAAGGTGTTCGTATGTGCTTGACTGACTGAACTCTCCTGAACTGATTGTTCAATGCATCTGTGATTGAGTTGTACTGGTAACAGCATGCTAAGACACAGAGAGTCTAGGATAGAATCTTTCAATTATTGTTTCATGCCAAGTAAATGAATGTAGGACAGATACTGCATTTCACTGTGTCATAAATTACCCAGATTTTAATGCGCCTTCAATTCAGTCTCTTAATTCCTTCAGCTTGTTTTGTCTCAGTTCCCTTTGATTCGCCCACATCCTCCTGATGCCGAAGTATCCAAAAGAGAGGAGAGGAAAGAGATTGCAGAAGCAAGATAAACTTGGAATGTAGGAAGCTGCGGTTGAATTATTTTATGTGTAAGCTGAGTTGGAAACTGCAAGCACAGTACAGAAAGAATATATTCAGATTTTGCCTTGCAAGAAAAGGAAGAGACTCATATGAAAAATGACCACAAAAGGAAATGGGTAGCTGAAGAACAGGACGTAAGCCTGCCACCTGCCTCCTTTGAAACGAAGTAGCTGGTGTGTGCATGTTTTGCTTGGATTCATTTCAGCCCAGTTTTCTAAACTTCTGCTTTCCTTACTCTTGGCTCCTTTCATGGTGGGATTTCCCCAAAGATCCATTATTGTTTTGCTTCAGGTAAGTCAGTTTCTTTATGCTGCTGCATCAGCCAGAGCTGCACTTCTGTGAACAAATTTACATAAATTATTAAGAGTGAAAAGGAGAAGGAGAAAAAAAATCCATTATCAACACTTATATTGTAAGTGTCTGATAACTCATCACTGTTAACTGTTTTAATAACTGTACATTTGTCTTAAGGATCAGAGACTCCAAAGGCAAGTACGTGGATTTACAGCTTGTTTTCATTGCTTTGTGTATCTGTTGGTGGAGGAGAAAAAATAAACACAGATAACACCAAATGGAATGAGTGACTGGAAAGCTGAACTCCTAAGCTCCTTTGAGATACTTTATCCAGCTAGTAAACTCTTGCTAGAGATATGCAGTAAAGGCTAAAGAAGTGGTATTATTTAATTAGATAATATTTGCAATGTAAATGTTGATAAATTAGTTAATGGGCTGGATTCCTTCCCTGCATAGGGCTGCTGAAAGTGACAGTCCTTAGAGGAGAGGAGAAGTTGCAGCATAAGGTGCCTGCAGCTTCCCTTGTGCTTTCACTGGAGACACTGAGGGCAGCCAACATGACTGGCTGAGGGAAGAACAAAGAATACTCTTTTCTGGTGGTGTGCTCTTATGTCAGTCTTCCCACTGACTTATCCTAGTAGGAATTTCAAGGAAAATGGGAAGAGAAATTGAGAGAAATCTTCCTTAAGGCGTGCACCAGGTGTATGCACATAGCCTCTCACTGAGGATCTGTCAGGATTGGGAAGAGCAAAAAAAAATAGTCAAGAATTGGATGCTGTGCATTTACAACAGGGTTCTTCAAATCAGAGGTGCCTGAACACAAAATGCTCTTCCAGCCATGGTCAAGGCCTGGCTGGGAATCTTGTTAGACAGGGAACTTGATAAAGGCAAGATCCCCTTACAGTCATGGCAGAAAACCAAACCAAAACAGCAGCTAGGGCTATATGAATGACAACTCCTGTATGTGTAGTCTGAATGGCTGTCTGTGTTTGGGGATCATAAAAATGTCAGAGCTGGTTTCTTCTGCTGTGCTATAGCAAAAGTTCCATTTTAGTGCAAAATGTAGTTCTACAGGTGCCTCACCAAAATGCAACTGTTAAAACAGAAAAGCTTGGCCAACATTGCAGTAGAGAATGTTTGGGAAATATTGACTGGAGCATTCATTACGAATTTTTCTAGGGCCAGATTTTCAGCATTAAGTTCTCTTCTTGCATATAAAATTTCCTGCCTGTAAATAATTACAAACACATTTTTCCTGTAAGCAATCATAGTGTTTTAATTCAAGTTTTAGAAACTAAATAGTAATATTTACAGCTATAAAACAAAGGTCAAGGCCAGAAGGACCATTACCAGACTTTCAGCTCTACATTGTTTTTTTCCAAAAGGTCAAACTAGCACATTTTCTTGTCCTATTTAAGTAGGTATGAAAATTCTATTGTCACTTACCTGCTCTTTGGCAATGATTAATCCAAGTCTTTTCAGAGTCCCTTATGCACACAGGAACAACTACTGCTCTGTCTCCTCTATGGATACATCTTTCTTATGGAGGGATGATTGTCCACCACTTTTACATACATCCCATGCCACCATGGCATCAGTTGTGCCTGGCAGCACAGTACACAAGCATGGCAGTGAGAACTGTTTTGAATAGCTGATTGCTCAGCAGAGCTCTCTGTAACTGGGGAAACAGTAACAACCTTTTGCACTGAGTTGAGAGTCCCCGACAGAGGCACCTTTAGCAAGTGCATGAATGAGTTCACTATACTGAGCACAGAACCGTGTGCCTTTTCTCTGCTCGTAACTCTTTGGTGATGGTGGCTGTATTTCTCCTACATGTTAGCCCTAAAGCTGAAGGTGTAGCTCTTCTGCCATTCAAACAATTGCAAAGCCCAAGGCTTCTCTCTCAGGGTGTCTGGCCATGGGTGCAAGGCAGTGCCACAGGAAGGACTAAGCTGTTCTTGCCCTGCTGCTTTGGCCAGGATGTTTTTTTGCCCTCCTGTCAGATGGTTTTACCCATGGACAGTGAGCAGTCCTCTGCCTCTGCAGCGTTCTCCTGCCATTTCACTCAAGTCCTGAAAAACCCTGAAGTGGCTGCTGAGTTTTAATTTGAGTGTTCACAGGTAGCTGGCAATTACCAGTAACCTGCCTACCCCTGCCTGTACAAAGCCAATGAGAAATACAATTCCTTCTGCTTGCTGATGATGATTGCTAAGAAAGGCTGGCTAAAATGTGTCTGAGCTATTCCCTCCCTCTCCCTCACCCAGCTGGCTCTATAATCATTGGCCCTTTCCACTCAGACTGTGAAGTAGCACTTTGCTGAAGAGCAGAGGTTGAAAAGTGCCAGTCACTTTCATAACCATATGGCAAACACATTCATTGGGTGGCTGAGAAAGGCTGTGATGTTACCACATGTCTGTAATTTTTCTGTTATAATGTGGACAACCTCAGGTACAATTGTAGCTTAAGCCAAAGGCAGGTTTGAGTGTTTCTTCATCTGTCTCAGTGCAGTAGAAAAATGTAGATGCATTTCTACCTGTAAAGCAGTTTTGTGAGTCCCTGCAGAAAGGAAATGAGACTGATCTAAGAAAAGATTCTGATGTTCTAGGGGTAAAAGGTACAGTCACAAAAGTTTTCTTTTTTACTGTGTGTTTACTTTTAAGTAATACACAGTGTAGTAAATACGTAAGCAAATCAATGCATAAATGAGGCCTGAAACAAAACATCTCCTCCACCTCACTCTCACCTGGATTTACTCCTGCTCTTCACCTCTTGCTGATACTAGCATGTGTATGGTGGTAGGTGAGATCAAATCACTGAGTCGAGACAATTTTCAAAAATACTAGGTTTTGGGATAGTTATATGCTTGTTCAGAATGATGCATGGGTCAAGCAGGAATGCTTGGGACAAGGAACAAGTGCTGGGACCATGCCCTGGCCTCTCATGCTGAGTATGAGGAGCTGGGACTGTACTGAGAGGCAGAGTATTTTTCAATACATTTTCTGGTCAGTGACCTCGCAGTCATCAATTAATTACCCTGTAACCAATGCTTTTCAGAAGAGGACATTTTTCCTTATGTGTGCATTCAAAGATAGAAAATTATCCTTGCTGTTGTTAAACCATTCACACTGCTTGTGACTAGGGGAAGAAAGAATATTTCTCTATCCCTCAGCCTGAAACAGACACTTGAGGTTTTGGCAAAGCCAGTGGTTTGATGGAAGCACAGAGATATATATGTAGAGATTCTCACGCTGATCTGTGCAGCATACGTGATTTGAGAGGTTTCAGGGAAAAAAGTTTCACAATTCTTTCTGGTTAAACATGACTAACAATGAGGTAATGGTGGCTCAGAAACATGTTGTAGTTAAGGTTGCACTCTAGAGACTGTGGTTAGCTTCCCAGGCTCTGCAATTGGGCCAAGAAAAGTAATCACAGTGATTAATAATAATGTTTGATTTGCCAGTCACATAGTCCATTCCTCAGAGCTGGTTGGTTTGGAGGAGGGGGAGGTAAACTGTAGGAAGGAAATTAGAGCAGCAAAGTACAGTTCTTGCAGTGTATAACCAAACTCTGTGGGAGCCACCTCAGTCTGGTGTCAGCAATTTTCATACAGCTGTAAACTGCAGCCATGGGTTTGTGCTGTACAGCAGGAGTTAACTCTGTGTCTGTATAACACTGGGATGGATGTGTGCAGTACAGCACAGGGTAACTCACACACTGTGCCCCACGGCTGAGGCACTGTGCTGAACAGAGCAGGCTGCTTTGTGTAACTGAACACCAGGCAGGCAGTGCTGTGCTCTGGAGAAAGGCTGTGCTGCTTTGTAGGGCTGGACTCTATAGCATAACATTTTGTGTTTCTGAGGATGAACAGCTATGAGAACCTCATTTTCTGACTGGGATTTACTGGGAATGCAACAGTAAACAGCAATGTATAATGGGAATTGAAAAGGGAGCCTTGTCTGTAGCACTAATCATAAAACATTTAATAACATCCCATTGTGTGCTTCCTGCTCCTGCCTTTCAGTGTGCCTGTGGGGAAGGTGGGACACACAGGAGGAAGCAGGCAGGGACCTCCGTGGCAGAGCCAGCGGGAAAAAGGCAAAAGCCAATCCCTTGGCAAAGTTTGGCTTCATGATCACTGGAGTCCTTGGTGTCACCACAATGAAGAGAAGTTGCCATGGAAACCATTGCAAAAGATTAAGCGTATCAAGGAAACCTGATTGTGAGAGAATGGTTGGAAATAGAATTAAATTAATGTAGAAATGATGTTTTTGTTTCATTTCACAAGTCATGGTAGAAACCTTTACGTTCACAAACATCCAATTAAGAGAGAAGTTACAGTGAAATCTGCAAGCCCTATTTCAGAGAAGTATGATTGCTCTATAATTAAAGGAAAATAAATAGTGTTTTACTATCCAAAATGAAAATCCAGTGGTGCAGACTCTGTTATTCCTCGTTTTCCCACTGTAGGATCTGCTGAATTTTTCTGACATTTTGAGGCAGACAGGCCACAGTGACCCCCTGGGATACACTCACAGGTGCAGTGGCTTCCAGCCATGGAGTGGCCGAATGAATTTCAGATAGTTGGGAGAGGAAGGGAACACTTAACTCCTCATTCTCTTTTGTCACATGCTGGCCAGGCTCCTGGACCAGCTAAGCTGTGTTCATTTGCAAGTTATGAGAACAGAATGGCAAAGGTCAGTGCTTTATTCTGTTTTTGTCTGAGCTGGGCACTGCCTACACCAGTCCATGGCATAAAGCAAAAGACGCTTCAAACTGTTTTATAGTGATGAGAAATTACTAGCACAGCTGGCTTAGGCAACTGGGAAGAAGGTAGACATGGAGTTCATGACCACCCCTCCCACTCCTGGTGATGCCCCAGGGACAACCTGCCCCAGGGAGTTGGCATCTGGACCCTACAGAGGAAACTAAAGCCAAGTAACAAGTTACAGCTTTTATGCAGCACCAGAAAATAACTGAGTATCGTGGATGGACTGGAGAATCGACCCCACTGACCCCTGCCCTTGCATCAGCACTTCGATGTGTCACAGTCAGCAAGGGATTCACCTCTTAAAATGGTATTTCTGTCCTGGTATAAAATTGGTGACACTGGTTTCGCTCTGCTGCTATGAGAATGTTTCTGGGAAAAGGGGAGATTATGTTTCATTAGTGCAAACACTAAACTGTGTCAAGAGAACACAATGAAGTGTTTGGCAATAACAGAGACAACCCTAGGATGACCGAGTAAGTGTGTGCAAAGGTTCTTTCTTGGTTTGGAATACCAATGTATTGTCATGGAATATGTTGGAGGGGCTGTGTCATTAAGGCTGTCTTGCTCAGCTCAGAGTCTCTGGAATCATGACACTGGAACATCTGAAGGATATGGCTGCTCCGTCTCCTCCCTGGACTGAGCAGTATCCACGCAGCTGAATAGCTGGACAAAGACAGGGAGCTCAGGTTTGGTCTAAAATGTCTTCGTTCACTTTAAACACCTGTCCATGGACCAGTCACAATCCAGTCTTAGGTAAGTAGAGTTCCAATTGCCTAAGCAGTGCTACTTCATAATCAAGACGTCAAGTGAGATAGTAGAATTATTAAGTGGTCCTCAATCAGGAGATGCAGAGCTGCATGATTTTTTTATTGAACCTATGTGATGACCAATGCCTTCCTCCTCCATTTGCTTAAGGCATTGCCTGAGGTGACAGAAACTCATACCAGAGAATACAAACACAATCCTTCCTGGTTAAGTTTTATTACTGAACCCCAAAACTTTCATCCAGACAGAGTATCCTGTACTGCAGTAACCCCTGCATCTTCATGAAAAAAGGCCAAATTTACTTTCCCAAAGTGTTTATGGTATCAATACTGTATTAGAAGGTGGTGGGTGATTAAACTTTACGAGTGTGTCACTGAATTATGGAAGAGTATTGGATGTTCCACGGCAGGTCCAAGGGTTGTGTGTTGAAGATGGCTTTGACACTGCAGCTGGACCCTTTTCATTTACAACTGTCACATAAAAACTGTGACACTGGGCAATCTTTGTCTTGATTTTTCAAGAGCCCAGACCTGACTACTGCATGGTGCTTTTCCTAAGATACCTCTGAGAGCCCTTTGGAAACCTGAGTTGGTGCACGTGATTGTTTTAGATGCTGTGAATAGAAGTGCCCTGATGCTGGGGTGATGAATGTAAAATAAAACCCCAGATAAAGAAAATAAGTACACCAGCAGACACAAACAGCTGTACTGGTTTCCTGTTTGCATCTGGCTTCAAGTCAAGCTGCTGAGATAGCTCTCTAAAGTCCTGCATGGATGGAGTCCTGCTCTGCTGTGACTGCCTCAGCCTAAAAATTTTGCAGTGATATTAAAAGCCAGCTGAGATATGTGCTCATATTTTGTTGCTGGGGGCAGCCAGGCTGTGTGGCGCACTCATGGTCTTGTCTTCTGTGTTCAACAAGAGCAAACAAGATGTTTTCAGAGTCTGGCATCCAATTCAGCTTTCCTCTCAGGCTTTCTCAGAAGGGGCTTGGCATCTAGTTTGTTGACTTGGTGGGTTTATATGCTAGCACTGATCAATAGCATGACATGTAGTGTTTGTCACTACTGCACATGGATTCTGAGTCTTGTACAGCTCACGAAAAAAATAAAGTACAATGAATTGAATCCATAAAAGTGTGTTTTCTGTATTCTAGCAGACCAGGGAAATATATGGAAAAGAAGAGAAAACACTTTCAGTTCTTATTATTACTTAAGCCTGTATCTCAATGTGAATCTCTGTTAAGAGTATGCAGTGCAGTAGTTTTTTCTTTCTTCTGCCTTTCCCACACTGTTGTGCTGTTCACTTTATTATTGCTGTCACAATCTGCTCTCTGTCCAATATGATTGCTATCCCCAAAGGTTTATTCTACATAGCAAACATCCTGTAATGGTGATCTACTCTAATAACAGGAAATTTATTTTTAAACTGCATAAAGCCTGCTCCATATTAATCTGTTTCTTTAAAAAAAAAAAAAAAGTTTGTCATGAAAATCTACTAATATTGTCCAAAGCCTGATAATTTTCCACAAAATTTTTATATCTTCTGAAGTTGGCAGTGTTCACTAATTTGAGATAGCAACCAGGCATTTTTTCCTTTCCTCTTCTGGTCAATAAATTCTAAATAATAAGTATCAGGAAACAATCAAATCAGTCAAACACCAAAGGTCAATGCTCATCAGTCGCAGTCTTTTTAGAAGCAACTTTATTCTCCTCATTTCAATCAGTAGCTGCAGAAAGAAGTTAACCCTTGGTGTGCATAGATCATGGTCTAAAATACCTCGTGACTCTCACCATACATTCCATAATGGGTTAATTTTTATCCAACTGCATTCCTCTTCCCTTCTTCCCTGCCTAGCCTCACCTTTGTGATACCACTTTAGGGACAATGGCACTGTTATCCGATGGTTGATAAGACATCAGTGTTGGTTTTTCTGTCTCTGGGTGATTTTCTTAGGAAGCAAGAAAACCCATCGTGTCCGATACTTCTTCAAAGGGCCCAGTAAGTTTGCATTCACTATATCTGCTGGAATATCTAATGAACAAGTGTAAGTCTTTTGGGTTTGCTAACACAAGAACTAATACATCTTAGACCATATTTTAATACCCTTAAGCCTGAAGGGTCACATTATCAAATCTCTGCTCTATCAAAGTATTTTCAATTGCATCTTTTTTTTTACTGCCTTTAAACATGACTTGACAGTGCTTCTTCCAGATCCATTTTATACTCTGCACTGCCTGCCTCAAGGATATCATATGCATCTCTATCTTAATGAAGTTGAGTTCTGTATCTACTACCAGGCTATTTTCTCCCAGATAAATCATCATGTCTGCTCCTGTCAATGCATCTAACGTAATGCTCGGATGAGAACACCAGCTGATTTCCACTAGTCTATCTCTCTTCCCCATGTATCACAGCACTCTGCACTGCATAACTAGCCCTTAGTGCTTCCCTCACCACTGCTCTGACACTGATCACTTTTATGCTTCATGGCTTTCCTTTTTAGATGTTGAGTGGGGCCTCATGCACTCAGACCAGTTTGCAGGAAAGAAAATTTGCTCTGTGTGTTAGGCTATCTGAGAATTCAAACAGAAAATAAGACAAAATTTAGCAAAACTTCAACATAGTTTTCCTTCCCAGCTTGGCTAAATCCTTCTTCAGATAAAATGCTCACAAAGCTGTCACTGATTCTGACAGGAAGAATGTGATTAATGCTTTACATTGGTGCTTTCCCATGTTAGCATTCGACTTGGACAATATTTAACAAAAAGCCTAACAAGTCATGTCTTAATGCTAGAGCTGAGACAGAGTGTAAAGCCATTACCTTTTGTATCTGTTGCCAAAATGTCCTGGGAATGAGCGCATTGCTACCAGTTATAGTTGATAAAATGTGTATGTTGTCCACTGTCTGATGGACCACTGCACTCCTACTAAAGAGTTTTGAGTCATTAAAACAGTTACAAGAGGTATGGTGGTTGTGCTTCCAAATCTCTAGGTGTATGGTGACTTTATTTGACTCGAGTCTAACTAAAGTTCTAAAAAGATTAAAAATGTCCTTTCCAATTGTTGGATGTGTTTGCTTTTGAAATGCCAGTTGCATTTATGGAATCCCTGCTGGGGAGTGGGTATGGCTGGAGCTGCTCTGCCTGCGTCACGATGAGCTGCAGCCTGTCCCTCCACTCTGTCACAGTGACAACCAGACACCAGTGCACAAAATCCTTTGTACTCCCATGGACACGAGGGATATTGCCAGGAAAACTTGTCTTTGTATAAGTTTGTGTCCCCATTTTTCGCTTTTCCTTCTTTCTGCCTAGGCAGGATTAAAAGTGTGCTAGAAAAAAGGAGGTGGGGGAAAAAATCTCAGTGTGTTCCCTGAATGCATGGCTAATTTCTTTATTGGGAAACACCTTCCTTTCTGCTTCTGTTTCACATTTCAATAATTGTATCACATGCAATAAAAATGATAGATAGAAGTGTATCAAAACCTTTTGGGTTTTTATCCATATCAACGTATGCATTTTCCCATCTGAAAGGAGAACATCTGTATTCATGAGAACTCTGCAAATGACAAAAACCGAATAAAATGCAAAATTTCACAGACTTCCTTAGAGTTGGGAACTGTACAAGTCCTGCCATGTAAACTGCTGTAGCAACACCCTATCAATTTTCCTTGGAATTATTTTACCTATAGGCAAACTCTCTGATATTTTGTTTTAAAAAAATTACACCATTTCAACTCACTTTTGCAATAAAAAAGAGGCTAACTTCTAGAGAAAGATCTCCTCTCCTGCTGGAATGACCACAATATTTATGTAAAAGTAAAGATTGCACCTGTTATAATCACTTGTTTACACCCTTTTAAAATAAAACAGTATTTCACCACTCTGATCTAGTTCCAGCTTTCAAAATCTTTGCAAAGACGGCTGAATGCTGGGATCAGATGCAGTGAGGTGGAGCTTCCCACTTTCTGGCATGAAAGTGTTTCTGCATTTTTATACTGAGCAAGTCAAAGCTTGTAAAAAGTAATTTATGGACTTGGATAGAAATCTGTGCTTGAAAAGAGTTGGTGTGATTATGGATAATAATGAGGAAGCAGGTGGGATACTCTTGAGTTTCCACTGATAATATGCAATGGATTAATAAAAAAAAACTTGAAAAAGAACCTTCCTTTCTTGGCATTTGCACTTTCAGAACTATTTTGACCTTTAACTGATACACCCAGCACCTTTGCCTAGGTGCTATGCATAGGGTACATTTTGCTGACAAGGATGACCTAGTAGTAAAAGTAACTATGCTTATAACTTTCTCTTGTCCCCTAGGTGGGTCACGTAGAAAGTATTGAGGAAATAGATCAGAGAGAGAGCTATGGATTTTGAAGGAAAATAATGTGTTGTATGAAAGACAGCAATAAAGGGGTGAAGGAAATTAAGACAACACCACCCAGTTAGGATGACAGAAGATTTGGGGTTGAAAGTGAGCTCTGGAAGTTGTCTGGTCCACCATCCCAATCAAAGCAGGGACTGAAGTTCACTTGCAAAGCAAAAATTTGAAGAAAAGGCATTTTTTCTGCAGTAAGCTGCTTGCTTTCTCTGTTGTTCTGAGAGATAAGGTACACAAGGTGCATATAAACTCCACCATGATACCAGTCAATGCCCAGAATGCCACATTAAGCAGCCCTCTGTATCAATTGCTTTTGCTTCCAATTACTGCTTCCCAACCCAGCTCCTGCTCCCTGCAAAGGCTAACTGACTGATGCTGCTGAAGTCACATAAGTGCTGATAATACCAAGAATTTGGTCTGCACTTTATCAGCAGCCCTCAAATCTCATTAGCAGGTGGATAGACATCATTATCTCTTTATCCCGTTGGGAATAACAGTGTGCAGAGAAGTTCCTTGCTGAAGGTCATACAGCAAGTCACTGTAAGAGTCTGAAAGTGGAATTAAGGTCAGTTGTATCCTCATCACAGACACTCAGATGTTGATAAAGCAGCTGGCATTGCACCCATGCAGTTATCAGGACCATTAACTGAACCTCCCCATAGTGGGGATGGGAGGGTTAGTGAATAGGAACTGTCAAATGTACCTGTCTAGAAAGATGTTCTCTGTCCTGAAAGATAAGAACTAAGCTGGTGTTTATGTGATGCTTAAAATTCAGGCTTTTCTAGTGTTTCATGTCAATGTCACATTTTATTTTTTGCTGCATAGTGGGACCACACAAAATATTTCTTCTCCCTCAGAAAAAAACAAGAATAGAAGACACTTAAAACTGAAAGTGTTGCTAAAGTCAGTACATAAACCTGAACTCAAATGTGCATTTGAGGTGTATCGGCTATGGAAGGAAGACTACTGAAGATAATGACAGTGGCTACTGAAGCTTACCTCTGCTATGATAAAACGTGTTGCTTGCTGAGAGAATGTTTGTCTGGAACAAAAAATCAATGGATCATGGCTATTCCTTACTGTTATTTATTTTAGACCTCATCCAGTTTGAACAGAAGTGCATTTGATCTAGCAAAATCTGGTAATTTTTTGCTACTATTTCCACTGGTGAGCTTTGTTTCATTTCTTTGTCATCCCTTTGTAGGTTCAGGCAGATCTTGCTGTTTATCTATGCAAATATTTCATTGACTCTTTATTTTCTTTGTTTCTTTCCCAGGAGACATCTTTATTCATTACATATCTAAGTCCCTTTCTTTAAGCTCTCTAGCTATGAAATACAAGATATAATCCCTCAATTTATTCCAGTCTAGGAAAAAAAAATCAACAGAAGAAAGGCTCAGGATATGTCATAAGATTTATTTCCACTTCAGTATTTTAGACAATAGATCATCCATTTACAAAGCAGTGATCAGTGTCCAAGACTGGACTTCCTGACAAATGGACGTACAAGGGAAATACACATTCTGAGTATGATTTCTGATTATGTATGACAGGTACCTGAGGGTGTCTGTCTCTTTTACAGTTTGAGAATCTTTGTATATTTTTTAATGTAAAAAATAAAGTCCTGCTGAATTGAACTGACCTGATAAACTTCAGGGATGAAATGAGGTCCTGATCGTTGCCAAGAAAAATGGTATGATGTTTGGTTATGATATTAATCTTGAGAAAATGCTTTAGGGTAAAGAATTATTGTTTCAAGTATATGTGAGCACTTTTGAAAAAAGTAGAACAGCTGAGAGCAGTAGAATAGAGGCAACTTTAAAAAGAATAGAGGACTTTTTTTAAAAAAATTCAAGCTGCTTAAAATTAATTTAAATGTCTGCTCCTGGTGTAGTGTCTGAGATAAGCTACAGATATTCACAGTTGCCAAGAAGGTGAAGGTGCAGTGAAAACACCACTGGGGGAATTAATTTCGACCTATTACTCTTCAGCATGTATATTGTTCACAGTATAATTCTGTTACCAGACACTATACTGAAATGGAGCAGGCAGAACCAGTTGGAGCATGGGCATCTTGAATAGATGCTCATAATAGCACATTCATTTTCAGCCACTATACAATATGCATATGTATACACTGAGATTTGTAATTGACCTTAAAACTTACCATCTACATGCCACAGTTCCTGTGAGTACTACTCTCAGTTTTTCTGCCTGACTGTAAAATCAATAAAGCATCTCATCACAAAAGTTTCACTAATAAAGAATTTAGTCATCAGTATTTTGAGTTTTTCTTTTGTATTTCAGAATTAGCTCTATTCCAGGCTAATAATTACATGGAGCTTGTGACATTTCTCATCTAATGGTAGAGCAATGCCTTAATAAATAGAAAAAGTTCCTTTTTGTGTTTTATAGAAATAGAGCCGTTCGAGGGGGCAAATGGGACTTCTTTGATTTCTGTTGTACAGACTGTTTGATGTTAGTGAGGCAGAAGTAAACATAACTGTTTCACCGGCTCATCAGGTTCTGGTGAGGCGCAAAAAGGGACAAGGATAGAGAAATTTGTTGCCATAGGCTGTGGGGTGATAGCAGAGACAGTGCCTGAGACAGCCAGCACCGGATGTGAATGTTTGGGGAGTGGTAGCAGACTGACTGCTCTGATTTACCCGGGGCACTTGTTCATGTGCATGGTCATAACATTATCCTCTGCAGAAACTCAGGCAACATGGATCTAAAGGAATGGCTAAAGGAAAGGGCTGGACCTCTACCTCTGGCCTTCTGCATGTGTGACTAGAATAGAAGTAACATCATGATGGATTTCCTGCACTGATGCTCCTTCCTATCCTGTCCCAAAAATAATTTTGTTTCAACCCAACAATACTACCGGGAGTAGTAAAGGAGATGAAAATGGCACCAAGCCATGCAGCCAAGACATTCCCTGATCAGAGTGAGAGCTGGAGATGGATCAACTTTATCATGCAACTATTGAGCACCGTTGACCTTCTCTGCCTCTTTCCCTTATCACTGAGTACAAACAGGTATTGAGGAAACCTGGGACAATGGGTAGAAGGTACCTTTTAGCCATTGAAATTTACAGAATGTGGGCATTTCCTTTTACCCATTTACAGAATGTGGGTGTTTCCCTGTTTTGTGGGGATCTGATAATCCAGAAATGCTTCTGCTGATTTTATTCAAGGGAAGGTTTTTTGCAGTCTTTCTTTCACAGTTTGAATTTTTTTAATCTGAGAAGTTCTGCTTGACACAGAGAATTTTATAATGGCCAAAATAAATACCATTCCATTAAGCAAAACTATTCTGTGGAACTATGAAACATAGCTTAGCAGGAGGGTCAGAAAGGGGTAATAGGAATGGAAATTTAAATTAACTAAGACATTTGTAAACTGAGATCTAGCCAACATTTTTGGAAAATTAGAAATCAAGAAAATAACTCCAGCTATCCAAATATTCTTACCCCAACTATTTAATTTGCTAAGCACACTTGCATTGTATTTATATTGTATAGAGTATTGTATTTTACAGGGGCTTAGAATATTGTCTCCTGGTAGAAAGGAAGTTGTTAAACAATTGTCCTTTTACATCTGTCAGCTCAAGGCTATTCATATTTATTCTAGTGGAAGCTGAGCCTTTCAACTATTTCCTCACATTCATCTGTCTTATCCCTCCCACGACACAGAGTCCTCCAAAAGAAGTCTGAGACTTTTGCGAATGACAGGTTACTGTGTGCAACTGTGAACTCCCCACATCGCACCCAATGCAAACAAATAGATTAGATGTTCTCTGATTATAAGAAGCCTTGTCAGAAGAATGCTGTTACACATTTCTGTCATGCAAGATACTATTAGGCACCAAAATGATGACGTGTTACACATTTTGAATAGGCCTAGCTCATGCCTAATGTAGGACCCACTTGAACATTGTAGTTTTGAAAGTTTGATTCAGGATGATAATAAATGATCTCATATTCCACTAATAAGAGATTGTGGGAAAGGGGGAGAGAACAGAGAAGACAAAACCTAATGAAGAGTGAAAATACAGAGACTGAAAAATGAAGGGAAGGACATTCATTCATCCTTATTACTTACACAAAAGTTAAAACAGGATAAGAATAACTGTTGAAATGTAGACCAAAAAAAATGGTTTCTGGCATCTCTCAGCTCTGCAGAAACATTCCTGATAATTTGTACTTCACACAGGAAATCATAGCCACATATATCATTTTGAGAAATTCAGACTTCTGAGATTTGAAAAGTTCCTCTATTTTTTCCAGCACAATACAGCTACAGTCCTTTAAATTATAAGGGTGTAAATCAAGAATAAAAGACTTGACTTCAGTGAAATTTGACTGGATTTATGTTCTTGTAATTGAAAGTCTTGTTGGTGAAGAGCCATGAGATGTTACATACACTAGTTCCAAAATGCAAGAGGGCTGATGGGTTATCTCTACAATCCGAGTAATGAGACTACTCCTTGCATTTTTCAGGGAACAAGTAATTTGTATGAGTTTTTCTTTCATTTATTTCGAGTAACAATGAACAAACACTCTGAAAATGGCAGGAAGGAGAAACATCAGCAGGGAGCTGGCAAAAACAACACATTAAGTGGCTCTATTAATAAACTGATCAAGGCCAGAGCATAGGCACAGGCATTGGCTGGAGACAGCACTGCCCCTTCCCACTGCTCTGCCAGGCACGGCGTGGGTGAGGTCCAGGTCCTGGCACACAGCTGGGTGAAGGTCACCCTGCTTGACTGGGTTTTAGCTATGAGGGTTTAGTTTCTTCCTGCCACCTGGCACAAAGCTTGAAGAACCAGCCCCAACTTGTTTTATATAGGAGTGGTTTGTGAAATAACTCAAGGTCGTTGGAGAGGAACGAAGCACAGCCACTTCGGAAAGGGAGCAGTGGTTGACAAAAACTCTTTCTCCATGTCAGTAAGCACCTGGAAAACATCTGATGAGGGATGAAGAAGGTTAGGTTAGGCCAGGTCTCATGTTCATTAATTGTTGGTTTGGGGTTTTTTCTCCACCTTTTCAGGTGTGAACACAGTAGACTAAGAGAAAACCCACCATCAGTGCAGTTTCCTTGGGGATGGGTTGGAAGGCTAAAACAGACATTCTGCACCTCAGAGCAGAGAAACAGCACTCAAAATCCCAGTCTGTACAAGAAGGAGGATGGCAGCTGAGGGATTTCTGTACTGTTTAAGAGTAGGTAAAATGTAACTTTATGGGGCAGACACTTCCCACAGACCTCTTACACACTCAGATCTGAGGAGTGGATGTATCTGTCTCATACACTGGAGTAGTGCTAACACCTGTATGGCCTTGGGAGAAGAACACAAAGGAAAGCCACAAATGCTGCCCCTGGCTCCCTTCCTCACAGTCTGCCCATACTGGTCCTGCTGTGACTCTCTGCTCTGCTCCTTCCCAGTCCCTATTCCTAAGTCTACTGACTGCATCATCCCCTCTCACTGTCCCTCCCTCCCCTTCTGCACCCATGGGGTTTCTTCAGTTTGTAAACTCTTTGGGGCAGTGACTGCTCATTTGCGTAGAGCCCTAATGGACACTGTTCTTGGCTGGCCCCAAGACATGATCACAATAAATGTGAATAACAACAATAGTGACAAACAACATCAACATTAGTAATTACAATAATTATTATTGTTATTATTATACAGTCACTAGAATGACTCAGTAATTATTTGCATAATTTGTATAAATAATTTGCATAAGCAGAATAAAAGGCTGCTCCCATATCCAGAGATCTCAACCATAGCATTTTGTTCCCCATATGTGCCAAGGATTCCCACTGGTGTCAGTGGGAGATTTTTTCCTTGCTTATTCTTAAAACCAATTGCTCTGATGACAGAAATCAGTGGGAGTCCCAATAACATGTGTCTTCATCCAGTGGGGTGCTGAAGGTACTTTGCTACCCCTGTCTCCAATTAAGCTCTTTAGAGATAAGGGTACTCAACACTTTTCAGAACCTTCTCATGATGTGCAGGATTGAGCCCCTCAAGACAGCTGTCTTTGGGCTCTGACTATGCAAAGTGAGCAGAGATTTTTTTCCTTCTTCATTTTAATTGTCTATTTACAAAACAGATTCCAGCAGCTCAAGAGCATTTATGGCCTAATGGAGAAAGCCACAGTGGGTGGCTTTTTGGATCTCAAAAGGGGAGAGCCTCATCAGTGGCAGAGAGGAAAGTACACAAGCCAAGCAGGGCAAGGAGCACAGGGGGAGCAGAGGCAACTTACAGAGGTGTTTGCAGACTGGTCTTCCAAAGAGCCTGGCACTGCCTCCAAGCTGCCAGTCTTAGGAGGACAAACACTGTATTTCAATTTAGAGCACAGAATAGTCTGAGAGGCACCAAATGTCTGCGACAGTATGTGTTGTCATTTCATGGGTATGGTTTCTGGGGCTTCTTGCACAGCTTTTTAGTTCACAAGCACATCTTTCAGGATGTGCCTAGGTCTCCATATGAGGGTTGTAATCTCTGGCATGTGACATTAGGGCACTTTGCTCCAGAAGCAGAATAAAAATTAAGTTAGAAGAATGCTGAGGGAAAGGGCTGCAACATGAAAAGGTGACATAATATGGGATGGCAGGGCAGAAATTTCAGGTTGCCACAGAATAGCCCTTCTAGGCTTAGGATTTGTGGCTTAATGCTGAGCTAAATCTTGTATGTTGAGACAGTTTGACTTTTCTTGTAGACAAAAAGAAGTCAGCCTGAGAGTTTAAAGATTGCAATGCAAATTCTCCAACGCCCAGAGAACTGAAGGCCCCTCCCTGGGCTGGGAGTGGGGCCCTGCCCTGCTGCTGTGAAGGGGAGCCCAGCAGTACCAGATGAACACATTGTGTAAACGCTTTTCATCTGTTTCAATACCAGCCAGGTTAGATTAGACTGGAGGCAAAGGCATGTTTTCAATGTTTACTTTCTTGTCGGGTAGTCAGTGCTCCCTTTTGCTTCTGGAGCTGCTCTGGTTCTGTGGCTGGAGTAAAGAGCAACAGGACAGGCTGCAGTGGCTGCTATCTAAACACATTATTAAATATGGGCATGCCAGATCTTACGGGGGTCTGGCCTTCCTGCACTTGTTTGACTTAGTGATGAACAAGTTAGAGCTTGCTTCCACTCCACAGAAAAGCATCTGCACAGAGGGGAGACTTCCAGCTGCTTGAGTATGAAAACTGACAGAAAAGATTATTTGTTGTGTGATACTAATTTGTTTCTTGCCTCTGTAAAACTGACCTTCTCCTTGATTATGGGGACACTCCACAGCTCCTCAGAAAAGTTAGTTCTAATTAATGACCTGTGACTATGAAGAAAAATACAGTGACCTCTCTGACCATATACCCAGACCTACTCACAGTGCCTGTATTTTGTATCTATTTTATGGCCGCAATAAGGATGATTTTGTGTTGGTTTTTCATGCTGACAAACCTTTTAACCCAGCTATTCAGCTACCTCAAAAACCTCTTTTCTTCTTCATAAACCACAGCCCTACACACTGTCAGCTGCAGAGTTAGGTGGGTTTACACAAATGCCATATTATTACCCCTTGGGGAAGGTCTGATTTTGTACCTTGAACCATTTATTTCACTCAAGATTTTGGTTTTGGATATTGACAAATTATCTAGGAGGGAAGATGTTTCTGAACCATTATTTGCCACTTTTAGAAAACCATATATGCCCAGGAGAAGCTTTTAATCTCTAAAATTCAAAATGCTAATCCAGCTTTAGTGGAAGATAAAGGTAAGTATCCTGTACACTAACTACGGGAAAACAAGAAATCTCTACAGATTGTTCCCCAATTCACATTTTATGTATGTTCTCATATACACAGACATTATTCCCAAGGCCCTATCTTTTTCTTTTCTTGTAACTGAAAAAACAGCTTAGTGCCTCTAAGTCAGAAAAGAATGTGTTCCCCAAGTTTTTCTTGAAGTAAATCTCCATTTTTCAGCTGATCTCCTGGTAATTGCTTCATCTTTCAGAGTTAATTTTCTCTTCACTGTATTGCTATCTTCAGATTGCCAAAACTGATGCCAAAACTGACTCATAATAGATGCTCACTCAACATTGTTTTTGCATTATACATTATAGGGGTCAGGATGTGATTACATTATTAGATTTTATACATGAAAAAAGTATATGTATTTGAGGAATCAGTTGAGAGGAGAGGGGGAAGGCAGCCTTTGTATCCTATACTGAAAGACTAATCCTTAGGGCTTGATTTTGTGTGTAACCTTGGGTTTTTGCACCTGCATGAAACTAAAGGCATTTACATGTCTAGCTATTATACCTGATTGCTGGCTAATTATGCATGTGAGAATGGAGATGGGGGAGGGAGGAAAATAGATCTAAAAATATTTTTTTTCTTGGTGTTTTAGATAAACTGAGATATTTCCCATATAAACCCCTTTACAATAAAAGACATTTGGCAGGGAAGTGAGAGGTATGGCATCTGAATACCAACACCAATACCATTTTCTAGCCTTGGCATCTGAACATAAGTGAAAGCATGTTAAATATTCTCCCAGCCAAATTTCAAAGCAAATCAGTCTTGATTTTCTTTTTCTTCAAACATTCATTAAGGGCTGGAGAAGAAAACGCATATGTTCCAATACCGAAGGTATAGCAGGTTATTTTGTTCATGGCTTTGTCGAGCAGGACTGTTTGCTTTAGGACTGTGCTGTTCTAAAACTCCTTGTCCTCACTTGAAACAACAGTGTGTGGAGTATGGATGATTTGCCATCCTCAACACTATAAATCACAGCTGCATCAAAGACACTTGATAGAGGAAGAGGAAAAGGGAAGACAGAAAAGATTGTATTAGGGCTCCTGTATTTTTATTACTCTAGAGAGGATAAGAAAAAGGAAGAAGTAAGAAAGATACATTGTGTTTGTTCAGCAATGGAGTCTGCATCCATGAGAGCTGACCAAATGCTCACAAATACGCTCATTTTGTCTGGCATTATGTAGAAGACATTTTCAGGGGTGCCAGGTTACTAAGTCCTCAAATCCATTTACTGTGACCTGGAACAGTTGTTGATTTCCATTTCAATAGTTATTAAGGTTTTTCTCTAACCATCAGCGAAGCTTGAAATAAATACATTTTATTAGAGTTGGCAAGTCTGAGAACAGATGTGAGATCTCCCATAATCTAAAGGCAGGGAACCCATGGGACAGCAGTGCTCAGGATGAGGGCTGTTTCCTTCCAGAAAGCATTGGCTGTGGAAATTCTCAAAGTGTGTGAGGTCTGCACACATTTCAGATGTGTAAAAGGAGACCTGAAAGGTATTTTACCCAGTTCTGGTGCTTGCCATTTTATTCTGTTAATGCACAGGGAGATAAAATATCATGATATATTTGTTTGCACTTGTTTGTGATGCCTAATCCAGATTGCACAGACATTTTACAGTATTAGACCCCAAAACCCAGACTCATAAATCACAAAGAACATCTGTTATTCCCTTGTGGGAAGGATCTTAAAAGAGTGTCTTCTGAGCATCTCTGCTGTATGTCATTTATTACAAGTGGGCCCTCAGCCTGGAACAAAAGAGACCTCCTACATCCCCTTCCCCAGGCAGCAATTAACTGACCTCATCTTCCCGCCCCCTTCATCAGCCCCCACAATCAATTATCCCAATCAGCCCTCCTGAAGAAGACAACTGGGTGAACAGGTGGACCATTATTCTAAATAGTTTTGGGCACTTGGAAAAAAAAGTTTAAGGCAACAGGGTCCTTATACAACAGTGGCTGATATTGTAGAGAAGTTATGTAAGAGTATTGATTGCAAAGATCATTATAATATTTTTCATTATCTTTTTTTCTTGAATACAAGTGTGTATACATGTGCCTGTGTGTGAAATAAAATTTTATAGGTCTTTTGAGGTCTTTCCAATTGACAGGATAGAGCTTATTCAAGTAGTACCAATTCTATATATCAGTTGCTGGCCTCTCAAAAATAATCTCTTGATAGGACAGTATAGCTTCTGACTATTGTCAGAAAAGAATACATGCATAGAGGCTGACTTCAGCCCACAGGGTCAAACAGTAATATGGTAGAGGGTAGCAAAATATGGTTAAGTGCAGCAGTGGTTTTGGTCCCTGGACAGTCATGGGCCATAGTGATGGATACACAAACTCTGCCATGCAGGTGGGAGAAGCAATTAAGCTCCTCCCTGGAAAAAGACAGCTGAAACAATAGATGCTACTATCCAAATCACTGTCCTTGGGCAGGCCTTGACTAAAGGAGAAGAAGAGGAGATTTCTTGAATGGGAAATAAACATTGCTTCGATTATATGAGTACAGGAGGAGAAGATGAACAGTAAACAGCCTAACAAAACGAGGAAGATACTGGTCCTGTGGTCTTGAGAGAAGGCAGAAAGAGAAACAAGGTCCTTTGGACACATAATTGGCAGTACCCAGATTTGAACTTTTGGACAAGAGAGTATTTATACTGGTCTTGGGAAAAATAAAAGCGTAAAAGCAGACTATACAAAAGTGAAAATGTTGATTTGTTTCATCGGTGCTACCAAAAGAAAAATGCTACTGAGGTCTAAAGTACTAAGGAAAATATATGATAGATGCATGAATGAAAGAATATTCATGTTGAAAAATATTGTCCAGTCAGTGTATAGAAACCACTCCCATATATTTTTTGAGTTTCTTTCTTTTCTGTGCAGTTGTCAGCTTACAATCAGTTTAAGCTCTGTGAAACTCTGCTGTATCAAAGTTTATAGGAGCATGTGGCTATAAGAGTTCATGAGCATGTGATAAACAGAAATCTGGTACCACACTGACTATGTCGTGCACATACACACCTTTGATTCATTTCACAGATTGCGCCTCAGATCTCTGAGAACTAATGCAAAAATAATAAGTCCAGCTTTGTAACATTTTCCTGACAGTCAATCTTTTAGCAAAGTAACAAGTTTACCGACTGCATCCTTCTTGGCTGGCTTAAATTACTTCAATATTCAAAATGTCCTTTCTCAGCTTCCACTGTGAAATATGGGAAATCAGGAAAGTAGCTGTTTCTAATCCAATTCTTTCAAAGTCCATTCTGAAATCTGTACCCTGCCAAATCAATGGCAAAACTCCAACAGACTGAAGTGGAGCCCAGTTTTTATAGATGATCTGGAATAAAGGAGTGATTTTTCAGGCTTTCACAATAAGTATTTTAATATGAAGCTTATTTATGTACTACTACAAAAAAGTTAAAGATCTTGGAGTTCTTTTATTGGTAGCATTTTGCCAATGTCTAGTGGAGGGCAATGAAAATTATTAAAGAGAAGCATCTCTCTTACAAGGACAGACTGAGAGAGTTGGGTCTGTTCAGCCTCAAGAAGAGATGACTGAGAGGGGACCTCCTCACTGTCTATTAGTATCTGGAGGAAGGATGTCAGAAGATGGAGCCAGGCTCTTCTTGGTAGTGCCAAGCAAGAGGACAGGAGACAACAGGAAATGAGACCCCTGAATATGAGGAAGAATTTCTTTACTGTGCAAGTGACCGAGAAGTTGTGGAGTCTGCCTCACTGAATATGTTCAAGAACCATCTGGACACAGTCCTGTTCCCTGGGATGGACAGCCCTCCTTGAGCAGGGAGGCTGGACCAGAAGACCCACTGTGGTCCCTTCCAACCTCGCCTATTCTGGGTGATTCTGTGATTCTGTGATTATACTTAGTATTCTGACAGTTTACTAGAGATGAGCTCCAAAGGTACATAAAAATGTCAGGCCTTATGTTAACAGAGCTTGGAAAACATACTCTGGCTAAGGAAGATGTAGCTGGTTCTATAACTAAAGTCTCAATCGAATGGAAATTTTTTGCTATGAACAAAGACTATTGTCATGCTTTATTTGAACTAAAAATCTAATAGAAATAGATGCCCAAAACTAGAAGTTTTGAGTTGATTCATTGAAGCTTGCTTAAAAATTTTCTACTGCATTTGCCATGTTTCATTATTATTAATCGTGCTGTTAGCAATATCAAGTGAGCTCTGCTTTGCTAAAAACACCAAGCTCTTGTCTCTAAAGCACTCAATTACACAGCAGATAAGTAGTATTGCTCTATTTTATAGACATGGAAACAAAGAGGGAAAAGCATCTTTTTTAAGGCCAGGAGTGCATGTGTTCTGTGTCTTAGTAGACCTTACTATGCAGTAGGACATACAGCTTCCAGCTGGGTGCTGGTGATTAGGTGTTTTTATAGCAAGCTCTTTGTAATTCTTAATTTTTCCTGAGGTAAAGGCTTGGTGCTGGGCTGTAATGTCTATAAAATGCTAAAGCTGTTAAAACACAGTTTTTGTTGTATGTCATCCAATTTGCAGTTGGGAAACGGTAAAATTTGCTTAAATTGAAAACATATGTTGTGCTGGAAAGTAGGTAATGGAACTGCCACCTTTGCATATTTGAATTCCATGCCTTTTCTGCAATTTACACAATAATAAACTGAACTAACGAAGCTATTTTAGCCATTATAGATCATTTTATTTGGTGATATAAGAATCTTCATGCTAGAGCTGGACAGAAGACATTTTTCATGTCTTGTAAAAGCTTTCATGATTTCAAAGCTGTTCCTGTTTGAAATCAGGTGAACGTAGAGGCTACTAAAAAGCGATATGAAAGAAGCTCCTCACCCATCCCAGCTTGGCATAAGCGAAGGGCCAGGTTCTCTTTCAGGTTATGAGATGCTTGGCTTAGAGCATGTGGTACTTTCTGATTTTCAACAGAAACTCCATAATTTATAACTAGTATAAGCATTTTAAGGAAAAAAAAATGTTTTAAATTAACTTGTTTTCGTTGATTAAAAAAATGTGTTTCAAAATTTCTGTCAAACACCCCTTCATATTTTCAGCAAACAGACTGTGGTTGAGATATGTCTCCTAAGAGACTTTGGGCTGAGAGATTTTCTTACTCTCTCCACTCAGAAATTGGTATGATTTTTGATATTTATTTTATGAATCGCAACCAGCCACCCTTAAAGTGTGGATTCAGAATGTGCTGTGAGAAAAGCCTGTGATAATGTAACACAATTTCTCCACTGCTGTCCTTCCCCTTTCTTCTTTCTCTGTTACTGTCTCACTGTACTTGTTAAGTGTCTAAAGGAAAGGTTTTGCATTTATCTTCAAACCAATGTGTCTTAGGCATTTTATTTTGTTCTTCTGTGTGTTAAATTTTTCTTTTAAACCTTCACTCTTACCCTCCAGAATTCCTTTCTGTTTTACTTGACTGTTTTCTTCCTGTCATCTTTTCCTTTTTTCTTTCTATTTTTGATTGTCATTGCCTTTGGGATGGGAAATGGCTGCAAGCCAAAAGCCAGAGAGCAATCATAAAAAGCTATCAAAGGATGAGTAAAAGATGAGAGTAAATATGATAGTGTTGTCCTCTGAAAGCATAATTACAGCACCTACCTGCCTCGCCTGGCTATGGAGAAAGATATCTTTGGGACTGGTGGAAGGACCAAATTGTATACTCTGCTCAGACAGATTCATGACTAATTCTCAGTGACCACTAGTTAAATTACATCTGAGCAACACCAGACACACGGAGGAAAATACTCCGAGCTTTGATGGATACCCATAACCGGTTCTCCAGCTGAAGGGGAACAAGAACTTGAGAGAAGACCTGACAAGTTTAAAGGCTTAGATTAGATGAAAGAAAATTTATTTTGTCACTAAATAATTCTTCACCTATAATGCTAGAAACTTTGCATTGTTGAAAAAATATGATGACAGAAAACATTTGAAGTACACTAGTAATCATCTCTCATTGCCCAAGAATTTAAACAAGCTTCTATGAAAGTGAACCCATTTACTGAACAAAAATTGCTTATCTTCGTCTTGCATTTTTCTCATCTTATTGTTATCATAGTTGTTGCCATTATAATTAGTCCCATTGCTTCTGCTCTTGTGCCCCAGACACGATAAAAATCAGATGCTCTTTAAGGATTCCTGTTGTAAGAAGAGAACTCATGCAAATCAACCTCAGAAGGGTCCCCTTTTTCCTTCCTGAGCTTTACTCCCATGTATTACGGATCCATACCTCAAGGACACCCCTGACCTTTTATATAGTCAAATGTTTCAGCCTTAGCAGCTAAGGTAGGTTATAACAGATAGATCACAATGGAGAAGAATATTGGTGTATCATGCACCTCTGTATCATGTATTTTCATGTAAAATACTATTAATGTTTATGTCGTGCCATCATCTTTGTTATATATTTATAGCATTTACTAAACCACTGGATTTCTCATCTGTGATTAAGGCCATCAGAATACCATTTTTACAACATGTTTGAGATTCAAATGCCAGATATATTCCTTTAAAATCTACCATGCAGTATATTAAAACTGGTTTGGGTAACTACTGGAATGCAAAGGGTATAGTTGATTTACTGTACTAGGAAAAAAATTGGATCTGCCTCTTCTATATATAACTCATTACAATTTGCTTTCCCATGGTGATGCACAAGTAACTGAATAAGAGTATTGTCCTCTGACTGTGTCTATGGAATAAACCAGTGTCTTAACACACTTGTGCTTGCCTTAAGAGGCCAGGGATCTAGTAGTGTTATGAGCTTAATATTGTTAGTCTTTTCAAAAAATCACGTCAGAACTGTATTCACCATGTCGAGGAACATTTTGACATGACCTCATGCTGGAAGCAGCTGCTTGATTAGAGTGACTTCTGGAAGAAGTTTGTCTGTGTTCTGCTTCAATACATTCCTCTTTTTTCATCATTATGCTAGAGGTGTGCTTCGACTGCAAAGACCAGATCTGTATTCAAACTTCTTCAAAGTTGGGGAGTGTTTGATGTCTAAGGGCAAATGAAGGTTCTGCACAAAATAAGGTTGCAGGCAAAGGCATGTAGCAATTACTTTGAGATGCAGGATGAGAGTTCCTTGAAAAACGTTGATGCTCTTGTTCTTTACTTTGTTTATGGCTTTAGGGATGAGTCTCAAGTGGCAAAAGAGTGGAAATAGGCCAGGATATGTCTCTGTTGGACGCTTGCTGTCCCAGATGTTCTTTCAAAGCTCTCTGTTTATGTATGTCTATGTCTGATTTTCTGCCACAGTAAAAAAAGTATTCCCAGAGAAAGCAAATATTCTCAAAGTCTCTGGAGGCAAAATCAATGCAGTGCATCAGACTGTGTCTTTGAAGTCCCAGCACAGGCTGGAGAATGAGCTTGAAGCAGAATTGATACATGGACTGGATGAGAGGTCAAATATCCTTGAATCCTGCTGGCTGCAGCTCTTGCTGCTGACACTGAAGGAAAGTGGCAGGTTCAGGGCAGGATGTGGTGGCACTGACTGCAAAGAGTCTGAGGAGGCTGTGCAGAGCCCCTGGCAGCCTGAAGAAACCCTGGGGAAAGGAAGAAGTCCTAAAGGGAATACCAAGACAGACACAAACAAGACAATAAAGGATGCAGGATATTATATAGTGCTAGATAAGTCTCACTGTGATTCAGCTTTATCTATCTGTTCATTAACATCCCTGGTATGCACGAACTTAGTTGATTTTACTCAGTTTCATATTAGCAATTTAAGGAATGCAGGCAGCTCAGCTTCGTTTTCCTTCCTGAGTCACTCTTCTTTCTCTCCATTATGCCTATGTCTCTCTTATACTGGGGAGCCCAGAACTGGACACAATACTCCAGCTGTGACCTCACCTGTATTGAAAAAATAGGAAGGATCACCTTCCCAATGCAGCCCAGGATACCATTAGCCTTCTTTGCTGCAAGAGCACATTGCTGTCTTGTTGGGGGTTGTGCTAAAGACCCATTTCACCACTGACTTCTTACTGGCCACCAGCCAGAACACTGCTGCCTGCTTGCTCAGGAGAAGCTTTATTCCCCAGAAAGTTCCCCGGGTGTTTCTGGAGAGCATGCCCAGCTCTGCGACACTGACAGGCATGGCAGAAAGTGCTGCCTTTGCCAGGATCTGAGCTCCAGGCTGAGTCTGTGCTTCCCAATGGAACAGTTTGGACCTCCTGGATTGTGAACAAAGGCAGAGAGCTCAGCTGTGCGCTGCCTGCTCAGCTGCCCCCAGGTATGGCAGAGCAGAACAGTTTCACCTGTTTATGGCAGGAAGGCTTGTGAAGATCCTCATTTTCTGCACAAGCTAGCTCACAGGTTTTGTGTATGATTTGCACATTAGTCATGCTCCTTCAGTGTTGGTACCTGAGAAAGAGGTTAGCTGCTGTCCCCATCAAAAGCACAGAGCACTAAAATAGTTCCACATGGCACAACACAGCCCCAAGTGACAAAGCATGCATTATTTTCCTCTCCCAGAGTGTCTGGAACAAGCCATACTGAATGATGTGTCACATATTAAGAACAACTTTATTTTTATCCTGGTGGAATTCCAGGAAGCTAACTCCAGTGCCCTCACACTGACTGAAAATGTATAATGTGTCCCAATAGCTGCAGGCAGGACAAGGCAAGTATGTAAAAGGGACATTTAATTAGTTGTTCCATAAGGAACTGAAGTGTTGTTACATAAATGGTGTGTTTCTGACAAGCTTGAAGGTATTTAATGATTTATAGCACTAGAAGAATTGTGATATATTCAGTCTAGAAAGGCTGTGAAGTTTATGAGACAGATAATTTTAAGTTTCATTAGTGAGGTTTATTGGAATTTAAAATAAATTCAAGAGAAAGCCATGTTGCATGTCCTTTTAGCCTTTAAGCAAGTTCCTATAGTTGGAGTAGGACAGTATCTCCAAGTTCAAATTGTTTTGGTTGTATCGTTCAGTCCTGCAAAAAAAGTGGAAATCAACATCTTTAATATGATGGCACAGTTGTTCTAATTAATATTTTAGAATAATTGCTGTTGATTATCATGTGCAGTGCAACACCCACACAAGCTTACTCAGTGGCAAGGCCCCATTCTCAGCACGCTGCAGTTGGATCTTGTTCCATCTGCGTGAGCAAGAAAAAATGTGTTTGTGTTTGAGCAATTTGCAGTGTATTAAGGTGAGTGTGAAGATCCTTTGTTCTTCTGACCGACAACACTTGGCACCATTTACTGGACTCTGCTATTGTGTCCCTTAGATTTCCAGCTACATGTGGGTACTACAAGTCTTTCTTGAAATACAGGATTTCTAATTGTGCCCAGCAGCCTCCTTAGAGTGCCAATCAGATCCTCAAAACATGTGACTGAGGAGATATT
This sequence comes from Corvus hawaiiensis, assembly GCF_020740725.1. Classification (NCBI taxonomy): domain Eukaryota; kingdom Metazoa; phylum Chordata; class Aves; order Passeriformes; family Corvidae; genus Corvus; species Corvus hawaiiensis. The sequence goes on from NC_063213.1 coordinate 14,041,283, forward strand.
TTTCCCAAATGCACTAGAAGTATCTGATACTCCTGGTGAAAGGAACTGAGAGGGAACCAGGAAAAACAGAGTTTGAAAATTAAAATCAACCCAGTGGCCAAAACTTTTTTCCAAACTTCATAAATACTTTAATGCAGAAAGCTTCTCCAGTCAGACAAGTAAAATGTTATACCACACTATTTTCTTGTCTGTTGGAAAGCAGTGAACAGAAACAGTTAACGTTCTTAAAACAAAATTTAGCTATGCAAATTTTCCTGCAGAAATGAACATCTTAGGTGTTGTGATATGAAGCAATGTAATTACACCAAAAATTTTAGATATTTAAATGTCAGAACTAGGAGGTGCTAAACACAGTTAATAATACAATAATATTTTCTGAAGGAGAAAAAAATGAAAAGGTGAAAAAAAAAATTAGTTAGCATAATAATAAGGCTTAGCTTTTAGCAGCTGTTTTACATCTTCAAGCCATTGCTAAATTATTAACTAATTGATACCAGATCCTGCACATGCTAGCTCAGAGCAGATTCACAGGGAGGAAGCCAGCAGAGTGCTATTGTTGGCTGGGTAGGTAGACAAATGTTGCAATGTGAGTGGTAGGAAGTAGTAATGTTACCATATACAGCACAGTACCAGGCCCTCTGAGCACTGGTTCTAGGAGTAGTAACCTTGCCTTCGAAAGGATATAATTGTTCTTATGGGGCTGCCTTACATGGAAACCAAAATGATATCAAGCTTTAATAATTAAATTATGCATCAAGTCAGAGAAGGATAGATTTTTTCTCAATAGAACACAAGAGACTACTTGCTTTGGTGACCTAATTGCTGCAGCTTTAAAAAAAAAGAAATTATTATGATAGCTGATTAAAAGGAGCCAGGGAGCTTATTCACATTTGCCAAGAGCACACAGCAAATCAAGCTTTATGACTTGAAATGAACTCAGTGCTTTGTCCAGATTAAATTAAGAAAGGCGGTCACTGAAGTGAGGAGTTCTGAAGAGCACTTGAGATTGGAACTATGAGAAATGAACAGCAGAACTGAAATGAGAAAGGGATAAGAGAGACAGAAGCCATTTTCTTTTCTTACCATTTATTTTCTTCAGAGGCTAGTGTGCAGAGAGAGGGGAAACTTTTTGAGGAGCAAGAAACCACAACAACCCATCCTATAAAGCTGCATTAAAAATGTAGTCATGGAAGTGAGTGGGCAGTGATGGGAAATCTTTGGCACACGTCTAAGCGGTACTTGTGGGACTGCTACTGCACCTGGACACTGTCAGGGGAGCTCATTTTGTTGTCTGCATGAGGGATATGTGCCACAAAAACTAAAACAAAATCAGAGGATTCTGCCACTACAGAGATTTCTCTATAACATACCTAAGTTTTTGGAGATTCATGGTACATTCTGTGTTTATAAAGTAGTAAAAAATATAAATGATGAAGTCCAGAAAGGAGATTCTATGCAACATTGCAGGCTGCTGTGTTCTGGCAGCCTCAGCCTTCCTTGTGCGGCATACACAGGATACCCTTGCCTGAAATAAGGAGGATTTAGGTATGGAAGGGTTGAATTCCTTTGTCTGAAGTCCACATCTGCAGAAGGCACTCCTGTTTCCTCAGCTGTCAAGAGAAAAAAATTCCTCTGATCTCTCTTACGTGAGAGATCTCCAGGAGATGAAATGTTATCTAGATGTACTTTCTCCCTGTTCACTGCCAGTGAGCTTAGGGTGGCTGAAAAACAGACTGCTAAATTTTAGTTTGCCAGGGCACATGACTCACCAGAAGTGACATCGCCAAGCTGTTATGTGGACCTGGAGCCTACTGCATTTAGTAAATAGGGGAGAGAGAAGCACGTAAAAGCTCTTACCCTTCAATGTGATCAGCTCATGGCTACTCTAAGGATTCGTGACAAGAACTCATGGGGTCCTCCACCCCTTAGCTGCTCTGCTCACGCAAGTGACACACCACAAGAGTGAAGAAGTACCCAAAGTGGAGCTGCTGAGGGCAATCAGGTTGGACACAAAAGGCATGGGCAGCATATGAGATGCAATTCCAGCTCTTCCCAAATATTTTACAGTTTCATGACATGTAAACTGCAGTATTTCAGATTACCTGCCCAGGGCCAGTGGGAGATAGAGGATTTAGCTCAGAGCATGTGTGTCCTGATTCACCCAACCCACACAAGGGAAGCTAGAAATCTCTTCCACAATTATAAACATATGTCACTGGCAGGATCTTTGCCCATTGCCATTAAATAACTTTGTTATGATTCCTGCCACGTGGAAAATGTCTCAAAAACATATTTAATGGAATGCAAATACCAGCTGGCCAGGTTATGTGTCCAGTGCAAGAATACCTTTGGAAACATGAGGGTATCAGCTCTTGGCACTTACAGAGTGGTATGGCACACAAGCTGCTGAGAGACTCCTCTGAATCTTCCCACTTAACAGGCCATGAATGTTGCTGTGGTGCTCTGCACGGTTTGTTCTGAAATGGAGTCTTGTTAAACATTTTTCAAGGACCTTTCCTGAACCTGGGCTGAGTTTTTCAAAGGTGTCTATGGGAGTTAGCTGTTTCTCAAAGATGTGTAGTGGAAGTTGTTCTTTGTTCTTTTGAATGTCCTTGTATGGGCAATTTATGGCAGCTGCTTAAAAATGCCACTGAAGCTTAATCAATTAGGCGACTTGCTATGTTAAAAAATACATAAAGGAACCATGACAATTTTAATGAGGCTTTTCCATTGGTTTCTATGACTTCTGCTATTTTGTGAAATATGCCCTGTGAATTACAAATTCTTTTATTGAGAGAGGGAATCTTGGCCAAGGCCCCAAGGTTATTACTCACTGTATTCAAAGGGTACTTGGGATCTTTAATTTCCAACTGGAGAGCTGGCAGAAGGACAGTAGGTTTAACATTTCCTCTGAAGGATGACACCTCTAAAAGTGCCACACGCTGCTTATTACTGCAGTACACTGGATGGGAGCCAAAGTCCCAGTATGGGACTTGAACCCACAAGTAGTTGGCTGTGAGACAGACATGCTACCCACAGAGTCAAAATGACATCTAGTAGCATCTTAATTTAATAGAACACTTTTTTCAATGGCAGTTTCTTGTCTTGCATTTCTACAGTCTGGATCACTGAAAGTTTATTTTTCACTTCAGCATGCATTTAAGGAGAATGTCACTGTGCTTTCTTTTTCTGTATTATTTTGGGCAACTATAAACAACATACTCTTCAAAAGTTGTGTCCATTTGAAAGTAAACATTTTACCACCAGTTCCTCTAAGATTCTTCAAAAGTTATGGCAAGAAAAAGATCTAACTTGTTTTAAAAATAAGCTGGTGACACATCTAATTCGATATAAGGTCCCCATAGCCATGAATAATCATACCTTTTTACAGTTGTTTTTAAAGATGTGAAGACTGAAGGTGTGACTGGTTAATGAAACCTCCTTTTCTGAAGCACAGCAAGTTTTTCAACACAGGAATCTACCACTTATATCTGGAAGTGCAGTAATTTGGGTCCCCAGATATCTTTGTGGCTACTTGGTAAGAGCATGGTGTCAAAACCTGCCATTCTAGCTGGCAAATACACAGCATGGAGTGAGGCAGAAGGCAGTGGGGTGCCGAGGGAGGAGGAGGTGGAATCTGAGCTGGGGGAGTGAATGCATCTAATGGAAGACAAAGATGGACAACACTGGAAACACTTGGGGCAGAGCTTTCTCGTTCTGGCACAAAAACCCAGCACTTGTGCCAGTGATGGAACCAAGGCTCTTTCTGTGTTTTATTTCTTGGCTCTTGGTCTGCAAAGGGTTGGGCACTGATCGCCTAAGCACAGATCCAGCTTTGCAGGTGCCTGGGAATGGAGCTGAGAGAACACTGCCCCAAGCCCTCCCAGGCCAACTGCTCCTCTTGCTTAAATGAGCTTCCCAGTATTGGAGTTTTTGCATAATCCAGGATTAAACTGTGAGAGCTTTACAATGTGTTTGCCCTCCAGATCTGAAAGTTTATTTTTGACCATAGCTAATAAATAGTTAATACTCACATTTGATTAAAAGAAGCCTTTACTAAGAAAAAAACAAACCCAAAGCAAAACTCATAAACTCCGTAAATATCAGAGAGATTTTTAAAAAATAAATATATATAAATAAAACATTAGAGCACTCAAGGGAAAATAATGCCATTTTGATCTCAGTTAGAAAATATATTTGTCAGCATTTAATGAAAAATATAACCTGTTCTGTCAGTAACAGAATTTTTAAGATTGGTGAGGATGATACTACTTCAAAAGCACTGCCAGTAATTTATCTGTTCATTTGAATGCATCAGTTAGAACACAAGTTGTTCCTCACTGCAAGATGAAGTTGGTGGGATTTTTAGCTAGCATGAATTTCTCCACGGGGCTCTCAGGCCCGGCTTGGAAACCAGTTCCACAGTAACCTTCCAGTGGCGTCAGAGACCCCTGGCCTTGGGGGCAACCCCATGACCTTTGAAGCTCTAGGCACTCATGGAGCTCTTCTCTGTAGCTGCCGGTGGGATTTTAGGTTATTTTCCCTAATGTAAGCATAAAAAATGGCTACATTAATCATAGGTGACTTTCAAAGCACCTCAAGAAGGAGATGCCTATAATTCATGGATCCCCAAAGATCTCAGAGCCTAGACACCAAAGCCAAGTCCAATGTATTGTTGTCTGATGGTGGCTGTTTTAGTCCAGTACTGTAAATATGTCACAAGGTCAATGGCACTGATCTTGATGGCTAACTTTTTGATATTTGGAATTAGATGATCTACCCTATGGTCAGTATGAACTATTCAAAAGATGCATGCTCCCTTAGCAAACTACATTCCTGAGAAGAGCAACCTAACCTTTTTAAATCACAGTTCATATTTCTCTGTCTTTTCTTGGCTTATTCTTGGCATTAAAAACTGTTCTAACAACGATATCATCAAGGATGATCTACAAAGAAGAAAAACACAATAGGAAATATTTTTAGAGGTGAAAAACCATTGGTGGTGTTCTTGCCTCATGGCTGACCTTTATTTGAAATCTGGTCTCCCCTACTGATGGGACCATTGATTTCTGAAAATAATTAATTGGGTTTGGAAGTCAAATCCCCTCATTCTTCCCATAACAGTTTTGAGCACCCATCACAGCTTTGCATATGCTCAGCCTCAGAGTGGGGTCCTCATCCAGGATGTGATCTCTATGTGTATCTCAGACCACTAATTAAACAGTACATTTGCCAGCAGGATTCATTATTGAGAAGTAACTCAGACATGCATATAACTGTTACAAACAAACAAACAAACAAAAAAAGAAAAGTAATCAGGGACAACTGTTGGACAAAGATTTACTTATGTGTCGATTAATTAGTTAATCGGAAATTCATAAGTAATTCTCACAGCTTTAATATGGAAGCTATTGAATGACAGTGTGTGTATTTTAATTCCATTTTGAGGGTGTTGTGATAATACAAGCTCCATTTGATACTTTTCTAATAATCCTAGATTGGCATTAGATGAGAGTTTCAGCTCTAATTTGGAAAAAAAGCAGAAGAGCAAAGAAGCAAGGACTGAAACCTGGAGTAGCATCTCAAGAATTCTAAATTATAGAAGCTAAGCAAAAAGAGCTCAAATGTTATTTTTAGTCTAGAAGTTTATATGCCATATTTAGACTATGAAGGGGAACTGGTAAACTGAATGGTTTTGGGCACGTCAAAGAAAAACAAAAAGTAATGAACCAGAAGGGAATATTAAACAAAAGCTGCTCTACAGCACTATACAGGTAAGGTGAATTTCCTCATTGTCACTGGCATTTGCAGTTACAGAGTTAAATGGCTTTGAGAGCCTGCTCCACAGTTCCAAGGCATACACTGCAAGCCATAGAAAAAGGAAACACTTCTTATAAATAAATCACAGTGTCACAAAAAGTGTAAAAATGACTGCAGTTTAGACTGCAGTGAAAAGATTTTAGTTAATGCACTAAGTATGAAATCTGTTAAATTCAGATTTTTTCACTTCAACAGCTCTCAGTACATGTGAAGTTTTCTTGTGTGTCTTTAGAGAGACAAAATGGCCATGGGCCTAAATTGTTAACTCAGTAATTTTCACTACCATTCCTTTAACATGGTGTTCAGGTTTGTAGATTATATAATTATTTTCACTGGAAAGCACTTTTTAACATCTGGGAGTCATTTGAAAGAATGTAATCAACTTTGTCTTTTTTTTTTTGGAGAATATCCTCTGTTAATATTTAACCCATAACTGATTGCATGATTTACCAGTTTAACCCTGACCAACTTCTGAAATTTATCATCCGTGGTTGTTACTACACAAATCTATCACAGTAACAGAACTTTTTCCCAGTTCTGTCTGTGTACAATGCTGTTCTTGTCTATGACAGGCTGCTCCATTCATGCTGCTCTGCTGCCTTAGTGGGGCTAACACAGAGAACAGGAATTTCCTAATGGGGTGGGACGTCTTCAGCGTGAAGCTTATTTCTTGATTGTAAAAATCCTTTCCTTTTCAACATTGGGCCAAATCCTGACATCTATTCTTATTTCCTGCATTAAACTTTATGTTTTCAATCTTTAATATATGGTATTATGTAGTATAGTGCGACTCAGAAAACCCTTAGAAGTTGATCAGATAACATAAAAAGAATGCAAAGGTGATTATAAATATGCACACTACAATATTCCTGGGCTAGGATCCTCGGATTTTGTGGCCTCTCATAGCCTCCCAGATTTTGTCCAAACAAATTTCAGCTATTTTTCAAGACTCCAGAGGGCCAAATCAGTGTCAGCTTTGTCTTACCCTTACTTTCCATTCACCCCTTCCCCCTTTTAGTGAACTTAGAGGTCAAAGAGGGGCTGGGGAAAAAGGCCAAAAAGAACAATATAGCAATAGAAAGGGCAATATACATCTTTTAAATAAGGTCTAGGAAAGGTCATATAGTAAAGAAGTGAGGAAAAAAATAACAAAATAAAAGGGCAGGTGCAAGCAAGAGAGCTATTAAATCAGGGATGAAATCAAATTGGGGAATAAATCAAACAATAGAGTCCAGACAGAAGAAAAGGTTGCAGGCCCTAAAAGTGCGGGGAGAGAGAATATATCAATGGAGACGAGACAAATTAGGATTTGCACACTTGTAGTGAAAGAGTGCCCAGTAGAGCACATCTCATAGGGGAGTGAGATGCATGGGGGAAATTTATCTTCTGTGTATACAGTGAGTGTGCAGAAATCACAATCAGTTTGTTGCCTGATTCAGAAGGACCAGCTCAGATTGCTTAAATATTGAGTCTTGTCATGATGGAGGAGAGCAGCATCCTCCACCCAGTCAGGGACCCAGTATTGATAATATTTGTGTCCAAACAGAGAAAGTGGGGAAGTTGAGAGAGTTCCCCAGACATAAATCATGCCCTAGTTACGTAGAACTTGAGCGTCCCTTCCTGCCATGGCAATACCACAGGCACTTGGAGGAATCTTTAATTTGGTTTTGCCCTCAACTTTTGAAAAGAAAAGTTTCTGCACATTTTTGGAGAGATCTCATTCAGCTGAAGGTAAGAGCTGTGATGGTTGCATGTATGGAAGATGGATGGTTGTGCTCTTGTCTGATCCACAGAGCAGTTACGCTGTAACCATGCATATTATTGCCCCTGTAATTGCATCCATCATACCTCCTGTGAAAACAAACAAATGGGCTCCCATACTCACTTAAAACTAGATAAACAACTGTTCTTTGGCAATGTGACAGATACTTATTGCCTGCGAGTAGCCCATAACAGATAGGAAGGACAAGGATTAGGGTGGATTTGTAACCCATAAATTGTAGGAATCCGCTTGGGAGTCTCCAAGCCAGACTCTTCTCTTAACTTTCCTTGAGTTATGCCCATGGATAAATCTCTTCTTCTGTCGAAACTCGGTGAAACTTTGTGCTGTCTCCTTTTACTGTGTCAGTCATTTACAGGTCATAAAGGCTAGAGCTTCAGCAAATCCAAATTAGCCTGGCAATTTTTTCCTCCCAATGAAGGATGAAATGTTGCATTTTCTCTGGCTCTGTATAAAAATGCACCAGATGAAATTCATTAGAAATCAGTGAAAATGCTGCAGAATCGTAATTTTATTCATATTGGTTCTGAAAAAGCTAAAAACAAAATTGCCACTTCTAAAATATGTCTACTGATACATGAAAAGAAATCAAACTTCTGCTTGTTTTTTGCTTTTGCCCATAATAACTGAAACTACAAAGTAATTAACCAAAACGAACCAAAACAAAACAAACAAAACCACAGCAAAACAAAACAAAACAAAAAAATCCAGAGGATTAGCTAAGATTCTAAACACTAAATTACTGCATGGGTACACAAATTCAACATTAGACAAGATGTGACATTACTCATCTAATTTACGTGGACCATGTGGATAGTGGGAAGCCAGCAAGCTGAATGAGGAAGTCCACACAAGTTGAAAGCAATTTAGGTCACAGAGACATCGCAGGCAGGTCTGACAGAGAAAGATGAACACTCCCTCAGCTCTTTGCTGCTCTTCATCTGCCAGACAAAATGTTTGAGTGCACTTCTAAATTCAATCCAAAGTCACTCAGGGTTGAAACTATCACAAGTTCACCAGAGCTTTGCAGCCTGTGCAGCCTGGCAGCCAGCAGCCCAAAATACTGAAAGCACTTTTAAAACTTGGAAACTAGGTTTTATTTGAGTAATAGCTAAAGGAATAAACTTTCTATGGAGGAAGTCTAGAAGGAAATACAGTAAACTGAGAGTTTGTAAATGAACTCTCTCCTGCCCTGTGTCCTGGATAGACAGGGACATTCTGACAGGGTTGCTCTGAATATCAGCAACTCAGTGTTATTCTGGGTTGTGACAAAATTTACAGTTTGTTTTGATTACTCCACCAGAATTCTTTCTTTCTGTGATCTCTGTTGAAGCTCTGTTCCCAACACTTCTCAGAGCTCCAGGCTCTCTTCTCCTTTGCTGAGTCCCTCATGTTCACCTTGCATCCAGAAAAATCCCTTTTCCTGTACCCCACTATGCTCTGTTGTTTCCTCAGGGGGCAGGGCCTTACTCTTCTTCAAAGTTCCTTCCAGCCCAGAGCAAAAGAAGCAAGGAGGCTTCTGTTGTACTCCCCTCTGAAAAAAACCCCAAACCTGGCATGCATTAACACATGGTTCCCACGGAGAACAACAGAAGTCTTTGCAGTAACCTCATGTCACCAAGGGGTGGGGGGGGGGGTTAATAAATTCAACCCACCAGCTATAGTCCAGCGGTAGCCTGATTCAGCTATAAGCATCAATTACCTGATGCTTAATACCTGTTGCCTTTCAGGGGTCCAACTCCTATCTGCACACCCAGATCTTTGGGGAAGCTCCAGCCCCTCTCCACCTGTGGCCCCTCAACTTACACCTTCCAGTTTAGAGTTAGGTTTGGAAACTCTTGGGTTTGTGCACCCTAAATCAGATGCTCTGGAAAGGATGACATTTTCCTTAAGGTGAGACAACCCATCTGATCTGCATTTAAATGTGTTAAACAGACTTCACATCACATTTTCCTTGGGCAGGATGATTATTTCTGACCACCAGCTGGGAGCCATTGGGAGCTGCTGCCTCTGCACGGCTGCCTCCAGAAGTATACCTCTGTTGCTTTGGCCAATCTGCGTCTAATTTTCCCCCATGTCTCCCTGTAAACCAGCTTTGCTTTGATTAATCTGTACATAATTTTCCTGTATGTCTCCCTGTAAACAAGCATTGCATTTCAGCTTAACAACAGCCTTAGCAGTGATGAGCATAAAATATAGCAGAGTGAAACAGAACAGCAGGGTGGCAGGAGCAGAAGAAAGCTACCTGGAAAATCTGAGACATAGTCTGACCACTGGTTCGTGTTTCCTGACTTTAAAATGGGACAGGCAGGAAGGAGTATATGCATCCAATGGAACTAGAGGAGGCAGAGTCAAACTAATAAAATTAAGGCAGAAATGGAACAAATGGTAAAGGTGTCGTATGGATAGGGCATTGTGAGAGCACTAAAAGAAATAAAGGACTGGAAAGGATGTTGCTTCTCCTCAGATGCAGTGATTGCAACCAAGAGCAGATTTAATGACCAAATGACCAGAAGCAACAGCATCTTTTCCCTTTTTTCTACATGTTATGGCCTGTGTGATAGTAGTTTATTCTTCTAGTCACAGCAGCTCAGGCTTACATCTGTTCCTGTTCCAGGAAGGCAAAACATAAATGAATAATGAAGCTTTGCAGGGTGTCAGTGCAAATCTAGGTCTGAAAAGGATCCAGGTTCTTGGGGAAATTACCTAACAACTCACTTAGGTTTGAGTCCTTGATGTTTCATAGTTTTGAGCTGATAGTTTAACAACAAATAGTTGTTTCTTCTTGTGGAAGTATTGGTGGGTACAGATCATTTCACACAAATGGGTTACTCTCCTTTGTCTTTCCTTTCCTGTGAAACACTTAAAACTGTTCTTTAGGAAAATCTCAGACATGTGCTGCACTTGAATAGAAGGAAGGGATGTTGTGACAGCTAGCAGGGGCTTTCTCTAAAAGTGCCTGGTGTGGTTGTATCACTGTATGTTCCTCCTTTTGATTCTTCTGCAATGTTCTGTATAAAGACAGCTGCTGCAGATTGAATAATGCATCTTGAGCATATTAAATATATCCTGCATATTCAACACTGAAAATAAATATCAGATTCTCATATTACTGTGCATTGTTCAATAAATTTGGCCCATGGTATGTCATTTTTCTAGCAAGGTTTGTTTTTCTCTGTCTCACCATTTAGCAATTTATTTGCCTCTTTTCTTTCTTTTTAATTTTAAGATATTACAATTACCCCAGCATTGTTCAGATAGAAAGAAGTTTTCTCTTCTTTCAAAGTCCCCAGGTAAACTCTGAAATAAATGGAATATTGCTGTTGTCTGATATTTACTTGGATCTGAAACTTCGTATAATTCACACCATAACAGACTGTATTTTACAATCAGGAGGCTGAATCCATGGTTGGCACAACTCCACTGAACTCACTGGAGTTTAACTGCTTTATTGAATTGCCTTGTGAACCTATGTATTGTAAGTGGATGTGCTGTAGTCCTTGGAGTGGAAATATCAATGCCTTTCAATATTGCACAAATTTAAGTATAGCCCCAAAGTCCTTTAATTCCTCTAGGGGCATCATGTTTTTTTATTAGTTTTGTTAATGAGTGGGGAGGGTCTTTCTCCAATATGCTTCATTAGCCTATGCTGGTAGAGAGGTTGTACTTTGAGTCTTTCTCAATTGTAAAATTGGAAGCATCTCTATGATGTATTTGAAACTGGAACTGTACTTCTGGGGATGAGATCACATCATAGGCATTGACCAGTGTGGTTATTTCAGTGCTCAAAATACTTGGGGGAAATCACTTCTGAGAATTACTTTGTTATTTTAAATGTGGTTCAGTGCTGCATATCCCACCCACCTCTAAGCCTGGCCTTCAGCTACTTGGACTGTCCTACTTCCCCTCCACTCAGCCAACTTTAGCTTTAGCTGACACTTCTTTTTTGAATTTCTAGTTCCCAAATGAAAGCTGTTGCCCCATGGATCACTGTTTACAAGTGTGTTCATCAGTCCACCCACCAAGACCCCTTATTTCAGGTCTGAACTTGAACTGATACTCATCCATCATCACCATCTCCCACTCCTGCTTATTTCAGCCATGACTATACCAGGAAATAGTGCATCCATAGTTGCTGATATTGTTTAATTATGAGGTTGCTTTTGCCACACCAGCCCCCACTCTTGCAAATGGGGATTTGGAGAACAGTGTGGGGCAGTGATTGTTCTCAGTGGACAGAAGGGTCAAACAACTTCAAGGAGGATGGAATTCTGCTGTGTCCACACAAACTGTCACATGCCCCTTGCTATGCTGAGCTGTTTGACATATTAGCAGTGATGTAGCTGATTTGTAAATTCTAGAGGGTCTGATTACGATTTTCCTGTTCTGACTGGGAAATGATGACCTGGACCGGGAGTACCCTGTAAGTAACAACCAGATATACTGAGATAAAAACCAGGATCTCATTTCATTTGTAGGCTGCACCTGCTGTTGAAGAACTGCCTTTTCCCCTGCCTTCAGTACAATGTTAATCAAATGAGTACCAATAAAAACATGGTAACAAATAATCCTACTTTTAAGTCTTAATTAAAATTACATTTCACCTTTGGAAGAAAGGTTATACCTTGATGTTGTTTATTCTGGCTTTTTCACACACGCTTACTGTGTATTAAACTGTTACTCCAGGTGTTGACTATCCAGGAGTTGGTCGATTTCAGAAAACACATTTTTCATTAGGGGGAAGAAATCACAGCACAGTTTATAAATATATTCTGGAAATTTATTGCTAGCAGTAGCTAAAGCCAAATTATAAACTGAGCTGTAAATGTTCTGTTTAGATGATTCAGTTTTTCAGAAAAATCCTTGCACTCTTCGTATCTGTGCTTCCAGCTACCTGGATTTCTCTGGATGTATCCTAGGGGGCACACACAAAAAACATACCAAAATAACAAGGTAAGTGAGTATTTAAAGTTCCTCAGCTTTTAGATGTCTTGAATATATAGCTACAAACTTTGATTAATACCAATACAGCAAACAGCACCCATTCTGCAAACAAGCAAGAAACCTCATATTATCACACAGGAACATGTGTCCATACCCCCCGAACTCCCCCACCTGTACAGACTAAGAGGGTTACTCCATATGGAGGACTAGCTAATGATAATAGTAGCTAGTCAGCTACTGATCTTTAAAAAAAATACTCTTATCCTCTTGTAAGATATTTGTTCATGTGGACTAGCAGCAAGTCTTTGTATGTATGTTTCTTGGCTGATTTGCTGCCATCTAAAGCAAGTCTTACTCATTTATTCAACAATCTGTGCAAATTTAACATCATTTGGTTAATGATTTCCCTGCCAAATTCAGAGAGACAATTGTATTTAACTACAAACCTCATTTTAATATCCTATTTAAAAGTCTAATTGAACCATCACTATTTTGCCTTTGATTTTTTGTATCTTTGTGTGTTGTCTTGGAGATTTTGATGCTACGTCCTTCCAGCTTTATTGATATTTATAACAGGGACAGCATGTTTCTAGAGGCATAAAAGGGTGGAGAAGTGCTCCTGATGGGATGCATTTCAGGTTACAAAAGGTCTAAGTAGGACACTTCACTTCTATAAGATGGAGATGCTCTATGAATGAAAATGTTAAAAGAAAATAAGCAGCTAAAACTGGAGTACATGTTGTGGAAATCATGTTCATGGAATTAGCCATGGGACTTCAGTCCCAAAAAAATGAATACAAACCCCAAAGCCAGCTTTTTGAAGATTTTAGGAAAAATAAATATGTTAACATCTGCAAATAATCCCTTCTGTGAGCAAGAAAAATACATAGATTATTAATAAAAAAATGTTGAGTCAACATACATTTTCAATAAGGCAGTTTGACTGTAAAATATTGAAATGTCTCTTGTAAAACAGGTCTAGCCTTTAATGGGTACTGGGATGGGGTACTTGTTGGCAAACTACTGCTGTGAAAGGACTGTAGGATCTAGTGCAGCATTTCCCAAATTCTGAAATCCAAAGTATAATCATCACATATGTGATAGACCACATTTATAAATAAGATGGTTCTGATGCTGCAGAAACCCCCAAGTTTTGCACAATCTAATAAAAAAAAAGAGAGACAAGTACATAAAGCAGTGATTTTTACCAGTTTCATTACTTTCCAGTGTTGTGGCAGTAGTCATAGGAGAAAAACCAGAAAGACGTAAGCAGATTACTTCAGGAGGGCTGTATTCTCTGTAATTTATTCCTGGGATGGCCCAACATCCACGTTTATCTCTGTAACAGGAGCAAAGCATCCATTTTCTCATGCACAGATTGAGTAATGTTACTGCCATATTTTATTTCCAAATTAGAGGAAATGTCACTCAATGTTCATATTTAAAATGAGAAGGAAGAAAAGCATTCCCTTCATTCAGTTTAAAAAAAAAAAAAAAGAAATCAAATCTGTTAAATATCCACTGACATTTGTATGAACCGAAAGCACAGCAAGCAGCACTGGAGTAGCCCAGTTCACATATTGTATCAGGTAATATACATCATTTTTTAGACTGAAATATTTCAATTTTCTGTGTGGTAAACAATTTCACTGGTTGGTTTATTATGCAGAAGGCCCAGGGAAATCTTCTGGAGCCAGGATGCAAAGATGACCTGTTTGCACCCTATAGACCTATGGAAGCATCTCGCACTAAGCACATAGGTAAAGAGAGATAAACTGTATCTATATGTGCACACCTGCAAATACAGAGGACTCAGCTTCCTATGAGAAGCTTAGAAATAATTCAGCCATCTGCTTCTCAGATCATTCAGTCCAAATATAAATAATTTGGACAGCACATAAAGGAGATTTCTTTTGTTTTCTCTCCCACACATATTCGAAACCAATCTTGAATTTGAGATCTTTCATTCAAAATGATAGTCCAGGCTACAGTCCCTACTGGGAATTAACATAAAGCATTACCTATAAAAGGAATTAAAGTGCTGGTATCTGCATGCACTTCTGAGCAGCTGGTCTATATTTGATGTATATCTCTGTTCCTGGCTCCATTCTAGAAAGGGACAGTACAGAATGAGCTAACTGGCAGACATCTCTGAGGATCCTCCTTTGAAATCAGCAGGAATTTTAGCAGAGTTTCCTTTCTTCTCTGCCTGCATGGATAAGATCCTGGCATGCTTGAACCTGCTGTGCTTCTGGCTGCTTTCGTCAGTGCTGGAATCTGATGGGCGGTTTTGTAGGAGCATCCCAGGGAAACCAGGTTTCTCAGCCTGTGGTTGTTGGCTGTCCTGGCAGTAACACAAGCTCCAGGTCCTTCAGAGCATTTGAGCTCTGTTTGGTTTTTAGGAAAACATACTTGATTATGTTCTTAAAATCTTAACACTTCACTTTCAAATATTTTTCCCACCAGCTGTTGTCCAATCCCGCAAAATTCTGAGCACTGTCAGCAGTCACAGGGCTTTAGCTGGACAATTACATCTTTGCAGTGCTGCTGCCATGTTTCACTACTGGAGCTGGAAGCTGAATAGTTTTGTCCAGATAGACTTATTCTTCCACAGTGAGGAAATAAAATATTCACAGTAGGTTATGTTAGCTGTCTGTCTGAGCTGCCTTCACACATCCAAATAGCTGCCCTATTTTTCACACAAGCCAGCAGCCTTCCTGAGTTTCATTACCTGTATCAATCTTAACACTATTTAAATAAAAAGGAAGAGCTTTAAAATGTGAGAGAACAAGCCTAGATATTTTCCCATGGGGCACCTCTGAGCACAATAGTATCTTCGCTTCAACATTTTTTCTGTGTCTCTTTCAAGCTAACCACATCCAGACTGTGGACATGCCAGGAAATGCCATTCTGGGACTAATTTACTGGTACTGAAAATGTTATTTCCAGAACTGTCACTTTCCAAGGGAATTTGAGTATCCACAAGTATTTCAGCTGTAAGGATCCATTTTCTGACATTTGGGATCCATCTGCACTTCAGTCCAGCTGGAACCAAATGGGCCCCATCCATCTGTAATCTCCCTGAAACTGTCCAGGACTGTCAAGGAAATTGCACTATGACCACACTGGAACCAGTGTTGGTGTTGGCTGGTACAGTTCAATGCTTTGTGTGGAATGAGATTTAAATGAGATCATTTCACTACTCTTTTGGTAAATTCTGTTGGGAAACAGCTGGAGGCAATGATTTCATTGCCTTATTATTAGCTGTGTTATAGAACACAATAGAAGCAGAAAAGAATAAGGGTTGTGTCAGAAATTTATGTAAAATTGTTCTCTCCTGCCCAGGCACCAACACTGGGTAAACAAAACACTGATCAGATCTGAATCCCAAGAGCTGGCTAAAAATGGAAGGACACATCAAATGGGTCTCCACATGGGCTGGGTTTAGCTTGTTTTTTTTTTCATTAACGGATGATGGAATAGAGATTATTCAGATGGTAGAAAGCCGAAAGGGACTTCAGGAATATTTAGCACAGAGCAGCCCTTGAATACAAAATAATCTTGACAAGCTGGAGCCAGTCTGGGGGAAGTACTGGGTAGCACACCTAGGCAGAGCTAATCTGCACAAACACATAACCTACACCAGGCAGCTCAGGAGAGCAGGAGATTACAGTGAATCAGCACGGTAACTTCAGTCAATAATTTCAATCTGTTGCCCCATGTTCTTCTTTGCAGGGATCTACAAGCGAGCACAGCTGGAAAGACGGGTGAGGCTGATTTTCTGCTGCACACAGCCCCACTTGGAATAAGCAACAGATTTGCCAGTCTCGAGCATTTTGAGAAGCATGGTGAGCAAAGGGAGAGAGTCCAGAATAAAGGAACAGAGAACGAGCAGAGATTTAGAAAATCCAGGTGGTTGGATTGACTGAAAGAACAAATGATATCTAGTGTGAACAAGGGATAATGGAGACTAAAACACAGTAATGGTCACCTAGGCAGGTGAAATGCTAGTGCTGGGAGAGGAGAAGTTAACATAGTCTTGTGTTTTGGACATGAAGAAATAGGCTAAATTATTACATTGAAAAATGGGACTGGACATTTGGAAAAACTCTCAGATTGTACAGACAGGAAAGAAAAAGGCAGAGGCAGTGAAACTTATGGCTGTACAGATCTGTAAGAATTACAGTAACAAACATCTTTAAGATAGGACAACTTAGAACCAATCTTCCTTTGGGAATCTCCAACTTGCTGATCCTTCCAAGCTGGAGCAAAATGGCCATGGTCTCAACAACACTCCTGAACAGCAGCTTTCCTTCCGTGGAACTGCAACCCACAAGTGCTCCTCAAGTCCAGTCTGAAAACTGTTGAAAAGAAACAGAATATCTGAAATTAATTAAAATTTCACAAAGAGATTGATCTTCCAAGAAAAAACTGTGATTTATGGGAACTGCCACTGTTATTTACTTAAGAGTTATGAGATAGCCTCTGTTGCTGCAGACATGGGAGGGAAAAGTGGCATCTTCCTGTCTTACACCCTCTGTTCCCCTATTTAACTAAGATCTACCCCTTTTGCTGAATTTTTGAGCCTATAAAAAAAAGAAAGATTGGCTAGACATTTTACAGAGATGACGTCCTGTAAGAGATACTGTCTGCTAAGCCAAAACTCTCCTTTGCAATACAAAACCAGTAGTGGATTAGTGCTTATCTTGGTCTCAGTCTTATTTGGGATGGGTCAGCTGAGCATCTTCTAGAATGCGTTCTGGCCCTAGGGATTATTCAAAGTGCATCCTGTAAGGAAAATTAATTCCCTACCAAGTGAGGCAAAATAACACAGTCAAACAAAAACAACTTCACAACAATCTTCAAATAGCTTCCTCAGGGTAGAAAGAAAAGGCCATATAAACTTACCTTCCTGCATAGTCCTGAAAGTCAGCAGTTCTCCTTGGTCAGGCGAAGGTGTGATCTGGTAAGGAGCTACATTGCCATGAAGGCATTTGGACCAGGTGACAGTACAAGGCAGTTTGTAGTGCACTGGAGACACTAGCTACATCTGCCTTCCTTAGATTTGAAAGAAAAATTTCTGTTGTCATGCAGAGACCTTTAGTCAGGTTCTTATTTGGAAAATAATTAAGTGACAAATTTTACCTTACTCTGGAAGAGCAAATACCTGAGGAACCTCCCCACAAAAGAGGAAAATAATCCTAAACAAGTAATTCATGTCCCTTATTAAAATGTAAGGGTAATGAATGACAGTCAGGGCCTTACAAATGGGATCTCCAAGAGGAAATTATTCCTATAATCCACTGATGCTTCTCTTTGGAGGATTGCTGATTTGCTTAGATTTGTCATTTGCATATTTCCAGCCCCTCAATGCTTCTGTGAATTGTGTCTCTGCCTCCTCTTTGCCAACAGCTGGCCATCCACCTCCCTCTAAGCTGTCTGAAAAAATTTGCCCTCCCACAAGTACCCTCCTTTGTTTTTTGGATAGACAGTGATAAGTGTTGAGTGTAAAAGACTCTTTGATAATTTAATTCACTTTGCTGAATTATGATTCTGCATGCACCATTAGTTCAATCACAAACCAGCTACAATAAGAATTAGGTCTGTTTTGCAACATGAAGCAGACAAGGCTGTTCACTGGAGCAGTCAAGGGTGTTTAATGTTACATTTGTTGTTGACTTTGAAAACAAACACATGTGCACTGATGTACAGCAATCTGAAAGTCCCATGCAGATGTAACAGCAGTGGCACCTCGGGGATCGCGGGCTTGTGTTCAGAGATGGATGTGACAGAGAGACAACAATGCTGAGTAAGAGTCTCACATAGTTGTGCCAGTGGTACCAGGCAGTAGCTGTAGGGAAAGTGTCTGCAACTTTATAGGAAATCAGAGGACTCAAAACTGAAAAGTAGGAGCTTCCATCATGGATAGGGGTTGTCTGAGGAGCAGTGCATTTATAAACGAGAGCACTTTAGGTGGGGTGTCACTCATCTCCACTCAGGCTTGAAAGTTTGAAAGAGGAAACTTCATATCCCTGGGTTACGTTTAGTATTGAATTCTGATCAGCTTTTCCTTCTAATAACATTGACTTTGACCTTAGCAGGGCAATTTGTGACAGAGAGGTAATCTCAACTTCTCTCTCATCGCTTCTTCCTCATCACTCTTTCACCGCACATTTTAACACTCGCTCATGAGAGGTTGGCTGGGAAACCAGAACCAAACACCACCTAACTGTGGCTGAGTGCCAGCCTACAGCTACAGTCCAAAGTATATATTGCTTAAGAACCTCTCCAGTATTTATTTTGGAGAGCGTCATCACTTTCAAAATTAAGTAGTAAAGTATTTAGCATACTCTCTTCTACTTCCCTCTTGGAGCCAGATTTTTTACAGGAAGTCCCCAGTCACAAAAGTGTTTTTGGCAGGGAAATTGCTTTTAACCAGTAGTATGTTGTTCACTTATGCTATAAAGGTCTAGGCTGGTCAAGGGGAGAAGCCAACAGCTCTATCCTTGAACAGCACTGCGTGACATGGAGACGGGTGAGAATTCAGTGATGACAGCTCAGAGTTGTCTCAGCACTCTCCTTATCACAGAAATGGTGCAAAGCCATTTTGACATGTAGGAAAAGTTGCCCCACTTGGTAATGTATGACAGCACTACAAAATGAAAATGTTCACCATTTACATATGACTGGGGACTTTAAGATTTTACAGCAGTAAATTTTACATATTTTTTGTTTTGCCAATCAATAAAGCAGACAGAAAATTGCTTTTTCGATGTACATCTTGAGAAGCAAGAATTTATTGTTTGACATACCTTTTCTTAAATTAGATAAGAAAATATCTCACTACCTTAAAGTCTAATGAGCTGGTAGATCCTTGTGATTTCGTACTTTTCCTGCGAAACAGCTTATAGACTTGAGCGGCTTCATCCAGCACATTTGCCATCTGCCATGTCCAAGGACATGCTCCAAAATCTATTGACATGCATACAAGATATCCAGATTAGGTCCCAGCTATTAAACAAATTTTAATTGAACATATTGTTCAAGATAATTATCTGTTTCCTGTCAGAGGCTGTTGTAGCTTTCAGATCTCCCGTTGCTATTTTCTAATATTTACATTACAATGGCAGCTCAAGGTCCCAGCCAAATGAGTGTTGCCTTGTGCTACCCTCTGCCCATGCACACACACCAGCAGGGCAGGCCCTGCCCCAAAGAGCTTATTGCCAATGCCATTAACACAGAAGTTTCTTATTGACATGTTTTTGTATCATAAGGTTCCATTACACTGAGGCAGCAGTAAACCTATGATCCCCATACTATTTATGGATTGCTTCATTACATTTCTTTTAAAATGCAATATAAATGTCTAAACTGCTATAAATACATCAGCATTGCTGCTTATCTTGCTTGTTAAACTGGCAGCTTTGTAACCTCAAGACACTGCAGCTGTGTAATCTTTCACATCTATCTGGCACAAGAACCATGGGTGTTTTTCTCTCCCTGTTCCCATGTATGAAAAAGGTGATTTGCTACATTGATTGTAAACAAACTACAACTGATTGCAAATATATTGCCTTATCCATAGAAATACTGAACTATAAGGCAAGAGAGGAATTTCTGTGGCCATTTGGTATTCTGATATTCAATCTAAACTAGTTGTGTAAAAAAAAAGTAATGCTGTTTTTAGCCACGAATCAAAATCTCAGTCATGCTGAAACTCCACTGGCAAATCCTTGAGAATGAGATGCTTCTTAAATATTCAGAGTTTTTAAACATTGATGTTTCCAAAGACAAAAAGTCTAATCTACATATCCTCTGATAATGCTACATTTGTCATGTCTAGGAAGAGAGAAGATAGTGGAGAGCATACTCTGAATGAAGACATCTATAGTTTCTGTTGCCTTTTTTAGGGATATACTTGTGTTCTGTGCTGGACTTAGGCTGTATGGCTGTGGTTATGAACAGCTGCAGTGAGACTGGTAGCAGAAGTAATGAGTCCATTTTTACAGCTCTGTAGCTGTTTATTTTTTCTCTTCAGAAGTTTAGTTTTCACTTAAAATAACAAAAGCAAACCCAAATTCCTTTTAGTTATAAGGAATTTTATGAGTCAGAAGAGAACCGTTGTAACGGGGCAAAGTAAGGAGTCACTCCAAACAAGCCACCAAATTCACGCTGCCGTGACAGCAACACACTCAAAACTGGAGTTTGGCTGTGGGAGTGCTCAGTATCTGGGGACATCCAAGCTGGCTGGAAAAACTGCCCCTCAGAAGAACCTGTGCTTCTGGATACAAGTTACTAATGACTCCTCAAAAACTTGAGAAGCTGCAGTCCTCTGTAGCAGGCCAGCTTTCTGTCCAAGCCATATGAATATCATCAGGACAGACGTCACCTAAACTGATTTTGAAGAAGAGCACTGGTTACAAACCACTGACAACTGACCTCTTGGAAACTGAAGGCAGCACTGCCTTTCTTGTGCATAGATCCTGTCCCAGTGTGCAAGTCAAGCCTTGTGGGTGCCCTGTGAGGGGCAGCAAGGTAAGGGAAAGAATATGGTAAAGAAAGAATTTAATTCTGTAACATAGTCCAGAGTTGACACTGGTTCTCATTGTCTGCTATGTTTTGTGCCTGACTTTTTTCTGAGATGTTTGATTTTCATCACCATAGTTAATTCTGTAGGCCACAGTGCGCTGTGGCACCTTTGCTGTTTTAGGAGCCCAAGCAGTACATTCTTCTTCTGTTTCCTTTTAGCAAAAAAAAAAAAAAAAAAAAAAAAAAAAAAAATCTTCTTTTCTACAAAATCTATATTTCATAAGTAACAAAAATTGATGGTTTTGCTGTGCTAAACTCAGGAGTCTGACTCTTTAAAGCCCTATTGTTTTTTCCTGTAAATCAAGTAAATGTCCTCATCTTCTTGCCTTATGTTAAAGTAAATTACATCCACTGATGAATTCATCCCACTCCCTACCTTGCAGGGAGCTGGAAGAAAGCTTTGAAATGTGCCATGTGCTCATTCTGTAAGGAAGAATGTCCAGGGCACCTGGGTGTTTGTGGACCAAGCAGAAAGAGGGTCACTGTGCTGGGGAAGAGTATGCTGATCTCCAGGAGTCAGAGGCCAGCCCTGGCCCACGCAGTAATGGCTTTTCTTCTCACAGAGAGGGAAAAGGAGGGAGAAGGTGAGAGAGAGTTGAGGATGCCTGGCTCTTGTCTTGGTACAGGATAATGCTGCAGACAGGATGTGACCCTCAGCTTAGGAGTGCACCTGGACACTCAAATTTGATAGTAACTCCAGGGTTAACACCCTTTTCTCTTCACACTGTGGTTTGGGTTTTATTCTTTTGCTGAAATAACCTGCCTGTGATTGCCTCAAGCCGGACCCCTGTCCCTGAGAAGACTAATCCATACACTGATGACTCTCCACATAAAGAGTCTCTCTTTAAAACAGAAAAAGGAAAAGTTTATCATGGCTAACTTGGATCTTGGAATAGCAGGTGGCAATTTAATTGGAAGATGTAAGCTGCTAACTACTAATTTGCATGATTATAAGATTTTGTAATTGCCCTTAAAAGTTAATTTGGTATAGGTTTCAGTGAAACTCAACAACGTTAGCATGATATTGATGTGTGTATGAGATTTGCTGTAGCTGTTTGATATGTTCCCTGCTGAAAGACCAAAGGAGAGATTTGAGGGGGTTATTTTTAAATATATAGATGCACACACAGAGAGGTGAATCTCATTGTAATGACCCCCATAGGGCCTGGATAAATGCATGTTGTATCAAGGAGTTCATTGCAGCAGGAATTAGTAGTTTGTTCCTTCAATATAATGAGGAAATATCTGGTTGGAACTGAACATCGATACCTAGTAATTTTTATGAAGATTACTTCACTGATTAACATTTAACTTGCATTTTAAAAAGAAAAATGTTTAAAATCCAAAAATGTGCACTTACATGATAAATACAGCTTGCAATGAGGAAAGTGAGAAAAAAGCCCCAGTTTTGTATTTAGGTCAACCTTGTAAAAGTGTTTGCTCTAATGCAGCTAATTAGGAAGGAAAAATGTCTTTTGTTATTGGGCATGCATGAAGGGGAGTCTGCAGCAGCGCTTAACCTAATGCCATTTAACTTTGTGTGTGTGTGTGTACTATCTGCAAGAATGTCTTGCAAGCTGCAGTCTATAAAAGGTTCCTTGTGTGCAGTGTGGATGCCCATCAGAGTTTTCAGGACAAGGCTGCACGAGCGAGGAGCCATGCTGTGCTGTGGAGAGGGACTAGCTCAAGGCTCAAATGTTGGAGGATCCGGGGGGGCTGGTGGGCAGGTGGGTGGGTGTCACAGGCCCTGCCAGCCCCTGTGCTCCACTGCCTGCTCTGCCACTCCACAGGGAGCCCAGAGTTCCAGGACACAGCCAAGGCAGAACAAGGTGCCCTTCAAAAACTGAGGGAAATGCCAGATTTGCCACCTTCCTCCTTTTCCCTTCCCTGTAAGCTGGCAGTTCACAGTGGGTCACTTCACTGCCACAGAGGACTGTCAAGGGCAGAAATGAGATGAAAGAGGAAAGGTGTAGCAGGGTTGTGCAAAAATATCAGCTTCCTGTTGTACATCTACACCAGAAGAGAACAACATATGCCTGACTGAGTTGGTAACGTACACAGGCACATATCTCACTAAAAGCACAATAACAGAATTGCTGGTCTTATATATTTCAATTAGTGTTGATGTGATTCAGTGGGCTGGGACCCAGTGTTACTGAAAACAAACACACACACACACATCCATATTGGTCTTAGAGGGTAAAACATGATTTCTGAATTAGCTTTTATTTCTCCCTCCCTTCTTGTTTTCCATCATGTCTGGGGGAAAGAAATAAGGGGAAGGTTGTATGTGATGTTAGCTTCCGTGATCATGGCACGGATGGGTGGGTGTCTGTACGCTGCTCTGCAGGGCATGAAGGAGGCACTAAAGACAAAAGAACCAGGAGTGTTCTGTCTGCTGTCTAGCAGCAGTGGAAGAAAGCCTTGCCAAAAGAGTGCATGGATCAGGATGGCCAACCTGGAGAGTTACCCTTGCAACTGTTATGTATGTGTTAATGGAAAGAAGACTGGAAGATTCAGAATAAATTACTACTGAGAGTGAAAGCTCAGGGAAATGTATGACAAATATTTAAATATTGCATTATGGTCTCCAGACAAACTCTTTTAAGTTGAGAGCGTGGGACTGGTTTTCTAATTGGATGCTGAAAGATGTGTAGATAAAGAAACAATTAGGAAGGAAATTGGAAATCTGGAGATCTGAACCTATCTCTTACTCAAATGCTTTAAAGTCATTCAGGTGTTCACAACTATTTAAATACTTCATTTGTTTTACGTGCCTCAAACAAAGCAATGAAGCAGCACTGTCATAAAGAGCCCGGCCCTGCTCCAGCTGAAATTTGTCTGACATAGACAAAACAAATAAACCCCCCAGAGGCCCAACAATGCCATTTCATGTGCAACATTATACCTACTGAATGAGAGGAAATGTAGGCATGCATAGGAGTAAAGTACTCTTAAAAGCTCATTTGGCTGGTATGTTTTTTACCTAGAGGGAAAACTACTGTATATGCAAAACTCGGATGAATATTTACAATATCCAGGAATAGGTACCGGGAAGGGGAGGGGAGGCAGGAGGGAACATGCCACAAATGTAATCATCTTCTGAATGGTCCAAAACCAAATTGTTCTCACCGCTGTTGCTGAGCAACAGTCCCACTATGGGATTCAGCCTGTGCTAATGTACGGTGGGAGAGCCCAACCTACCCAGAGAGTGAGAGATCGGAGCACCAGGAGAGGCAGCAGAGGAGCCTGGCATGGCTGAGCTCCACTTCCCAGCAGTTGTGACCCTCCCTACATACATATTTTCCCCATTCTCCTGGCCTTTTTTTGGCAACCAGCTTTCATAACAGGCTTTAAATAAATAGTGAAGCAAGACCAGTAGCAGAGCACAGTGGTATTCTGGCTGTTGTTGTAGCAGGCCAGTTTGCACCTAGGACACTTTCTGTGAAGTAAAGCATTAGCACTTCTGAGGTGTTCAAAGGTGCTGAAACTCTGGGGAGGGAGAGGGAAAAGCAAATAACAAGTCTATCAGAAAATTCATGGGATTTAAAAGCAGTGCCCCTCTGTGACTTCAGTTCTGAAGACCACATGTGCTCTCGTTAGGTGGTAACACAGTAAAAATCCACTATCTAAAGGACAACAATCCACTGTATTTCGAAATAAAAATTCTCAAACACTTAATCATCTGACGCAATATGATGTCAGTTTTCATTTTCTTCCTTCAGTGGGTTAGTCTTTAAACAATCAATTTAGAGACACAGAAAGGAAGAGGAAACCACAAAAAACGCATGTTCAAATAATGCTAATAGGCTGTTCTGAAGTAAAAGAAAAAAGAAGCCAAACCAAACCAACCAATGAAAACAAACAAAAAAAGCCAATACAAAAAGTGATTTGTGGCTGATGGGATGACTTAAGAGAGCTTACTGTACCAAGGTGTACAGGAAAATGGTACATTGGAATAGAGATATTTCAAATGTGACACACCCAGTAATATAGTTCATGGCTGATTTTGTTATGTTGTTCATAATGCAGTGTAAAGCTGACAGTCCTCTGGGCGAAGAAGTAAATCTGGGCTTGCCCTGGTTTTCATAATCAAAATGTTTTATAACATTTGATATTTAGCTATTTTTAAAGAAAACTGAATCTTTATTTTCCTAAGTAACTTTGCCATCAATGTGGTATTTGTAGTATGAAACAAACTCTACTACCTTTCAGTCTGTAGCCCTAAAATTATTATTCTATATGAAACTCAAGTTGAAAATACGATCTTTTAGACTGAGTTATGGATGGACAGATTGACCCTTTACAGAAACAGGCTTATGGGGAAGGAGAGAAATGAAAGAGTAAAATGAACAGCTGCAGCCACAAAATGCCTTATTCCATATACCTGGAAAAGGTGGTACACAGTAGATGTTTTTAGTGATAAACCAGCACTTTGGCTGGTGTCCTTTGTCTAGTATTTATCTGATAACCAGCACTGTGTCTGTATCCCAGCCCCCAGACGGCCAGGGTTGTTCTGACAGGGACATGTTCTGAAATCATCACAGCTGGATCTCACCTCAGTATTGGACAAAACTGAGGACTAAGTGTAAACAAGTATAATATTTCACATACTCCAGATCAGGATCTCATTCCTGCAGGGAGGCAGGAAAAGAAATTAAAAGCCAGACAGTGTAACCCTCTTTGATTCCACTTCCTTAGTCCAAGAGGAAAACTTCCTTTTACAAAATTGGAGAATAAAGTTTTCCTGCTTGTTAGACTGGCTGCCAAGCTGCTGATTTTGGGGTAGCAGTTTAATAGAGTTCCTTGCACTCACGACAGGCTAGGTGAGAAATTGCAGAAGAGCACAGAGGAAACTCTCACAATATACTTCCCCCCTATTATTTCTCAGCTTATTTTGAAATTAGGAAATAATATGGAAACAGCAGGATGATTCCTAGCCTTGTGCTATTTCCTTCCCCTGTGATCATGAAGTTTTATTGCTGCATGAGCCCTGCTGCCTACCATTTCAGAGGAGCTCAGCAAGAGGTAAGGTTTTTCTAAGTGTGGGTGGTCATGTCCATGTATTCAGCAGAAGCAATAGGGTTATTCAGCTTGAAAAAGGCAGCTCGAGACGAAGTATGGAAGAATAATTTTCAAAGAGAAAATAATGAAGAACTAACAAAAGCACCCAGGGAATTCATTCTTTTTTTTTTTTTTTTTTTTTCCTTTTTGGTAATTGCCACTGAAGAGCCTGGCACTGAAATGACATCATTAAGTCAAGGTATCTCACTCACACACTTGTGGGGAAAATTGTGTGAAATGAAAGGAAATTTCCCCAGGACTCAGCCTATTGCATTGGAAAGCTCTTCTACTGGTGCAAAACAGTTACATACAGAAAGATGACCTGCTTGCTGATACAGGCAGAAGTATAAACACTTTTCCATAATTTGGGATTTTAAATTTCTATTATTTTACTATTATTTGTAGGTGCAGATACTGACAGTCATATCCACCTTTATGAGTGCATTAACATCATTTGTGTCAGAGCTCCTTTTGCAGAAGGCATGTACAAATAAGTTTCCTGGAATACAAGTTCATCAAGCCCTAAACTTTTCTTTTAAGCAAATAGTGCATAGGGAAAAAATATTGGCTATTGAATATTAGCAACATACTGCTCATAAATAAGCAGCAAAGGAATATTGGCACATACCGTGCCGTAGGTAATGTTCACCCATAAGAAAAATTCTTCAAGAGCTTCATATAATTGGAGAAATACGACTTTTTTTTTTCAGCAAATAGGTGATAAATAGCTGTTCAGCTCAGTACAGCTAATATTCCTATTCTATCTCATGGGTATATCACAGAAAGTCATAATGAAAGAACCCTGTTCTTCCTTCCTTCCAATATTTGATACCCCCACAAAGTAGTTCAGGTATACATGCTCAGCATGCTATAGCACAAGAGAGAATATAATCACCATTCTGCAGCTGCAAGTAACCTCTCTGAAGATCATGAAGAAAGGAGAAACTCCAAATATTATACTACACTTGACCATTTTTTCCCTGAATTAGTTAACTAAAATTCAACTAGTAAAAAAGAAAACACTCCTATTTTCACATATTTATGTATTTACTTGCTTTTAGTAATGGAAAGTTGCTACAAGGAGAGACATACTTTAAAGCAGACAGCTATTATCTAGTCTAAATTCTGATCACTGACATCCTAGTTTCAGACCACACAAAAATATTTAATGAAAAACCCGATCTTCCAGTTTCTTCAGGGAATTAAGTTAATGTTGGAAGGAAAAACCTGGAAAATACTGGCATGGAAACCTAGCCTTTTTTTAAATGGAGCAGCATTTCTATTACAAAACTTACACTAGCAACTTCATAACTAAAGGGAAATTTCTCTCCCTTGAGTACCTGGATGCTACAAGCTTTTGTTTTAGTTCTGGTCTTCATTTCCTCTCCTCATGTTGGTTTTCAGCCTGCTGCAGAAGACAAGGGGTATTGCAGTGTTCTTGAAAGCAGAAAATATCTGCTCCCCTGATTTGAATTTACAAAGCAAAATGCTCTCCAAGAAGCTCTGCTCTGTGCTTTGTGTACTTTCATATGGTTAGAGCATGATTAATTTATTTTCTACACTTTCTGTTATCTATTCTCACTCTGGGACTGTCACATCTCTTGCTCAGACAGGCATGGGAAGGGAGAACTTATCATTGCATTTAGATGGAATTTGAGGAAATATTTTGTCAAATCTGTTGCTCTGCATCATATTTATCTTCATGATTCACGAGCTTTACACTGCTATTCCTCCATAGGCAGGTAGGGAGGGAACTCAAGAACTGTTCCTATGATTTGCCCTATTACTCAGAATAATTGGCTGCTAACAGAAGAGCCTGAATTGCTTCCCTTTGTAAGTGAAACATCTCACACACATCTCTGCTCCCCCTCTGAGCCCTCCAAAACAGGACAGTGTTGCTGTTCACTACCACACTGCAAGTTAGCTTCCCCTTTAAATGAGGTTTTAGGTTGAGATTTCCCCTTTTGTGCTTTAAGACACCTTTTCTCCATCTCTGGACACAGGGGATGTCAGATCAGAAAAGGGGAAAGCCAGAGGAGCCAGTACTCTCAGTGACTTTTGGGTGGTACAAAATACATTTGTGTTACCCTTTTGGAGATTGGGCCTGGAGCACAGGGCACCCTCTGTCCTGGCCTCAGCTTTTCAGGAGTGACTGCAGGGCACGGCCACAGTTCTGCCTTTCTCTCCTGCAGCACAGTGCCTTTACCCAGTGGAGCAGTGAGCCCACGTACATGGGATGCATACAAACTGCTTATTGTCTTTCTGTCAGGAGCATCACCAAATAGTCTCACTTTCCCCAAATAAAAGCAGATCTGGATTGCAGAGCTGGCAAGAAAAACAAACAGCAACCCTGTTTTAAGTGAAAACACTGCCAGATGCCATGAGTAACACAGAGAACTAGCGTGAGACATACTGGGGAAGAGTAGCTTAATAGTTTTAATAGCAGCTTTCTTACCTCTGGCTGTTTATGAGAGCAGATAAGCTAAAAAAGCCTTTCCCTCTCTTTTTTTTGTTATGAAGCAATGCATACTCTGTGCTGAATGCCTTGGTGTAATGCTTCTTTTCCTTCTATGAGCTTGATGTAGAAATCTAAATATCACTGAGCAGGTTGGGGTTTGGGCCAATGAGATAATACCTCATAAGGGATTGATCCCAGATACATTTAAGGGGCCTCGCAGCCACTGCTTTGCAATACACTGCAGATTCTGCAGCCTAGGAAAAGACGCAGAGAATTAGTGAGATGTATGGAGAAATGCAGAATACAAACTTAGTCCCCAAGACATTTCATGCGCTGTGGATTGCAGACTCTTGTACCAGGCTTATGCAGTTGTTTATTTTTTGTCTGCCAAGCATGGGTGACAAAATTTGACAGGCAGTGTGCTTACTTATCTGTTTTTTGTGAAGTAATGCTTTTGCACATTTTTCTTCTTTATAAGCTCTGAACAAGCGAGGTGCAATGTTCCACTTAAATAGCTTTGCATGCAAACAGCAGCATCACAAAGCCAGGTTGTAGGAGAAAACACAATGAGAAATAGAATTTTAAAAGCAGTATGGCAGAAGCAGGGAAAAATATATTTCCTTAAGTATTATTTATCCTTTTCAAATAGTTCACTTTATGCCGTGACAGGAATGGAACGTATTCCATGGTACAAAATTGCTTCCTGGGAAAAAGTGATTGACACCTAAGTTTGAATAATTGTGAATATGTGGAAAAAATGGGATTTTACAAATTGACAAAAATAAGAGGTTTTAAAAGCATGTTTATATTGGGAGAATTTTAGTATTGAACAGTCTAGTTTTTAAAAGAAAAATGGTCTTCATGCAACAGGCTCTAGTTGTGAACAAAGTGCCATTCAAAAAGAAGGAACTGCTTTAACAGCTCAATTATTGATGACGCTGAGTCAGGAGCCTGTGGATTTAAAGTCTACATTTGCTTTGTCACTGGAAGTAGGGAATCAGCCCTAATAGACAGCCCAGAGGTTTCTGATACGCCTGCACTGGAAATGATGCATTTCTGATTACGATGACATTTCTGTTAGTCAAGTGATGGGCC
This sequence comes from Corvus hawaiiensis, assembly GCF_020740725.1. NCBI lineage: Eukaryota > Metazoa > Chordata > Aves > Passeriformes > Corvidae > Corvus > Corvus hawaiiensis. Next base: position 14,071,033 of record NC_063213.1, read on the forward strand.
AAGTACTGAAACCCTTCCTCAGCTATAATTCCTTTCCTAGCCAGGCCAGTACTGCTTCAATCCAGTTGAGCTTTTACTGACAAAAAACCTGTTTTCTGCCTCACACTCCCCCTAGTCCTGGCACCTCTGGGAGATCTACGTGTGTCCCTGCCATGGCTGGGCACTCCAGAGCTGTTCACTCACCCACGTCTTTAACTACCACCTCTGCAGTGGAAGCAGTGTGTGGGTAAGTAAATAGCAGAGAGCTCTGCCTCTAGTTTTCTCAAATACAGATTGAAACTACTTTGTGTAAAGAATGAAATAAACTCTGCTCTCCAGGAGAAACATCCAAAGAAAAATCAGGAGCTCGTATTGTCAGAGCATTGTTTGGCCAGAATGGCCTTTCACATTCACAGCTCTTGGGCTGAATTATCATTATGTATTCCCATTGCATGCCTTTATTGTCTTCATGCTATGACACAAGTTATTCCATTCCACCTCTCTGCAGAAAAAGATAGGCATAGGCCTTTATAGCCTGAAACAAAATATTTTTATTGGGCCATTCCTGATAAACATTTTTACACAATTATCTTACCTTCCAGTTGTCAAAGTACTGTAAAATTTTCTAGATAAAGTGACCATTAGGAGGCATTAGACAAGAAGAAAGAACCCTAATTACTTCGTCAAGTAAGTAATAAATGAAAGTGGCTGAGTTTCTGAAGGCTTGTCACCTTTGCTGTCATTTCAATAGAACTTTTCTATCCTAACTTATACCAGATGAAGTGGAACAGTAAATGTAATGCACTTCGTAGCATTAGTCCTACTGCTGTGTTTTCTTTAAAGAAAAACTTACTTGATCTCCCTGCAGCCTCACTCAGTGAAGAAGCACTGAGAGTGTAGATTTGTTACTGTAAAATATCCTTTGAATGTGCAATAAAACCTGGATGTCCATATGGCCTCCAAATGATCTATGCCCAACCAAGAAACAATTGGGTTCTGTTGTTTCTTAGATAAAAGAGTATCAAAACCAGTCTGACTAGAAGAGATAGGTCTGGTTTCTTTTACACTTAAGTGTATGCAGTTTTATGACTCAGTAGGAGAATAGCTGGATGCTTTTTTCTCGAGGGTAAATAACGTCCCTCCCTACTTTGGTACGACTTGATTTGTTGTATCCCTGACTGTTATGTGTCAGTTCTGGAGAGGAAGGCAATATTCCCCCAAGCAGAGGCACTGCTGTCTTCCCAACAGCCCTGCCATAGCCAGAGCGGCATTCAGAGCACAAGGTGCTGCAAACCAGGCAGCACCTCTCACACACAGCACACGCTGCATCCTGGCTGCTTCATTACCAATATATATGTTTCTTCCATGAACTGCTTCATCTGTTAGCTATCAATTGCTTGCCTTGGTAAATTAGACAGTTTTTTTAAAGCATCTATATTCATGTACAATGCATGGGTGATGTTTTTCCCTTCTTCTTTGTGCAAGTGTGGTCTATCCCCATTACAGCAAGCCTTTGGGGAATATTATAGTATTAGAATCTCCTGAAAACTGATAGTTCAGTACTTATCATCAGGAATAAGTGAATCAAACCAATTTTGTTTCATTTTTACTTTCAGAAAGATGATTTTGTAGGACAAGGCTCTCTAATTGGATGTCTCAGCCCTGTGAGATAAACACAAATTTTGTGTCTCTGCATAAAGAGAATATATCACAGAAAAGATGACAGTACAGTAATACTGTCCATTATACAGACATATATTTCTAGCTCACACTGATTCTGTGCATCAGTCATGATTTTTAACACAAATGAAAGCATATTAGCCTCAGAGGGTACCAGTTAGAAGCACATGTTCCCTAATTAGCACTTTGATGTAGCTTTGTCCAGGTAACATACATAGCTTTAATCATAGCAATGCATTGTCTGTGATGGTCAGCAAATCCCTAGGTCATCTTTTCATCTTACAGTCTGATGTCTCACAGATAAATGCCTAGAAAGACTTCATTTTAATACCTGCTTACTAGGAGGTGCATTATGGGAGGCTCACCTTGATCCGTAAGATGCAGAAATTGCTTGGAACAAAGACCCAATGATAATGTAAAATCTTCTCCCAAATGTATCTATTTCTCTGATCTTTTCTAGCTTATCAGCAAGTTTTCTGACAGAAAAAGTAAAAATGCAATTTTATTTATAAAGTGTGATAGCAGACCAGGTCTCAATTTCTTCTGAAAGTCTGTCAAAAGTAAAAAATATTATAAATTCATCATACATTAATCATATATACCCACTAGGGAATTTTTTGCTTCTGGCATTATCTGTCATAGGGAAAGTCACACAACCCAAATGATTCCATTTATTTTAGTATTATAACTAATCAAATACAGTTTGTGACTCCCTGGTTCATGATGCATTCAGACTGACTCAGAAGATGCTGGAAGGGAGGAAGCTGGGTCTGTACCTGAGCTTGGCAAAGGACCAGGACTCCCCATCTTCTTCCTTTTGCATTGCATAGGACACTGTCATGTTTCTGAGTCCTTTCTGCAAGCTGTGTGAAGGGTTGATTTCGATGGGCTGGTAGTGGTGAGGGCTGTGGATGGGCATTGGTACTGCAGGACACATCTGGAATGATCGGCTCAGAGCTATTGTCAAGACTTGGGAAAGCATAATTGATCATGGAGTAGCAGCTAAAGGATTTGAATCCAAAACGTTTTGAAGCAAAGAAGAAACACAGGGGATAGTGCAAGGTTGAATATTGTCAGCACAAATCTGTTCTGACAAACATGGTCAGTAGTTTGCTTTTCACAATTCAGTTAACATTTATTTCAAAGCTGAGAGGAAAACACCACTGAAATTTCTAGCCCACTCAGACATTGGGCTCAGGAAATTTTGCTAGGACCAATGAATCGTGAAATCTGTATAGCGGGGTCTTTTTCTTTAGCGGCAGCAGGTGAGGCAGTGGGCACGCACTGTCCCTCCTTGCCCGCCTTGCCCCGGGCCAGTGGCCCAGCACTGAGGGAGCAGCAACTCTGGACGCAGATGGCAGCAGATGTCAAGAGTCACCCAAGTGTGATGTGTGTCAGAGGGGGCCCAGAAGGTCCCGTTCAGCGACAGCAATTACCCAGAGGGGACTGTCAACCAGAGAGGTGCCAGCGGACGGGCAGTGGAGCAGTGCGGATCGGCTCGGCCTGGGCTGCGCTCAGGAACCGGCTGAGGAGGCCAGGCAGGGACACGGCTGCTCCTGCAGCACGGACCTGGGGAGGGCAACAATGCCGGCAGCAGGGGCAGGAAGGACCGACACGACATAATGGCTGTGACAAATGAGCAGCAAGCGCACATCACACAGAGAGGAAAGGAAAGAGTAGGGCCGGGGGCGGCCGGGCCAGGGCGAGCTTCCGACAGAGCCGCAGGCAGCCGCCCCAGCGCCGGCACCGCGCAGCAGCCGGCGCAGGGGCACAAGCCAGAGAGCTCATTAGTGGCTGCTGGAAGGAAAATCAGAGCGACAGAAAGGCCGTTCTCCACGTGGGATCCGATCCAGCCCTCGCTGCGGCCAGCACAGACATCTCCATTCATCGCTGTGGGCTTCCGACAGGGCGTGGACACCCGTGGGGAAGAGCAGCCGCGCCAGGCTGTGACCGATCCCTCCGGGGGCTGCACAGTACACGCCAAACCTCTTTTTAGGTTGTCTGTACTTGTAGTGCCTGTGCTGCCCTTGCTCTGTCAGGTGAATCCATTCCCTGAGCAGACAAGGCCTGCCTGGCACCCACCCTCCACTGGTGTCCATGCCTCCCTCCCCTTGGCAGTGTTACAGCTCCCAGAGACTCCTGTCCTTTCGCCTCTCTTTTCCCTTTAGGGTTGTGTGTACTGCACCAAGTACTCCTTTTAATCTTCTATCCTCAGCCATACAAACCTGGATTTCATCTCCAGTCCCTGGATAATCAAGATATTTCAACAGCTGTCAGTTTCTGGCAGAGGCCTGTTCTGCCATTTTTTTCCCCCACAACATATTTTTCATAGCTGGTTAGAAATATGCAATATTTTGTCATAAAACTAGTCTCATTTACAGCATTTGAATATTTTTTCCTGCTTTACAGTTACCTTTCTCTATCTTACAGTTTTGAGATTTTTTTTCCAGTTTTGAGATTTTTTTTTTTCAGTTTCTGCTGTTCAGCACTTTTGCTTTTGCTGTTAGAGCTTTCTCTGCCACTAACCTCATATACTGCAATTCTGTAATATTTTGCAATGTGTGGCTATTGAGTGAATATTCTCTCCTTTTGTTTCTTTATTCCCAGACTCATTACGTTACATACTTTGAAACTTAGAAGCTATATAACTCTCTCCAGATCCTAAACTATATATTCTGAATTTTGTTGCCCCTCCTTCTTTGTTTTGACTGCCCCTTCACTTTATATCATCAGCAAGTGTAATCCACTTACTGCATCTTCTTTCTTGCAGGTCATTGATACATAAAGTGAAGAAAATTGATCCTCACACTAATCCTTGTGACTCTCTTTTAGTCACATCCTTATATGTTAAACTGTTAGCATACACGGTTACTTCTTGAAAAAATATTTGAGCTAGTTCATGGCTTATTGAAATGAGCTTTCCCAAGGAGGCTGACATTGCAAATTCAGAGAAACAGAATAGTATCAAAGGGCGTGTATCTGAAAGCCAATGGTCTTTCCCTGTGGGGCAGGAGTTGGCCAGGATCTCCAGACCTCCTGTGGCTGCAAGCACCTCCTCAGCCAAGGGCAAACTGTCTGTGAGGTGAAGGGGCTGATGAAGGATATGTTCTGGGGCCGCCAGCAGCCACTGACAGACTTGCATCAACTTGGCGAGTCCCAATATGAGTGCCCCCATGAGCAATTTTCTCTTTCGAATGTTCTTGATCTCATTTTGAAGCTCCCGGAGGTTTAAAGTTTTCTCCTCATCCCTGTCTCTGTGATGTGAGAGAGAAGTCTTTGTAGTTTCTAATGGAAAGCTGTCATAGGCAGAAGTTAAAAGGGGATTTCTTTTACATCCCTTTGCTTCCCAAAGTCAGACATTTAACACAAAGAACCTGACTTTTCTACAGAAAAATCTAGTTAAACAGAATGTATGGATTCCCGTTATCAGATATTTTTATTATCCACCTGAAAAAATCCCATCAGCGGAGTCATAAGCACAAGCTTGCTTTCAGGAATTCATGCTGACTTTTCGTAATTAAATCAGAATTTCCCCAAGCCTGACTCTGAGTAATACTTAATTTTTTTTTCCTATTGCTGCAGTTAGACAAGCACTGCACGTTTCTTGCTTCAGAGCCTTTCCAGTCACCTTTCCAGAGAAGGAAGATAGCCTGTCTAGTGCACTGGGCCAGGACTTAGGAGACCTGGATTTAAACCTAGCTAAGATGCAGGTTCCCTGTGTTAATTTAGGCAACAGACCTAACCTACTGTATGCCCTAATACCATGCTTCTGAGCAGAGACAATAATTTTCTATCATTCAGGAGGCCTGCACAGATAAATGTGATGTGCTGAGATGGGTGAAAAAAAAACCTATTACATTATTTTCATGACAATATGGCATTTCTTTATCGAATAACCTTGGTTGAAGATGCAGTTCCTCAAAGGTGGTGGATGTCTAACTACAACAGGAATTAGACACCTAAACAAATACTTTTGAGGCACCAGGCCCAAGTTTACGTCACCAGACTGGCTTTAGCAGTGAGCCCAGCCTTCTTAAGCAGAGGTGCCTGAGTAAGAGACACTGCTGTAGCTCCATTTTAACTGAAGATGTCTTTGCAGAGGTGTGTCTGTGGCTGCAGCATCTGAGCTGAGCAGGGGGCTGCTGGTGGGCAGCACACTCTGTTGGGGTATATTTCTACACTCCTTGGTGCTGGCTCCTGCTCCCTCCCCACCAGCCGCTGGAGAAGGATGAAGAAAATGCCTTTTCCTTTCAAGCTGGAGATCCATGCTACCTTCCTGACTGGTTGTCAGAAAGCTGCACAATACTGTGGTAACAAAAAGACTCTGGCTGCAGAAGAAAAAAAGAAGAAAAAAAAAAACCAAACCAAAAAAACCCTTGTGCCTGCTGTTGTATCACATTCACTCATGCACTCACCCCACAGCTAGCATTCCTCTGGCAAGACATCCTGTCTCCAGTTCCCTACTACAAAAAAAACACACACCAAAAAAACCTAGAAAAAAATTAGATTCCTTCACTAGCAATGCATAACATTATTATGTCTATTTTGCAAATGGGCTGGTTGAATTGACTTTTTCAGAGAACACCTGAAAGTGCTCTATTCTTAGAGTTGTGGATTCTGTCTTGATTCTCAAACTCAAAATTTCAACCTGTACAACCAGGAGAGAATTTTTCAGACATGGTGTGCCGGTGTGGACAAATTTGGAGGAAAATATCCTCTGATAGAAGGCAGGTTACAACCAGCCCTCCCCCACCAGGTTTGGGAAAAAAAAAGAAATTTTCCTCAGAGTAAAGTGAAAGAGATAAAAAACTATTTATTTAACGAACACACAGGAAAAGGGTAATAACACTAAATAATGAAACCTCTCACTGTGGAGAGAAACCTGGGAAGATTTCAGAGTCCTTCTGTAGGTGTGGTCTCTCTCCTCCTCCTCGGAGCTGGGTAAGTGTAGGCCCACCTCTGGGGCCTCGGTGGAAAATTCTCCCGATGTGTTCTGATGTTGGAACAGTCCAGAAGAGAAGAAGGGAAAAACCGAAGTCCCAGGAAAATGAAGTTCAACTCTTCATCTTCCTCCGGAGAAAAGGAGCCGAAAGCTGGCTGGAAAGCAAGAAGGGCGCTTCCTCTGCTCTTCTCACCGCAGCAGGATGCAGAGGAGTGCCTGTCTGTGTCCTTCAACAACTGCTTTGTAAAGTTCGCTCGGGTTGTTTCTTCTCCCCCCTCTCTGGCTCAGTTTAAAGGCACAGAAAGGCACAGGATTGATTTCTGGGCACAGAGCAGCGATAGGGGATACACATCATAAAGTCACCCCAAGACACAGGGGCAAAGGATCAGCATTGCTAGCACAGTGTGTATTTCTGATCCTATAATGGGGAAGCAGCTGCAAACTCTGTATCCTCATCTCATATCTGAGATGCATTCAACCCTGCTGCATACATTGCACAGTACACAAGAAGTGTCCTTTTTTTTATTCCATTTTGATTTTAATGACACAATTTTAAACCCGCTACAGAGAAATCATTTTTTTTACTGAAACACATGAAGGTGTTGTTCACATCAAACAAATGGGATGAGGAATTATTTGGGTGCTTCAGAACAAAGAATTACTCTGGCTATCATCACAGACATTCTGAATGGGAACAATTTACCATGGAGCGCTGTGGCTTCAGGAGGATGATAATGGTAAGTGTTAGTTTTGTTCACTTTCTGTACCAATGAAGAAATAAAGAGGCTGTAAGTGGATTCATTTGCAGTTCAGTTGGGAAGTGGCAGTCAGAACAAAAGAGGAGGTCAACAAAGTTCACACTGAAATGATGAAGAGCCAGAGAAAGAAAGGCAACTTTAAAAAATCCAAATAATGTAACTTTTTTGTCTAGAAACAAAAATAAAAGCAAGGTAAATTTGCTATGCACTCATAAGTCATAAATGATGAAATGAGTTCATACAGTGCACTTGCATACACAGGTGCTGCCATTATGGATATACATTATAAATCTGCAGGGCACTAAAGTGATTACTCTTTCCCCCATGTCTCTGAATGCCATATTTTTCCAGCATGCTGGATCCCATCTGGTCTCAAAGTTCTGTCATTCTTCAGACATTTCAATTCTTGATTATCTGTCAGGTTATGACCCTCAATTGTTTTTAGTTTTTAGTATTTCTTGCTGTTCACTTGGGAGATGTTTCTGGCATCTGCCACCCAACCCCCTCCATGAGCCCCATGACAAAGCAGTAATTATTGTGTTTATTTCAACAGTATCTTCACCTCCTTTCAAGAAAAGACCCAGGCTTTCTCCCACAGCACCCATACTGATCATAGTTCTTGCATTTGTGTTCTTCCATAGTTTACCATAACTGTCTCCAGGTTTTTCATTGTGAAAGAATGTCCTTTGAATCCAGAAGGATTGCTCTTCAAGGTCACAGCTGAAGGTGTTATGCAGCAACTATTTCCATTGTACTCCTTAAATGGATATGCTTATTTTCAGCTCCACTGCCAACCAGGACTATATTCCATCCCTTGATCTTCCTATGAGGAGGAATTCTTCAATTTCCATTCATTCTAAAAACAAAGGCATGGTTGATTGTTTTGAAAAGTAAATGCTCTCGTTACTGGAAGAATCAAATTTTAAATCGGGATCCTTATTTTTCCATCTTTCTTCCCATGTTCTTCTCATTTTAATGGCTTAATAACATGAGAAACATATGAGGAAATTCTTGCCTAAAGTAAATATGCAGCAGGTGTGAACTTTTGATCTGGACTTGTAAGCTAGTCTTTGGTCCCTTGTGATGACAAAGGATCATTCAGAATCCAGGGTTTAACCAGTTTTGTGTTGTTTTCTGTGACCACAGCCATTTTAAGTACTTGGATCTTGGAGTCCAAAGATCAAGTTGAACTTCTGTTGCTGCTGGAGCAAGGGTGGGAACCCTTCAGTGGAATTCAAAACAGGCAGAGCCAGTGGAAAGGGGACAGGAAGGACTGTAGGAGTCTCTAGTGTAGCAGCCAAGTCCCCCATTTCTCAACTAAATGAACCTTCTTCTCACCAAAGAGAGGATTTTTTTCCCTGCTCTGGGCAGCTGGGTCTTAAATTCATCCTATCTTAAACTTAACAGATGGCATCAATAGCCAGTGCCTGTATATTATATGGTGAATGTGGTTTTTCCAGTGCATGATCAGTACATGATGATAGGATCTTTCCCTTTTAGAATCTTGTTGGGGAATGCTTAATGGTAGACTTTGAAGGAGTTCAAGCAGGGCCTAAGTGACAGACTGCTTATGCTAGCCAAGGTGGAAGAGGCTGTGAACACCTGCAAAAGCTTTGTCTCTTAGGGAACTTTATTGGTATGAATGCCAATAAACATTATGATAATCACTTTTTTGGACTAAGATGCCCAGGTTCCACTGAAATCACCTTTTAGATATTTAAGAAATTTGGCAAGATTCAGGGTGAATAGTAGTTTTATTTGTACAGCTGAAGAGTAGTGTTGCCTAACACTATGAAGACTATAATGTAAAAATATATGAACCATAAAGCTCACTTTTACTGCGCTTTTTTCTAGTTCTTTCACTGCAGTGATATTTTTCTTCTTATCCTTCACTTATGCCATTAGTACAAAAAATTTTATTTTCTACTAAAGTAATTTGAATCTATTAATAATCAAGAGCTTTAAAGCAGCAGATGAAAGTGAGAGATAGGAGTCAGCTTTTTAGGAAATTAAAGAATTTACTTCATTTGCAAATGACTGTGGTGCTTAAGAGGTAACCCCTGCATTAAAGGATTAGCATTACAAGCATGAGCAGGCCACAGTGCCCTGGAAGTGAACTTGGACTGCAGCAAGGTCAGGTCTGAATAAGAATTAGTTTTTGCCAAAATTGTGCCCTCAGAGGATTACATGTTACTCTCAAGAGGCCAATCCAGACAAAGATTAAATCCACACGTTGAAAAAATGGTGAAGTTTGTATTGTTCAGGACATTGTGGGTTCTGGAAAAGATACAACATTTACATTATTCAATCTACATTTTATTTGATAGTGCAATTGTCAGGCAGTAGTTACAAGAGTAGCAGGGCTGATGAGCGGTTGCTTGATGAGCAGTAGGCTTCAGACTGCATACTTTAAGTGGGGATAATTTGGAAATACTGATATTTCTTTTGACTGAAGCATATAATAATGAAGTGTACAGGATACTGCTTTAGTTATCTCATTATCTTACAACCCTAAGAAACTTTTTGACATATTATATTGATTAAAGCAAGAGAAAGTTGGGCATTTCAGCATAATTTATGCAAACTCAAACCAATAATTAGAGCAGCTAATTAGCTATTGGTATCTGATTTTATATTAATCAGGAACTAAGATAACAGAAACAATACACGCAAGTCTTGTTTGGTAATAAGGAGTTTGGTTTCTCTAGCCTAGCAGTGATCATTAATTTTGCTGTGTTTTGATTTAGTGTTTGTGTTAATATATTCCAGTATGTCTGAGGATATGAAAGTAACACCTGGTGTGCTCTGTGCAAATGCTTCTCTGCTTCAGGAGAAAAGCCAAAGGGGAAATGCAGCTAAACCTAGAGCATCATTATAAACAGTCTGGTGGGGATAAATGCCTGTACTTTCTAATGCTAAAAAAAAGCAAATGGAAATATGTGGTTCTATTTGTATGTTTGTGTATATGTAGAAAGAATGCAGGGGGTAGTGCAGACAGAGCATTTATGCTGAGAAGGTTTTTGATGTCTATTTGTATAGTGCAAGGGGTTCTACATGCAGGTTTTTGTTTACATCTATGCTCAGTGTATGTTTGCAATTTGTTAGTGGAGGCAGTAAGCCCAATTAAAAGAAAAACCCTCTGTGCTCAGTTTTAATTTTGCTGATATCCCAAGACTGTCAAAGGTAGATATTCCACCTAGATTTCAGCTTGCCAGCAGTGAGCTTTGCTAGACCGGAATGAAATAAAGACACTTCACGGCCTTTTATTTCCTCAGCTTCAAAACAGTCTTTTCTCTCCCTGGGAATAATGCTCTTCTCCTTATGAAGAACTGATCTGGTAGCTCACATAGTTAGATTATTACATGTAAAAAAAATGCTTCAGGAATAACAGGCAGGGTCACTGATCATGAGACACAAAAGCAGAACAACATTCACACTAAGCCAAGATGCTGGATTGCTGAAAAAATGTAGCATATACTTGGTCAACTTTAGCAAAGACAGAAGTATCTGCTTTTTAATTTCAGTACATAAATACATCAATGTCCTTTGAAGACAGCTTTTATTCTATTACGCCTTTTCAAGAAAGGTTGGTTGCTGAATCAGACCCTTTATCAGATGGCATTTCCCACTGGTATAATACCTACAGATGAAAACAAAATTAATCTGGCTCTATCGTTCACGTTATTAAACTCATCTTTAAAATGGGAAATGGGAGCCTACATTTATGTGACAGAAAACCAGAGAGATTTGTTCAGACCTCCCATATATCTTATATTTAATAGTGTAAGATAGGCAAAAGCATCTTCTTTCTTACGTCCATCCACCCCATGTGCATTTGCTTCCCACTCTTTTGTATTTTATATATTATTAGTCACCCTTACAAACACTCTAGAATTATTAGCACGTGGAAACTGGAGCTTGTTGTAGACAGTGTATCTGTACATTAGCATAGCGTCTCTGGTTCAGCGAGATGTGGTGAAGCTTCAGCAGGAATTTTCTAGCCTGTGAGGTGAGCGTAGTGGTCAGTGGAGCTGAAGGGATAGCTACATCAGCTCATTTACACACTGCCAAATGCATTTTTGCAGCTGTACTGGAAGAAAATGAAAATCCTACTCTCTAACAAGCCTTCCTGAAGGCAGTATAAGAAAATGATTACATGCATAATAAGCCCATGAAGTCTCAAATCTCAGCTTTGGGCTCTTGAGATGTGGGATTTTGACTCATGCCTACTTCTGTATGAAACCTGAAAATCTAAGAAGAGTTTATCCTATAGCAGGAATTCCTTCTACACCTTGGGATGCTTTGTCTGCTCCCCACCCTCCCCTCCTTCCTCCCCACCCCCCCATCCCCTGCCTGGAAAAAAACCACACACACACATACACACAAAGCAAAGCAAAGCAAGTCAAAAGAGAAAGAATGTGAGAATGTCTACAAAAAATCAGATTAAATATCTGCCTTGCCTAGTTAGCATTTCACCAAGGGGTGGCCAATGTCTGATGGCCAGGAGAGATGAAGATGTTAGACAAGGGTGAGTAATTACCCTTTTCTTCACAGAAAGAGTGATTAGACATTGGAATGGGCTGTGCAGGGAGGTGGTGGAGTCACTGTCCCTGGAGGTGTTTAAGGAAATACTTGACCTGGCACTCAATGCCATGGTCTGGTTGACAAGGTGGTGTTCAGTCATAGGTTGGAGTCGATAATCTCAGAGGTCTTTTCCAACCTGATTCTGTGATTCTGTGATAAAGTGACCCTTCCCTAGTGACCCCTTCCCTACTTTTGAACTCTCTAGCAATCTGTAGGTCAGGGCAGCCTTGAATCAAAGCAGATTTCTTGTTTCTTCATAGGCCTTGATGTTGCCCAGTAAGCACTTTTCTAAAAACTTTTCTAAGCCCAGAAATACCTGTCACCCACAACAGCCTCCAACTCTGCATTCCATTGCTTAGCCATCCGTGTGTTACAAGAAGGATCTGATCTCACTGTGCTGGTGCACTGTCAAGTCGTTTTACACATAACTAAAAGTCAGACCCTTCATCTCCTGCAGATGTGAGGAATGCAAAGAGCCCCATTCATTCTGAAGACAGCCTGTCTAGGGGACTGGATTGGTGAGGAATTCATTGCCATTGTTGTTGCTGCAGAGAGGTTTTTGAGAAATGAAACCCCCAAAAGAAAGGAACCTTATGGGGACACTCAGCTGGTTACCAGCCAGGTTACAATGGCAGATGGATAACTGTGCTGCAAATTCATGTGATGCAAAAGCAGAAGTTGCTTTTGGGCACCTCTCTTTCCCAGTACCACCTAGGCAGGACTTCAGAAGTCTCAGAGGGTAGGAACACATAAAAGCTTGTTTGAAGTCCTCTACTCAGACCTAGTTTAATTCAAACAACCCCGGTGGAGGCATGTGGAGGGCAACAAGGGAGACTGCTCCTGCAGTCTCCAAATGTTAGTCAGCACCACAGAAACATGCCTGGGGAAAGAGCTGTAACTACAGAGGCAAGTAACCCATTTCCCCAAAGTCACTTCTAGCCCACTAGGCCCCTGCTGAGGCTGGGACAGGAAATGCTACATTATCCCCGAGGCAATGCAGTAGTGGCATTTGGAAATTGGCAATTCCACAGCCACAACTTCCAAAGTTTGAATTTCAGCTGATGGGTCAGTGCCCAGGTTTTTCTGCAGGATGAACCCAAGCTCATCTCAGCTTCTGTTTCCAATAGACGATATTCAAGATGCCTCACCCAGGAAAATAATATGTCGGACCACCTTTTGAATTGCCTAAATCTGTGTGTACAAGATGTTACGTTTGGCACCACATTTGGTGCCCTGGGCTAACGGAGAGGATAGGAGAAAGGAAGAGCTCACTCCAGCTCTGTAGCCCCACACACCTTGACACCAATGGTCATTGCCTGGATCACCCAGTGGTGTCTCACAAAATGTCCAGCAACGCACAAACTTGCAAGAACTGTAATATACCAGTCTTACTCTGGGGGAGCACAGGTCTGTCATCATAAGTATGAATTGTGTGGTCCATGTGCATTCAGCTCTGTCATCAGCTGTGAAAGACCTGACTGCTATGAATGTGTTGCTTTTTTTTTTCTGTGGGCAGGGAAAAGAAAATAATACTTCTCGTGAATACTTGTGGAGGATGACTACAAAGAAGGTATTCAGTGGGATTAGATATATTTTCATTCCACTAAAATGTGTGTGCCCTTTTTTGTCTTGCTGTACTTGTTCAGTGTTGGAAACAGCCAATCAAACCACAAATTTGGCTTTATTTTTAAATTGCAACTAAAGCCATAAAGCTGAACAAGGCAGAATTACAAGTAAACCAGCCAGTTCCTCTCATCTGCTATGGACCTTTGCAGCAAGCTGTTTTACAGTACCTATTCTTCCTCATAACCATATCCTTTTTCTCCAGGGGATCATTTTAAGCTTTAGAAACTGCAGAAGCCATCCTAAAGCCATTTTTCCTGAAGGGAGTACTTAAATGGAAAAGAACCCTCTTCTCTTGATTTAGAGTGTGTAAAATGCTATCCCAGTCCTACCAGGCTGAAAGCTGCAGTCCTCATTCTTTCCCAAAACTCTTGCATCTGCAAAGGGACCATTGAATGCAAAAAGGCAGTGCATGAGCTTAGCAGCACGCCCATGTGTTTTGCATTGTAAGAGGGGGCCTAAGAAGCCATTTCCCTTGCACTTTTCAGAGAAACCTTCCTTTTATTACAGAAAGCTTAATCTGCTGGGATGAAAATTATAACCCACTGAAAATCCACTCAGAATCTTGAGACAATCCCATTTTCAGACACTGAATCTTTTCAGTTACTTTAAAAAATTGTCTTCATTTTTTTGTCTGTTTGTTCTTTTTGTTGTTGTTATAATGCCCTGTGTCCTGGTTGCTTCCCAAAAAAAAAAGTAAATCAGGATTACCAACATAGCACAAATGAGCCTGTACTTCAAATATGTCCTTCCTGGTGGGAAGTAGGAAATATGATGAGAGAGAAAAATTGTTCCTGGGAGATTTTCAACCTAATTTCGTAGACTTAAGATATCTGATTGTCCTGGGAACTCCGTGCTTGCAGCTCCCATTAATTTCAGTAGCAGGTGTCTAAATATTTCTCATACCCAGAGGTTCACGTATTTGTAGGAGGATGTAGATAAGGTTTGGGTAAGCATATAGCAATTCTCAGGTTAAACAAAGTAGAACTTCTTGCCTCTTGTTGTTCTCCTACTGCTACTTATTGCCAGATATTAAATATGCAGGTTATGAGTATGTTCCAAGCTGAATTGAAAGAGAACTAGAGGATGGTTTCTATTTCCAAAAGCACAATGCCCTCTGTGTAGATGTGGGGTACAATTTGTAAACTCTCTTTAGTTTGAACACTGAAATTTCTTCTTCTTCTCAGCTTCTTAAATTTTGGGAGGAAAGAAAAAGGGAACAAAGGTCATTGACTACATCATCTGTTTTCAGAGATTTGTTCTCTTAATCTAAGCCATTTTATTCCTCCCCTCACCACTTTTTGGTCCCTGGAGGGAGGAATATGCCCTATCCCAGGATAAACTTTCTGTGATTCAGAAGAAAGGAAGCCCACAAGTCGCAAAGAGTACGTGACTCATGCTTCCAAGGACATGTCATGCTATTAACGTAGTGCATTGGTAGCACAGTGATTTAAAGACAACTACAATGAGAGGACAGTGGCACAAGTCTTCTCTGAAAGGTCAATTGCTGCTTAGCTGGTGACACACACATACACACAAATTTGCTTAATTTTTATCTGGTGGCTTAGACTGAGCAAATAGCTGTGAAGCAACAAATCAGCCTTAGTGCCTCAGCCCCACTGCAAGGAGACATCTGTGTTACCAGGGAGCTCTGTCCCTGCAGCTGCCTTTGGCCCCGCTCAGCGCGTGGCCTGTGGATTGCACACCCACGGCAAGGAAATGGTTTTTAGCTGCAGCTGCAGCACAGCAGTCCTTCAGTCTGAGGCGACTGTACTTAAGGAGTTGACAGGGACAGTCTGTCCAAGTGGGGTGATGAGTCCTTTTTACTTTCTGCCCATCAGTGAAGAACATGTGATGCTCACATCCATCTCCCCTGTGACTGGACCAGTTCTAACCTTTGACAGGCCAGGACCAAAGGGCACCTCCTCGACATTCCTGAGAGGAAAATGTTACCACTTTGTTCCTACCAAGGTTTAAATTGCAGCTTCAAAATTTGATTAATAAAGTGAACATTGAAGCCCTGCTTATATATTCCAGGGGGACCCTGCTCATGTTGTAGCCATTTATTTCTGACATGTTAAATATCTGAGAAGTTTTTTTGGTTTTTTTAATTAAGTTTGGTTCCTTTCTATTTTGTTAGTTTTTTCCTTATACCACTTAAGAAAGTGTTAAGAAGAACTATCATTAAAATACACTTTTTGGCAATACTGTAGTTGGTAGTGTGAGAAGATGGTTTTGATAGATGCAAAAACTAATGTCCATGTTTTTGATTGATGCAAAAACTATTTTCCACCTTTTTGTATTAAAAAACTATTAATACCTTGCAGCTTGCCTAAGAGCAAGATATGTAAGGGCCAAATTTTGACCTGGTTTTTTTTGGATTCTTTTTTTTTCTTTTTTCTCTCAACTTCTTAATGGTAGTGATATATTACTTCATTGCCAGATAGGGCATTTGGAAAGATAAAATAGGATAATGCTGATGAGGTAAAATGCTTCAAAGAGAGACATTATTTTAATATTTGTGGTTTTGAATCTGAATCAAGGATTGTGTCTCTCTGGATTCCTCTTTTATCTATTCATTGCATGACTTACCTTCCCACTTCATTAAAGCATTCTTAAATTTGTATTAAGTAACCAGAATCAGGCATTAAGTATCATCTAATAAAGGTGTCTTTAAAGTTGGGCACTTCATGTTCTTGCCCATAAGTCTAACACTGCCATTTTCTCTGAACTCTATAACTGTGAGATATTACTTAGTTTAAAATAAATAGAAAATCATAACATAAGCCATGCTTCTGTGACTGAAAGACATGGAAGAGATTTTTGTGCTTTTATGATATAAAAATGTTCTGATTTATTAGATTTTCTTGCCCTTTAACTTCAGATGTATCTTGAATGTCAAGCTTGATTTTTTCATGTTTTAGTTATGTGCATTCGTTTAGTGAGCTCATATAATTTTCTTGCCTTTCTGTTTAAATTATGGCTTTTTAAAAGGTGTCCTTTAGACAAATAATCTCTGTTAACAAGAACCAAAATTTTACAGACAGACTAGGCTTGATTTCTTTAATACATTTGATTGTCATACTCCTGACTTCTTTTGAGTTGGATTTTTATGTTTTTTTTAAAAAGTGAGGATGCTGATAGAGATGATACTGAACTTGTTTTTTTGTAATGTTCTTATGATTAATTGATGGACTACAAGTTGAAATCAATTGTTCCTACATCAGGTTTTGAGTTCTAGTGTTTTTACCCAGTAGCTAGATCTGTTGCAGATACTCTGTTCTACATTTCAGAGCAAAAAAATATCATCATTCCCCTCTGCGAAGGATTAGTGAGAGTGAGTGAGCTTCAAATACCATGCTTGTGGTTTTGACACGATGCAAAATGGCTAAGGGATATAAAATTAAGAGTAAGCTGGAAAAGAATGTTTTAATTAGCCTGAGATGTTTTTCTGATTTCATTTTACTTTGCTGAAAATAAGTAATAGTGATGGGTGGGACTGTGCAGACAGTAGCAAGAATCAAGTGATCCAAAGTCCTCTTTGAAGAAGGATCCCGGGAGGACGCATGCCTGCTCAGCCTCCCTGCAGACCTGGCTTTGCTGTCTGGACCACTGCAGTCATCTGTTTATATTAACACTAGATCAAAAATCAGACTAGTAGAAAATTCTGGATTGAGAAACACCAGGTAAATGAGAAAAGCCTGAAAGCAAGGCAAGAAAAATTTGGTTTAATAGGGCAGATAAAGGAAATCTTTATTTCTAAGTTGTGTTTTTTCAGTTATTTCTGACTATGAAAGTATTAGTTCCTTGCTTTGTGACCTAGTCCTACCCCATGAGCTGGATCTTTCACAAGACAGTATCTTCTGCAATGCGTATGTGTTGCTTTTTGAGCCAATATTGGCATGAGGTTCACATGGTTACTCCATTTTTCTGAAAACATCAATCCCTGGCTTTGCAATGCAAGTAGTAGTTTACCATTGTCATCAAGAACAACAGAAATGTAAAACTGTGTTTGAATTAAATCCCACAAATACAATGGTTATTTGACAGCTGCTTCTGTATTTTTCTGAGGGTTGTAATTTACAAGTTAAATTAAATATCAGTATTTTCAACATATTTCAAAAATAATCTATAATAGTTGTTAAGGAAAGCAGTGACAAATCCTGGCATTAGAACCACTGGCAGTACATCCATGCTTTCGCTGTACAGTGTGTTACACCTCTTAGAGACAGTCAGTTCTGCCCAAGGACAGCGCAGCAAAGAATTAAAATTCAAGCACTAGAGGCAGTGTCTTTCTTTCCTCCTGAATAAATGAAGGAAAACAAAGATGGAAAAATACAGAAAGCAAAACAATGAATGATTTTGCCAGGATTCATACCAAATATTGCCATGCTTTGTCAATGCAGGTTTAACTAATTGTTTCCTGTTTGAAAATCATGATGTGTATAGAAATATATGGTACGATATTCAAGTTAGACCAGCAATTAGTATTGGCTTCAGTGGGATTGCAGATTCTGACTCAGGGTGGAAGTGGGCACAGACTCCATGGATTAGACATGCAAATGCATATGGGGAACTTCTTATATATGGGAGTTATCTTGCCTTTACACACCAAGGAAAATATAGGCTTGCTAATTTTTCAAGTTTGCAACATTTATTTGCCAAATAAATGCAGTTTGCTAAAGAATTTTCCAGTAAAAGATGGGAGAAACACTGTAATAAGTACATGGCACAAGGAAGCCCGTGTGAGTACCTGTGACCAGGGCAGAGCAAATAGATCAATAGGTACAGTATTCTGCAAGGAAAGCAGAGTCACCTGAAAGGTGACATACACCAGGGCTAAATCATTGCTCCCCACCAATATGTAGGCATGCCAGAGGAGAGATGAGCATGGAGATCCCCTGGGGCAGCTGTGCAAGAGGGAGATGAAAGCCACCTCCCTGCACCCCAGCTGTTGGGAAGGGGTGGGGGAAAGCATCCCAAAGGTGAAGGTAGGATTGGTGGAGAGAGGCAGGAGAAGCAAAGCTGGCAGAGCTGTGCCTGAGGGGCCCCCGTGCCTTGCCTATGCCCTGCAGTTGGGGTGCCACAGGTTTGGCAGGGAGCCGTGTGCTCTCCTCCGTGAGAGCACATCTGTCTCCTGTGAGGCATGACCAAGACTCAGCTGTCCTGAGGCAGTGGCATTTTCCTTGAAAAACACATCTTTGTTGCTTTACAAATTCATTATAGCAAGGGACTCAACGTTCAGACTGAAGGACACACTTATTATTGTCCTGTGGTTTTCAATTAATAAGTTCACAGCTAACAGTTTTTAAGTACAGTGAATCATGCAAATTTCCATATCACAGCAGCTAATTTATTTGTTTGTTGGGGAATAGCAGGTGCCACATGAATCTGTTTTGAAATGAATTCCAAGAAAGGCAGATGATTGTGGTCCAAGCCACGGGAGGAGGGAGCCGGAGGGACCGGTGGGATAATGTAATGAAGGCTCTGTGCAGTGCAGGGTGTCTAATGTGGGGTATGAACGTGAAATGAGCAGCAGCACAGATCTAATATCCAGGGGACTGATCCTGAAGAGCAGCCCTCACTAACAGGGGGATTTCTGGCCAGAACTAACATGACCATATCTCCAGGTTGGAATGATAAAATCCAGGTGCTTTCTGTATATGATTGCCAATTACTTCTTTCTGTCTTCCACGCACAGTTCCAGCTTTTGTTCCCCAGGCAGTTTTCACTGCTGGTTGCAAACACAAGGATCATTAAGTTACAAGCTGGATTTATTTACCGTTTGCAGCTAGATCTGAGAATAGTTGTCTGTTATACCAGATTTTAATTTCAAGTCTGTCTTATGGGTATATAAGATGTGTTCTTACCTGTTCTTGCAATTTCACACAGTTATGCTTTGGACTGAGTTTTGCCTGTAAAGAGCCATAACAGAGCTCAGAGGAAGACTCAGGCAAGAAAAGCACTGCTGTGCCAGAGGTTTGCAGGACACAGGAAAGTTGTGTCTTCTGGCATTGCTGCTGTAGAGCTCAGACATGGGCACAGCACCCAGAGAGTTCTGAAGAAAATGCATCAAGCTGTGGCCATGTCTAGGTGTTTGCTGATCTCCAGTGGTGCAAAGGCCCTGCCCTGTGTGGATGCAGCTCATTCAGTGTTTGTACAGATAATCTGCAGCTCACGTGTATGCCCTCATACTGAAGCTGCCACTGTATTTTTTGAACAGGTCTTTGTGGAGAAGGAAATCCAGCAGGTATTTTCATGACCTTTAATAATCAACACCTTAGGCAAGGAGTTGGGCTCCAGATCCATCTCACTGAATTTTAGGCACCCGAGGCTTTTAAGTGGGCTGTCCTCAGTATATCATTGGTGAAGGGAACTTCAGAGGTTATCTGCCACCTCAGAACTGGTCCCTTGATTTCTGATTTAGGTGTAGAGGCAGGCTAGGAATCCTGATCTTCAAACAGTGAGATGATTTGAGATATCAAAAGCAAGGGGGGTTGGTTCTGCATTAGCATCACTCTTCCCACTGGTAGAAGGTCACTGATTCACCTTTCTGAGCCCTCTTCCAAGTAATTCTTTTTTTTTTTTTTTTTTTTTTTTTTTTGGTGTCAGGCTGAGGTATGGGCTAAACAAGTCTGCAAGATGTGCACTTTGGCTGCTTTATAAGATGGAACCAGTCCTCCTTATTGTAGTCATCTGTGCAAATGATAGCCCCTAAATGCTCACACAGTGAAGCTATATTTTAAATTATAATTTAAATGTAAAAGTGACAGGAGGCCTAAGCAGGCTATCCAAGGGACAGATTGAATGATGTTCTTGATGTTTGAAATGAGATGAAAGAGTCACTGATACAGAGAAGCCCATTTGAGATAATGACAGCGGAAGAGGAAATGGTTCCTGCAACACGGGAGATGAAAGTGGAAGAGGGAAACACTTATGTAGCTGTGAGAGAAACTTGTCTGGTTGTGACTGAAAAAGAAAAGATGCTGAAAAGAAATAACATCGTGAAAGTAGTGAGGGGGAGATGATGATGAACTTTTTTTAACAGGGAAATAAACCACTGATCAGAAATAGGCAAGAATTTGACCAGAGTGTGTTAGTACTAAAAAACTTCCTGGTGCGTCTCTTCATACAGTATGGATATTCACATTAAGTGCTAAGATTTAATTAAAAACATATTAAACTGAGTAACTCCTCTGCCTTACACATGCAATTTTTTCATGTTTTTCATTTTGTTTAACCATCCAGAATGAGAAAACAGCATAGGTCCTGCACTTCAAGGAACCTGACTTGAGTGTGATGGTTCCTTTTACAACCTATAAAACTCATATGGATAATAAAGAGGATTTCTGACCTTCCACATTAAGATCAGTCTGACTGCTTCCCCCATATTCAGCCCATCTGTCTTTTTCTGGATCTATACTTCTCTTCAACAGTGAAAAAAGCCCCTAACAGGAATGGGTAAAAAAAGAAACTATTTAAACTGCAGAAGACATGAAAGTACTAAAATAGTGTATTTAGATGTGATTTACATTTTTCTGTTTGGTAGAATAATACTCAGATGTCCAAGTGTTTTCACTCAATGAAGACAGAGTCAGGGCATCATAGCAGGCAGAATCTAGAATATCCCAAAAGCTAACATCAAAATATCAAGGTTTTTTTCACATTGAGAGCAGCTACTGATTCACAGTGACAGAGTTGTTGTAGCATCACCTGCATCAGGAAAGTCTGTTCCTTTGAAACAGAAAAGGAACCATATTTTTTCTAACACAATTTCACATGTTTTAAGTAAGAAACAAATAAGTAACAAAGAAGATGTTTGTTGTGACTTATGTGACCCCTGTGTACTATACTGAATTCAAATTCTGGCCACAAACACATTTAATGTGTAGAGAGTTCAGTTTCTAACAAAAACCTTCAGAAACAAAATTTCTAGAAGAAAACAAATCCTGTAAGTTACAGCACTCAGGTAGACCCACCAAAGTCAGTGGAGATATCTTCTTTGTCGAGCTGGACTTTAAATCTTGGTCTGGCAATAAACAAAAATTACACACTGAAGAGCTACTTAAATACCAGCCAGCCCTCGGGGGAAAAGAGAGCATGAAAAAGAGGATCAGAAAGAGAGAAGGGGAATGAAACAACCAGAAGGGAGGAAAGGAAAAAAAAAATAGACACAGACTGGAATTGATCTAGAGGATAAATAAAGGTAAAGGGCATGTTTAATTCAGGGGAGAAGAAAATGTCAGAAAAAGAGACAGAGGGAGAATGACAGGGAGAAATAATTGTGGAAAAAACAATAATAGAAAAATGAAGGCTTAAAATAAGACTGAATGCTGGGAATGCTGGAGAGGTAGAGAGAAACAATGCTAAGAGGGAAAGAGAAGAAAGACTCGGTGGCACTGTGAGGAGAGAGGCTTGAAAGGAGCCTCAGCTAAACAATAGAGGGATGCCAGACAGAGGCACCAGGGGGGCAGCACAGATTAAATGAGAACCAAATGTAACCGTAACAAAGGCTCTGAGATGTGGGCAATGAAAGCATGTTAAGAAGGAAATGTTCAGTGTGCGTGTATGTGCATGTGTGTTTTCACATACTGAAAAAGATTCTCTCTCTCCCCACCTCCCCTCCACCACCCAGCAATACAAAACACCTCAGTCTCAGAAACAAAAGCCAAGACCACTCAATGTCATTCTGGACTTCAATTACTATTTGTGGTGGTTTTTTCTACTTTCCCTTTCTCAATTTTCAAACAAGCACCTCTGTGGTTGCTGCCCCTCCTTCAAATCCGTTTAAAAATTCTCTCTTGCTGTGGTGGCTGCAAAAGATGTGACAATTGGCAGGATGCTGCTGTGCTGAAACAAGTATTTGTTGTGCTGACCAGTTTTCTAGCTGTTTCCTTGTAATTTCTAGATAGTTCTCTGTACCTGCTTACTGTCTTTTCCCCTGGAAAGGAAGCATTTTAGGATGGAGCTCTCTGTGTGCTTGTGCAGCAGCCAGTGAAGAGGAATATTAGCAAAGATTCTCCCATGATTGCCATAGGTCACTTTTGAAAATTTCTGCCTGTGTCTGAGGGATTCAAAATCGGCCTTTCCTTGATTGAAATGAGGTATTTAGCTGCAACACTGCATTACTGTTTACACACACTGCACCAGAGCTCACTGAAAAGGCTCCAGACACAAAGGGAGGTTATGGCAGCACCTACACAGACTGATGGTTGTAGCTCCACTTATCCTGTACAGCAGGGGTGGCCAAGGCTCTGTGGCACAGGCTCTTCATGCCAAAGTTTCAGGCTCCCCACTCGTAACCCATTGTGACAGGTGAGTGTGCACAGATCCTCAAGGTAAGTTTATGTTGTCCCAGTCACCCCCAGATTACAGCTTGAGCCAAGAGAGCATGGGGAAGAGAAGCCAAAATGCTCAGGTTTGTTCTGTGCCTGGAGAAGCAGTAAGTCCTGCTCCCTTTGCACCCATGCTCTTGTGAAGAGTGTAAAGTGGAGAAGGTTCCTCTGGATATGCACCGGCTTTGTCTGCAGGAAGGTGGATTCAACACCCTGATACCCTGTCAGACCCAGCTGGCTGCCAGCTGTCCCACAGCACCACTCTGCTCTGCCCTGACAACCATTCTGTTACTGGCTCAGCGTCTGCACCCACGTCTCTCTGTCAGCCATCTCCTTCCCTGGGACCTGGACAGCAGACACACCATGACCATGGGAAGCAATGTGTCTGTACTGTGCAGCCATCTGATGGGAAAGGCAGCTGCTGGTCCAGCTGGGGAATGAGTCCCTGGAGGGACCTCCTCTGAGCCCCAGTCTCAGCAGTAACCCAGCACATCCTTCTCCTGGATTTATGAACCCACTTGCTACCCAGTTCTCTTCTGCAAAACAGCACGGCAGCACTACCTGTGCTACCTGCTGCTCAGACAGGTGGTAAGAAAGAGCTCCTAAATCTACATGCAGCAGTTTGGAATAGTTGAAGATGTCCCTTAAATATTGACTGTTGCTGATGCCTTGTGTAGATTTTTCTTTTTGAAAAAAGAACTACGGCAAGATTTGAACAGATCAGTTGGGGCAAGAAAAGAAGTATGGAGCAGAAACAAAAATACAATTATTTACAGTGTAACTGAGCAGTTTTTTACACAGAGAGTGATAGAAGCAACAAAATAAGGAATAGTTGTTAACTTGTCAGAACAGCTTATTGATTCTCAGTTAGATTTTTATTTTAATACTTTTTTGTACCATAACCAGGGAAAGGAAATTCTTGAACTATGAAGTGTGACATATTGGGCAAAGAGGGGAGCTACTGTGAATACCATACAGTGCTTCAAGGAGATAGTGCCTCTCAAGGAACTTCTCAGGTACCATTCAATGCAGGCTCAGGTTGCTAAATTTGGATCAAAACCTGCAAAGAATTTTAAACTCCCCTAAATCTATTTGTGGCTACATTACTGGCAGATTGCAAGGATGAAGTTATGCAAGTGGATCTGAATTTCCCAAAGGTCTGAGCGGTATTTCCATGCCAAGAAATTCATATTATTGAGTTTTTAAACAAATGATCATTAATGATGATCTTAATGATCATTGACATTGTTCCTGTAGAAGAGCCAGGGAAATGTCACCCAGTGCAATTCTTGCTGCTAAGGGGTTAAACACTTTCTTGGCTAAGGCTGCTTGCTGACCTAGCTGAAAGAGAAAAAACGCTATAGGTCAGTGAGTGAGATTGCCCTTCCTTTAGAACTGCCCAGGAAGATTACAGTAAGTGTGTAGAGACTAAGCTAGGAATTAGAGACTAGGGAGTGCTGATTTCAGTTCTTTCATGTGCAGCCTTTAGGCTGAAATCCAGGGAGCTGTATTGGCATAAACTATTCCAGTAACAGAGGGTATATTGCTAGAGCCCACCTAGCCTGGGGGCTTGAGCATCACTGTGCCTCAGACTGCTGACACTTGGACAGGGAACTGACAGAAGAAAAGATGGATTGGTCTGATCAGTTAAGTAGAGTCATGACTAAATGATTACATAGGGTAAAAGGGGATCTAGGTAAAAAGGCATTATTAATAATCTTTAGATTTCTCTCTCTGAGACTTTCTCTTGTTCTTCTGTGAAGAGAGAAAAGGAGGTGGTGAAGATGATATTGAACATACATTCAGAGAAACAGTGCTGCATTTCAGTCAATGCACAGGATAGGAGGTTGTGTAAAAAAGACCAAATTCGGGAAATGCAAGACTTGATCTAACTCTAGGCCCTGGTTTGGAGCCTTGGAAATGAGCAACAGAGAAGGTCCTCAATCTGCTATTCCTCTGGGTGGGTAGAAGGAGAATAAAGACAGCTTGGTTGCTGTCAACAGTAGAGATTAGAACTGATATAATTAGAGCCATATAATTTACCAACAGCAATATCTCCTCCTTAGCATTCTGAATGTCTGGCATAGCTGGACAGCCTGTCAGCCACATTTATAACTGAGAGCCAGCTTTTTCCTTTAAAAAGGTTTTAATAACCTGTCTATTTGAGCTTGCAAGCACCCAGCACCCTGTGTCAGCTGGCTGGCACCTGTTCTCACAAAAGTAATAGAAGTAGTATATTACACTTTGGAACAGCAATTGGCTCTTGACAATGTGACCATGAACAGCATCACATTCAGCTACAGCCATGCTTCAGCTTTTGATATTAAATAGAGGTAAATTCCAACAGTGAATTCATCAACAGAGATTTGGATGGGAGGAGAGACAAGTGGCTGCTTCAAAACTCAAGTCACAGATGTAGAGCAGTAAGGCAGAGGTCTGGAAGTGCCTCTACAAGAGTTCTACGAGGAACTAGATGGTGAGTCTGAATGCAGTTCCTTAGAGTTTTCCCAGATGAAGCAGAAGGCAGGGTGCAAAACACTAAGTAGAAATCTAATGGGAAATCTTTCTGGAGAAAACCACCTGGAGGCAGATTGATTTCAAATGTGGCCTTGAAAATCACTCTGAAACCATAGTGGACTTCCTTTAATGCACTGAGACAAGGACCATCTCCCTTCTGTGCTGACCTGTGCTCCAATGCAATTACCTCTCCAGCTGATTGTACAATCCTCTTCCTCACAACTGGGAGCTATTTTCATGGACCTCATTGTTTTAGACAGTTTTAGAAATGATGGTGTATTTCTAATGCAAGAGAGCCCTAACAGTGGCTTCCCTGCTAATGGACTGTAATTACAGGATTGATCCCACATGCCTGGCAACATGAACCTTTCTGTGCTTTCCAAGGCAACAACAGCATAAATCAATGGTCTGTTACAACAAGCTTCAGAGGATTCAGGGAGAACAAACCTTGGTATATACCTTGTAAGGCTTGCTAAATGAGGACAGCACACACCTGATTAGCATAGTATCATTAACTTATCTCCATAGTCATGTGAAGGATTGTCCTTGCACTGCACTTCATTTAACAGCTGGCAAGAAAGTGATCATTTTCAAAATGGGTCTTTACACTTGAGAATGGCCCTATCTGTGTAAGAGGCAACAGCAAGGGCTGCAGAAGACATAGAGCAGATGTTGAACAAGATTCTTCCCTTGGGGAAGAATGATCTCTTTCTTACATGAAGATATAGCGCTGGCATGTCATTGGATAGGAGCAAGGATATCACAGCATGTACACTGACTTTTCAGTCTCTCATGGATAAAGTGTCTGCAAATTCATGTTAATAAAGAGAAACACTTGTCTGTGGAGTAATAAAGAGGATGCCTTTCAGTATATTCATGAAAAAAGGATGGCTGCTTCATACTTTTATATTTGAAAATGAGATGTCTTTTATGTCACCTTACCAAAACTAAGCTTACAAAACTTAATAGATCTGGTTCTTCTCACCCTGTGTGTTTTGACAGGAACTCTTAAGCATGTTGCACAAAAGCCTTGGTCCTTGTCACAGCAATGTTTCAGCTATGCCTGACCATTTACCCCAATGATGTGAGTTCTGACCCTGACAGGCAGACTTGGCCTCCTGGCTTGACTTCAGACCTGCCTCATCACTGCCAATCTTGGCTCTAGGCCAAAGCCAGCTGCTGTCCCCGGACCTGCTCTGCTCACATTGCTGGGATGCTATGGGGCTATGCTGGTGAGAGCTGTACTCTACCCACTCTGCTGCTCTCTCAGCTCCTGACACCTTTCCTTACACAGCAGTGCAAGGAAAGACCCTTTTGTCTATGATCAGTTGTTTGTGTTTGTTAGATCCTCTAACTCTCATGGCAGTAGAGACATTTTCACAGGCAGTAATGACATGACAGAAGCAGACATGGTGGGGTCCCGAAGCAAGCTTATGTAGTGTACAAATATGTGTCTTTGACAGCCAGTCCCACTAAGGTAAACCCAATAACATCTAGTGTACCAATAGTCTTCATCAAATTCAACTGTTCTGAATGTCCTAGAGGATGTTCTTTAATTTAACAACAGAAAAATGTTTACTTCTTATGAATCAAGAATCTGCATACATTGTCACATCAATCAAACTGGTGAGTAAGAGCAGTGGTTCAATTAGACTCTGAGGGAAATGATCCGATGATTTATCTGAACCTATTGCTGCATCCAGAAGACATTTCTGATTATTAACACTGAGA
Source organism: Corvus hawaiiensis (assembly GCF_020740725.1). NCBI lineage: Eukaryota > Metazoa > Chordata > Aves > Passeriformes > Corvidae > Corvus > Corvus hawaiiensis. The sequence goes on from NC_063213.1 coordinate 14,098,182, forward strand.
GCAATTTCATCAGGTTTTCTCTTTTTGTCCTCCTATATGGTCCACATATAACAATAAAGTGTTGCCTACAGGGACAGAAAAATAACACCCCTGCCATCATTAACTGTACCCAGAAACTAAAAGGTTGGCTAAGAACTTTGTGTGACTTTGCACACACAATGTCAATTGGGTCCAGACAGAACAAGAACAAACAGATAGAAAAGAAGCCAGATGAAGAAGATGTGAGTCTGGGACTGAATCTTGGTGTTACTGTCCAGCTGGCCTTGTTATTAGCCAGATGGCAGGTTCAATATTAAGCCCCTGGAAGGGTCAACATAGCAAATTACAAGATCTGCCAACTGGACCTAGGAAAAGAGACAAAAAGGGAAAAAAATTAAATTAAAAAAACCCTCCCATATCTATCATGTCCATCTGCTGGGCAGAGGAACAGCCAGAAAAGGATTTCTCAGTCTCATGTACGTGTGATCTAAGGCTGGAGCAAAGTGGTAATTCCTCAGAGTACAGATTATCCCAAAATATCTAATCCTTACACAATACAAAACAATAACTTGTTTTGCAAACATGTTCAAGGCAATCTTTTTCTACATCTACTGGATTATATCTCTCTTATCTTCCAGCACTTGTTTCCATACTCCCATTTCCCTGTTTGCCTTTGTGAGAGCACATGAGCAATGGCAAAATAAGAACTGTAGAAATGTGGAAGATGGGCATCATTTGATATATAAAGCATTTGGTAGAGTCTCGTTGATCTTAAGGCCAGTCCAGATCACCCTGGAAAGTTCTGCAATGACTGTCCCAAGATACACCCTTGACTCAATTTGTTACCCATGATATGCATAGAAAAGTATGATATGTGTCCTTACAATTAACCAAAGATTTTGGTGGATGTCTGCTCCTCTAGTCCTCCTCTAAAAAGGCTTCCCTTTCCAATCTGAATTTTGGGCTATTGTTGTCTATTTTTCAAAGTACAGTGGCCACATTTCAATGAAAAAAATCTGACAACCTAACAGACATTGTCTGGGATTTCAGATAACTGGGCAAATTAGAAATATCTGGAAAAACACCACATTTTCCAATTCTCCTTCAATATTTTCCTTTAAGCAGAATATCCCGCAAATACCTGACTAGAAGAAAGGCTGCAATAACATCTACAACCATGAAATTATTACAAACTTGCACTTAAACACTGCCTGATGTTTGTGACCAAGTAAGAATTACGGTCCACCTATTACTTGACATTTCGTGCTGATCCTGCTGCGCCTTTTTGAGGCCTAACCTAGGACAGATTTTGCTTGTGGATAAATCTCAATGTGTTTCGGGCACAAAGATTAGTGCTTTGAGCTGTGAGTCTTTAGCTGGACCCTGTACAAACTAGACTGTCTTACATTGGATAGTGGTGTTACAGGAACACAAAGAAAAAGGAATATCTGGTGTCATCTCCAAGTCATAAAGTGAAATGTGGTTATTAAAGTTACATCCAATGTTCAAAGCTACATCAAGACTCTGAAACAGGTTTTTTTAACAGTAACATTTTGGTTTATTTATCTTGTATAGTAGCTTAGGAATTATGGTAGGGTAGCATACTTGCAACAATTTTATTTCATGGTGAAGTACTGCCCTAGGTGACAGGATATTTGAACCCTTTTTTCTATTCCCCATAGGATTGTGGGGAACTGGGAACCAATCAGGAAATGAGCTTTTAATGAATATGTCTGATGTAAACTACAACACTGATGTGGATGCACCTGTAGCCAGTTGATACAGCAGAGTTCACGTCTAACTAGTATTTCTTTAATTCTCAGGCGGGCAACTATACCTAAGCTGTGAATTCTAGTCCATGCTGATCCCTGAGCCATCTCCAGTACTTGTCTGGAAGAGTAGTGGATTGTCTGGTCCAAAGACATGTCATGCACCATTTTTATGCCTTTTTTATAGTATGGGCGGTGCTGTGCCAGTGCTTGGGACGTGCCTTGACCTTACTCAGCTTATTTGAACAGGAGTGACAGCAGAGTCCCCTGTGGAAGGGGTCATGGGGCAGGAGGACATGGGGAGGAAAGCCAGGTTCAATTACCAGCTACAGTAGATGTGCTGCTGAAGTCTGGGTGGATGAGTGGTTTATATTTCATGGAGCTAGAGACTGTTACTCCTGTGATAGATTATGGTCATCCTAAATTTATCACCAAGGACTACAAACAATAATTTTGGCAGAGATCTAGAGTAATAACTGGAAATTTGAGTAGGAAAGTAACGGAGAGCCCAAAACAAATTTCTTTCTCTTCTCTGCTCTACCTGTGCTCCAATAGGGAAAGTTTGATGAGGGCAGACTCTGAATGAGATACTTGGTACTCACTTAAAGCTGCTTTCTCATCTGCTCTGCATAAACTGTATGTTGTGTGCACACAGCTGGTGTGCACGTGCAAGACACCCAAAGTCAAAAACCTAACAAGAACGAGATGTGAGGAAAAACCCAACTTGTGAAAGAAACAGTGATGAACTGTGAAGTTTTAAAATACTCAGTGAAGTAAATATATAATTTTTCAAGGCTCATACAGGCATCATGGATACTGTGTCACAACTTTCCATGTGGATTTCACTATGATTTCTTGACTTTTCTGAGAATTTTTGAATTTGTCAAGAAAAAAATTAAAATGGGAACAGCGGCTGGAATTTGGCAAGTTACGCAGTCTGCAACAGAGTTTCTCAGCAAGGAAAAGATGCACATGGGTGGATGTGCAAGCATCACTGCAAGCTGAGGTAGAGACCAACCAAATTAGGAGAAGCAGAGAGCTGAAGTTCTGCCTCCTGAGTAGTGGAAGAATTGCAGACTTTTAGACAAATGCAGTATTTCTAGTAAGGGAATCACAAAGGATTTTCCCATTGCTTGAGTCAGCAAGAACAATGTTAACTTGTCTAATCCAGAAGAAATTTTCATCACTCTTAGCTTTGTACATGAAGTTGACTTAGTGCAAACCTTCAGGAGGCAATATTTATCCCAGCAATATCCTAATGTCAGAAGGCAAAACAGTAACACAGCAGCAGCCATGTAATTGAAGCCACAGCATGCCACTTAAAGCAGGTCTCTACAAGGCGACCAAATCTGTGGAAGTGAGACCCATGTGAGCTGTTGTGGCCATTAATTGTCTTTATCCTTTCACCATGTTTGAGATCTCAGGTCCAAGCTAGCAGCCTGTGGCAGCAGGTAGCAAAGGCAAAGTTCTGCTAACATGCAATCCCCAGAGAGAAAATATGTGACAAAATTGTACTCCCTGGGTAATGTCTTATTTATAGCTTGTGTTTGGGAATGGTCTTATCTGTGTTCTTGTATACACTGAGAGAGTGATTAAAGCCTCATTTGCATTTCCTTTTGTACCTTACTCTTATCATCTAGATAATTTTAGTGTCTTTAATCAACATTTGCAGAAGTAAGCAATGCTATGCTAATAATAGTGTTGTGCTATAAACATTTCCTAAGTCATGAAACATTACCACAAGGAGGATGAATGTTAAATTGTCCCATTTTTAGGAAAAAGAGACTGCTGAAATGAGTGGTCCATGATTAAAATAGTCTGTATCAGACTGGGTATTCCATTCTGTCCTTTATTTAAGCACCAGACAGTTCTTCATTTCAGGTTTTGAAGTTCTGCAAAAAATCTCTTATATGAATTAGTCTATAGATTTAACATGAAGAAAAAAAACCCAAAAACAAGAACAACAACAAATCAACAAAAAACTCCCAATCGAATCAAACGCAGAAAACCAAACCCAAACCCAATAAACAAACTACCAACTATAAGGAAAGATTTATTGTTGTCCAATGAAAGACAACTGTTTCTGTAACAGGGAAGTGGATGACTAGAGAAAGAGATACACAAGTTACCACTCATTACCTGTTCCACAAGGAAAAAGCAAAGATGATGAACAAGCTTGTTAACAGATATGACACCCCAACTAACCATGAAGCACTTGCTGAAACAGTTGGGATTTTAGTGCCAAACATCTTGATCTTATCACTATCACATTACGTGGCTAAATAATACAGAAGTGAATGTGAAGTGTTCTCTCCAGTGACATTATCCCATAAATGGAAAAGTGTGAAAGATGGAATGTGCTATAGAAGCATAAAATATAGATGTAGGCCTTAATTTCCACCAAAATCAATCAGCCTGGCTTTTGCTTTGCACTTGCATAGCACATTCCATCTTCCCTATGTTATTGCCTCACCAATTAGAAAAATTAAAAAGCCAAGGCAGAAGGCAGTAGCTGCAACATTCAACAAACAACACAGAATCCAGGACTTGAAGAAAAAAATGCATGTTTTTCATAAAAGGATAAATTATAGCAATCTTAAAGTCCTAATACAGTCCTATCATTTTTATCTCTTATTCTTACTTATTTTTCAAGTATTTTTTTTTTGTAGTGCCACTATGACTCAGCTTGCCTGGAATCAGTAAACAATGGGAATATGACAGTTTCTGGCAGAGCACATGAGACATTTTGTCACTATAACAGACACTCAAGATGGTCTGATTGAAACAGGCAAAATATGCCCGGTCAAATTAATGTATGAACCAGACAAGAAAAAACAGCACCAAGCCACTATTTCAGACATCATGCAATAAAGTTTTGCTACATACATGTACATAAGCACTAACAGGGGGTGTCTTGAGCAGATACAAAACAAGAGAGAAACTTTCTTTCCCAAAGCCAGGTGGCCTCCCCCACCCACCTGCAGGTGTGACACCATGGATGGTACCAGTGGTTGGCCCCTTCCTGCTGTTGTGCAAGTCTGAGCATCCCCAGGGAGCCTGCAGAGGTGAGCAGAGTGGTCAGTCATGGCCCATGCCCTGGTCCTGTGCTCAGTGGCTGTTAATTGCTTAGTGTAGACACAGACAAATGTCCCCACTGCCATGTGGATGTCACAGTCCCAGGCCCCACTGAACCTCCCTGTCAAGTCTGTCCTGCTGAGCTGCTGGGGCTGGTCTGGTCAGGCCAGGCAGGTTTGGGGACAAGCAGAGTTCACATTCCTGCTGGGTGTGTTGGATATGGGCATGGCTAGGCACATCCAGTGCAGCCCAAGAGCAGGGAATCTGAACTCAACTCAGGCACTGTGCAGCCCCACTGAGGCCAGCTGATAACCCAGGTAAAGCCAAGAATTAGGAAGGAAAGAGCACAGTCATACTGCTTTGTTAGTAACTGTTTTGTTCTTCTGATAGAGCAGACACCAAGGATTGCAGTGTCCTGGCTGGCATTTGGGATCTGGACAGGGACATAAGGAAGGGCAATACTAGTTCTAGGTTCACCTGAGCTTCTGTTTATAATTCTATCATAATTCTATCATCTATCATAAGCATTTTCCCTAACTTCTAGAGATCCTTGATGGGTATATGGTTGCAAGGACAGATGAGATAATGTTTGGTCTAAACTAAAAGCCCAGCACTTTTTGTGTATATGCTTCTGAAAAATACATTGGCAAAATTTGTGTGAAAATGAAATTTCTATACATCCAGATTCTGGTCAGAATTAGAACCTAGACAGCTGGGAGATATTTAGATGTTATTTAGATCTGGTGGCCCACAAGATCTGTCAGAAGGCCTGTTCTCACAAGAAAAAAAATCACACATCTTGCATATAACTAAAGAGTGGACACTTCTTGGAGCAAAACAACTCCTGATTCAAAGCTCTGTTAAGACAAAATTCTCCTTGGCCTCTATGAACTTGGAACAAACTTGAAAGAAGATCTGGGATACCGTATTACTTCAAAACTTTATTTTTTTGCATAAATCCTGCCTAAAATGTCAATAAATGAAAGACATCTAATTACTATCTGGGAAACAACTGCCTGCTACACTGGGGAAAAGTGCCACATGTACCTCCTGTTCTTTCCTACTTTGATTTGTATGACACAAAATATTTGGTTTCATTTTTCTTTCTGCAGATAGATGCCAGCATGAACTGATATGAGGATGACACAAAATATTTGGTTTCATTTTTCTTTTAGCAGATAGATGCCAGCATGAACTGATATGAGGATGTCACTTTTTATAAGTAAATTTTTACAAGCTCAGTGTTTAATCTTTCTGATTGGCAAGTCTAAGGGACTTGCACTGTTAATCAGTGCACCAGCATCAAATTAAAAACAGTCCTCTGTCATGCAGATGACTGCTGGGCTAAAGCAAATAAGACAGGGGTTCAAGAAGCTGCTGTGCCTTTCTCTGTGAAGTGAGCAAATTCTTTCATGTTAAGTATTTCTATAGTACAAAATCCAGGCAGAACACCCAGGGAAACGAGACAAAAAAGGCAGATGTTTGGACTGAGTTCTCACTACAATTTGATTGACACATTGGTTGGCTTTGCATAGTTACTGAGGAACCTTCATGTGAAGTGGGATGTTTCCCAAGAACTGCAAGGCCACCTGCAACTCCAACCTTTCCTTCCTCCTCCAAGTTAAATGGTACCACAGGGATTCCTGTACTGGAATCTTGGTATGCCTGATCCCTCTGTTTGAGTTCAGGATAATAGTATTAAATGGGTTAGAGATTGAGCTCATGCAGCAAATGACAAGCAAGACATTCTTGAATTATTTCAGACAAATATTTACAGGTCAGTTACCCATATTCTTCCATGCATTCTGTACCTGGCCAATCACTTACCCATTTGTGTCGCTATTGCTGGCTCAGGGGCCTGCAATATATTGGCCAGTGCGTGGGAGTTGGAATATTTTGAATAAACTAGGTCTAAAGAGAATAAAACATTGCAGACAGCTTTCTAGCTGAGACATTCCTAAAAGACATACTCAGGGAAGTGGTAATGCAAGAATAACTGGATAGGAAATTGCCCAATCAACGTAGCTTGATGTTTACATATAATTTCACAATATGCTATTATGTTAACCACTTGATTGGCACATATTTATGTTGTTCTGATTTCCAAGCACTCAGGAAATGTGGACCCAAGAAAGAGGTGATTTCTTTGGGAGGTGAAATGGTTGTCAAATACAAAGAATACTGATTGCTACTCCACTTTGCTTACCCATTTCTGATGTCCTTAACATGAGAGATGAAATGGCAAAGCCCAGTGCAGCTGATAGGTCAGAGATGAAGAACAACATTTTCTGAATTCAAGGAAGTTCAGCGCCCTTGTGTTTGTACTTTATTTTGCACAAAGTGCTTCCAAAATCTGCTGTAAAAGCTCTCAGCCCTAACCTGCTTCCCACACCACTGTAAGCAGAGCTGAGTCTGTGATGGCTCTGGGAGGCCAGCACTGGTCTTTGCCTTCTGTTCAGCCTGTACAGTCCTGCTGGCTCCTCACAAAGGAAGGGTTTTCACGCCAAATAAGTAAACAAACATTTCATATTGGTCCTTGCTTATCATGGTTAGTCCTGTCCTTATAAATAACATTAATAGTTCAATAGCTTTTGTACTTTTGCCACACTGCCACTTAGTCAGTTTCCATCAATCACATGCTGAAATAAATCTCTGATAGAATCAAATTAAGTGCTCTATGAAGAGTTTACATCACTTCCCGAGCTTGGTCCCCGAACAAGGACTCTCCAGTGCCTTTTGAATATTTACTGCATGCTACCCACTGCACATTGCACTCTATTGCTCTTATCCAGAATCCCCATACTTAATGAGTCTTTTAGCATGTGGGAAGGAAAGGTTTATAAATAACTACACTATCAGAAAACACCCTCAAGCACTTCCTTTTACAGTATTTACTAACAGCTTTTCTATGTTATTTTTATTATTTATCTTGAGATTAAAATTACACTTTATTGTGTCATGTTCAATATTCTACTGGAAAATATGTATAGCAGATCTTGTCCCACCAACTGCCATTCACAAATTGCCTGCAAGATGCAAAGCAAAGTGACATGTGGCCCAGAAAGTCACTATATGCTGTGATAGATCCAATTGTGTCTGTCCCTAATGGATTCTTACATAAATTCTGCCCTTAAGGTTACTTCCACAAAAAACAACATTCAAGAAGTCAGTCTCTATCCTGGAAATGACTGCATGGACATATCTTTCAACAGGTGGTGCCTCTTCTTTGTTCCTGAATTCAAAGCCCTGCAGAGAAACACTTTGCAGAATATTGTGGTAATTTGGAAAAGGGAACAGTATCTCTGAATATATTCAGAATAAATGAGTGTGAATGAGGTATTAAGTAAGGTTATCAAGAAGGGTTGCACAGCTCTCCTTCTTGACTATGACCAGAAGAACTTGGTCTTAAAGAGCCCATCCTTGCCAAAAACTAGGGAACTGTCCATCATTCCAGAATAACTCCAAAATGGATTTAAAACAAAGTTTTGTGTTCTGCAGTCTGTTCCTGTAACCCCACAGGGAACTCACACTGGAGCCATTGGTTCCTAAAGGATTGCTCCCTCTGGACAGGAATCATGCTGGAGCAGTTTTTGAAGAACTGCAGCCCATGGGAAAGACACTCTGGAGCAGTCTGTGAAGGGCTGTATCCTGTGGGATCACCCTACTCTGGAGCAGGGAAGAGCATGAGGAGTAAAGAAGAGCAGAGATGAAACATAAGAAACTGACCATCCCTCCCATTCCCCATCATCCTGCTCAGCTTGGGAGGGAGGAGGTGAAAGAGTTAGGAAGGAAGTGCAGGCTGGGACAATGGGAGGGGTTTGGGAAGGTGGTTTACAATTTGTTCTTATTTCTCATTATCCTATTCTGTTTCTTTCTCTATAACTTCAATTAATTTCCCTAAGCTGAGTCTGTTTTGCTGAAGGTGGTAACTGGTAAATGATCTGCCTGTCCTTATCTTGATCTGATATCAACCTATAAGTTTTTCCTCATAATTTCCCCCCCATCCTATGAGAAGGGGGTGATAGAGCAGCTTGGTGAGCACCCAGCAGCCAGCCAAAGTTAACACACCACAAAAACTGAATATGTCGCTTGTTTAAGAGGGAAAAAAGACCTGTTTCTGCTTGGGTTATAGATAAAAATTATCTTTTATCCCTATTCCACAAGTATTCGTTAGTTCAGAAGTGGGATGAAGTACTATAGATTCACAGAACACTAGCTATATATTTCTGTTATTGTAGATTATGTATTTATTTGTTGTGTAAAACTCAAAACCATTTTCAGATGAATCAATGTTTTTTCCTTCTATCACAAATAACAGTCATAATAGCAAGAAATATGAAGATTATAAATGAAAAATCTTTCTGTTTGTACATAAAGTCCTTGCCTTCTTGCAAAATTTGAAATAAAAATCTGTGATGACTATAGTAGAATTATTTACAAATAGATCTTTTGTTGTTTTTTGTTTTGTTTTGTTTTTAATTCTATAAAGAAATATTTCACATTTTAAAGCACTTGCCCTGGAAAGAGAAAACCCCCAAAGTGGAATTTTCCTATGAATTTCCAGGAAGAACATGCATATAGAATCTTTATTTTTGACATAAACTGAAAAGGTTTCATGCCTTCTGCTTGGGAAACTCCCACTATATGTACCCTTATTTCTTTCAGAAAAGGGCTTAATAAGTGAAAGGACTTCATTCTTCACTTTTGCAACATTTTTTTCAGGGAAACAGATTAGTTTCAAAGCAGGTACCCTTTCTGAAGAAACCCTTAGCTTTAAATTTTTTACACATACAAGAATTTTTAGTTCGTTACAAATAAGGACTTTTAAGTTTTACGTTTACTTATCATTCTGCATAATTCTACTTGAGAATTGACAAAACTAATTTCTAGATTCATTATGCTTGATACAATGTAGGAATTTCAGGTGTATATCCTTGTATGTATGATTCAGGTGGGCCTCTACAGAGTACCTTGCTACTTCACAGACAGGTTCCTACCTTCACATCCCTGCTTTTTCACAGCTGGGCCTGGGAAATGTAAAAAGGATGAATGAGATAAGATGGTGGCACAAACTTCCTAAGGAAATTCAGAGACAGTGATGAAGATCTAAGAGGTAACAAATTCCTTGTGTCAAAAATATTTGTATCGTGGAAGAACATGTCTTGCTATTCCTCTGAAACTCCACTAAAGCCCACTGAGATGTCAGCTCAAAATGATGGGAAGGTCCTTTTTCTCTATCACAATAGCTCTGAAGAAGCTATTGAATTTTTTTTTTTAGTAAATAATAAGCCCAGTTGCACGAGAACTATAAAACGTCATGTTGCTCCTTCCAAAAGTGTTAGCATGTATTGCCAGTAGATTTGGGTTTATTTAATTTTGTGATTAAAGCTTCTATTGATTCCCCTGAAGCACAGGATATATCAATATCTTTAGTTTCAAAGGATCATTCAGTAGTACAGAAATAGAGGACTCAACATAGAAGCAGGTGCTTTATTTTAAATTTATGAAACTCCACAGTGAATCCCCTGAGCATGCTGTCAGTAATACCTTTCAATTGTGGAACTCAGCCTCTGTTGTCAAACTACGTCACTTCAGTGCCTCCTAGTTCACATGTTGGTGTTTCTTAACTGGGAAAAAATCTTGGTTAGGAGTCAGTAGGAATTAATATTATTATACAGAAAGCTTTTAAGCCATCAAGTGGATTCCATCAGCAGTTCCTGCAAATCAAGTATGTTTATCCCTTCTCTGCCACTGCAGATGTGGCAACCTAACCCCTGTCTCAGCTGCTCCTTGGTTGACTGCATCCAGGACGATTGGGAATGTGGTGTCTTCAGGAAGCTGTTTCAAACCAACTAAGGGTAATAGCTGGTAAGAAGTAGATCCTGTGGAGGTGAGGCAATGCTTTTTTGATGCCACCTTCCCCTTTTTCATCATAAGACACAGCTGCACAGTTGCAAAAGCAGGGTCAAACAACGGTCCTATCCCTAGAGGGGTCTGTGGGCCATCAAGGGCCCCAAAGCACCCCCAAACTCTTTTCAGGAACTCTCCACTGGAAGACTACACAGGCCCCATAGTGTTGCATTAGAAACAAAGAATTCCCTCCCTGAGGAGGGATCTGGACGTTCACATGCCAACTTGAATGTGTATAACCTGACAAACCCCCCACAAAGGATCAAGACTGTGACCATTACTGTAGTGAAATAGAAACATTCAGGTCTTGCTGCTGGATCCATGAGCAGTAATATCTTTCCTCTCCACTATCTACTCTTATTATTTCTTTGTTTTTCTTTTCCTTAAGTATTTTCTTTGTGATATTTTTATACTTTTATTGAAAAGAACCAAGATGGCCACATACCTCTTTTGCACCACATTTAAACTGTTTTAAAATAAATTTCCCTCATGTTTACACTGGTAATTTAGTGTCATTTCACTCTAATTCACCCCAGGGGATTTATTAACAGAAATCTCATTTACCCTGTTTCAGATCAGGGTTGTAACAGCAGGCTATGGCATGGTGCCTGGAAGAGGACAAGAGAGATCCTTTCATTGGAGACTGTGAGGAGAGGTGTGAAGAATTATAACCTCCCTGGGTCCAGTGTGGATGATGAAACCAAAGCCCTGGCGACTGGCAGACACATTTGGGACTTCTATGATCTCTAGAAAGACATAAACCTGCTAGAGTGGGAGCAGAGGAGGGGCACAAAAATTGTCAGAAGGATAGGACACCTTGCCTATCAAAACAAGCTGAGAGAGTTGGGGGTTTTCAACCTGGAGAAGAGGAGGTTCTGGAGACACCTTATTTTTGCCTTTTCATGCTTACAGGAGCTCATTAAAAAAAAAAAAAAAAGTGGAGAAAGGCTTTTTACTGGGGCCTGTAGTGATAGGACAAGGTGTAACAACTTTAAAGCAAAAGAGGGTAGATTTAGTTTAGATATAAGGAAGAAATTTTTTACCATGAGGTTGGTGAGGCACTGGAACAGGTTGCCTGGAGAAGCTGTGGATGCCCCTTTCCTGAAATATTCAAGGTCAGTGTGGATGGAGCATTGAGCAATCCATTTACTGTGTCCCTGTCCATGGAGGGGGAGCAGGAGTGGTGGTGTTGGAAGTAAATGATCTTTAAAGGTCCCCTTCCAAACCAAACTATTCTATGATTCTGTAAACCCATAAAACATATTCAATTCATTAGTGGTTACAGAACTTCAAACAAAGCCACTCATCCAACTTACACACATGTTTTTCCCTCAGGGTTTTTGTATAGTAGCACATTTCAACAACAAACATATTGGCAGTCTTACATGGGGAAATCATTACAGCCCACTCACCCCTGAGTGCATGTGCATAATTCCTGTTATGTCATGAGCAGAGAAGTCCATATAGGATTGGTGAATTAAGAAACGACATAGGTAGAAAATGTTTTCACAGAAAATACAGCCCAAATCCCCTTGAGTATTTGAAATGTCTTTTGAGTAAACAGAGAAAGAGCCAAAGAAGAAATTGAATTCACAGAAGGAAACTCCAGATAAAAACAGAACAGAATTTACCTGAATTCTTTTGTTAGTTTATTAGCGTTGGTTTTTTTCAGGCAGGAAGGATGTTGCCTAATAGCCTCTTCGACAAGCACCTGCCTGATCAACTCCTGTTTTCACTTTAGAGAGAGACTCCACATCTAAGTGGTTTGTAAAGGGTTAATCAATTATTAATAACGTCTGAATACGTAATAGGCACAAGGGGCTATGCCGCAGCTGGATATAAAAATACCGATATAAGGAGCTCCTGTTAGGGAGGAATAAAAGCAACCTGTTGACCTGGACTGCTTACACCGTGAAACACATATGAAATTGTTAGCAAACCCTTGAATGTGTTTTGTAACTAAATCTTTAGTAGAACATGTAATCATTTTTTCTTTCATTTTTTTCCACCCATTGCCTTTAAACATTAAAATGGTAGGACATCATAAGGCAAGGCTGCAAAACCATAAGTGCAAAAACAACCAACAGAGGGAATACTCGGTGTTTGCACGAGGAGCCGAGCAAGTGTGCCGTGTCCTGTGCTGGGAGAGCCGGCAGTGTGTGAAGGCTTCTCCTCAGTAAAAGAAACATGCCAAAAGAATTCAACAAACACAGATGAGCTTCATTTTTGCTACAAGGGTGGCCATTCCTTTTGACCCTACAAGCCATGTGCCCAAATCTTTCTGTGGCTGAGAGCCATGAGACACACACCTCAGAGACCTGAAAGGAAAGGGACCTCCAGGAGAGTTTCAGAGGCAGGAAACACTAACTGCTCCCCAGGGCCCCGCTGTCACAGCCGAGCCAGGGTGGTCTGCAGTGACCGCTCCGCTCACTTCCCCAGTGCCCCCCCTCAGTGGCAGTTCCAGCCTCCTTGCCCGTGATTGCCAGGGCTCTGCCTCACACAGCAGCAGAACTCCCACAGACCTGCCTGGGCCATTGCCCTGCTTCACCCAGGTTGGACCACAGCAGGGGAGCCACATTCCCAATGCTTGCAAACCTTGAGCCACTGCTATTCTACAGGAACAAAAATGGAAAATAAATTGGACAAAAGGAAAAGTGTGATTGCTTTGCTGACCTTAGCTGTTATCTCATGCAGTCTTTGTCACTTTGTCCCATCTATCTATTTCTTACTCTGTGTAGATTAAATGACCTCTTGGGCAGGAATTCTGCTTTCACAATGTGGTCATTGCAATTCCTAAACAAATGGATAAAAAATTAACACACATCCTTGTACCTAAATAAATCTATCAAGCAGCCACATTCACCTGACTGACTAGGACCCCAATCCTCTAGTCTTGGGAAAAAAATTGAACTCCTTAGGAGTTTTTCCTGAAATGTTTTGGGATACTATTTCTATTGTGGCTTTTAAAATGGGTTTGTTCCATTCTCAGTTCATGTTCAAACCACCAACAACTGGTTAATAATATAATTATTATGGTCTTAAACCAGCATGTTTTAGTGCACAAATGCACGGCCTCTTTTTAAGCATGGGCAGAATCTTTCCATCCGGCCAGGCTTAGTTTCAGATATCTTAACCACACATAAACCTCACTACTCTTCACTAGAACACCACAGAAACCCCTAATAAGCAGTCAGGGAAACATTTGTTCCTCCTTTCCACTTCCAGAATGTCTGATCATTCAGGATCCGTCATAAATGTTTCCTGGCTGACTTTGCCTTACGCATGAACTGTGTTTTGATGTTTTTTCCCCTCCTTTTTTTCCCCCTTTTTTTACAAGCATCATTGCATTTTGTCAGCAAGCAACTTAGGCCAATCTCACAAATAGTTTAGTTTATAGCTTATGAAATGAAATGATGTAAGGGACCACTCCAAACAGGGTCAATTTAAACAGACAGCCAACTCTGTAACCTCAAGGGACTTGGATTGGGTTGAGGGGAGGCACCAAGCAGCGTGGGCTCCCAAAGATTGCTGCCAGGTGGACTACAGATGTTGGGATTCAGTCCACTTGCTTGGCATTCACCTTGGGAGATGCTAATTTGGTCCTATGCATGCAGAAAATTAACGTGTATACACAATCACCCTGCAAAGGCCCCTCTCTGGGTCTGCTTTCTGAAACCCTGAGGTTTATAGGTAGAGTATAAAATGGCTTTGTAGGAAGCCACAGCCCTGCCTGTATCAATCCTGAGTTTGAATTTGTTTAGTCAGCTATCTCAGAAAAAACCCACAGCATCCCTTGCTGTAGATGGAAGCTGCACATGCAGCTGTGGTCACTGTCTTGCAGCTGTTAAATGAAGAAATACCATGTGAACACTTGGTCTGGTTTCAAAAGACCTAAAAACACTGGCCAAGAAAAATGGTACATCACGGTGCTGCTTGGCCATTTGCCAAGACAAAGAAACTTGTAGATTTCTAGGGACAAGAGGCCATGTGAAAGGAATTTTCTTCCTTTCAAAGGCACATCAAAATATACTGGAGGGGTTATTTATTTATTTATTTTGTGTGTGCTCTTGGCACAGGTTTGATTGATCTCTAATGCAGTATCAGCATTAAACTCACATTACTTAAAGACCAACCCAGAGAACAAGGCAAATAGGACTGTAGGTCTGAGGTGCAACATAGAAGAGAAAGGCAGAATTATTTCACACAAAGCGTAACAAGTAGATGGATAAGAGTCCCTAAAAGCCAATTAAAGATAAAAGTTTGTAGGGAGGAAAGGATTATTCTGTGGTGAAAGCTAAAGTGAAAAAACTATTGGAGGAAATTTTTTTTTTCTGACTCAGGCTTAGACATTGGCATGGGTATGTCCACAGGAGAAAATGGTGCAGTGTGGAGCAAAGGTTGACAAGTTCTCCCTCCATGACCTGCCTCAAATCCCCAATGAATCAATACAGACACCATGCTCTACTAATGGCAAATATTAATTTGGAGATGGGCTTTCCTCACTACCTGAACTAATGCATATGTCCCCCCCAAGGTGCTGCACCCCAAACTCCTTTCAGTAGCTGCAGAAGAGGGACAATTCCAGTGCCTCATTTGTATCAGGAACAATCACATGCATATCAGAAAACTGTCTTTAGAGTCAACTGAAAAATTCATTAGAAATGCAGAACAAAATAATAAGCCTTCTCATTGCTTTTGTTCGGCTGTTTATCCAGAAGGACAGAGGGGGATTTTTAAAAAGCCAGGCAAAGGGATATAGGACACCCAAAAAGAGATCAGGTCCTTTGGGGACAATTACATTTTCTTTATTCTAAAGCATCTTCTGTAGTTAGCTGTGCAAAATGTCTGGCTTGGGCCAGCTCCTGGGCTTGTTTATGTACTGGAGACTGGAGCCAAACTTGCCTGACAGGAAATGAATGAGACTGCAAAGAGAGTATTTTGACAATACAAGAGAAACTCATAAGTTCTGGTAACCATGTTATTTTATTAGTTTATTTGTTTAATATTAATACTGTATTAAAGGTCAAAGGTACATTAGATGTTAGGAGAAACAAATATGCTGGTGAACAGATAAATCCTATGGAACTCCCAGTAATTAACAAGGTCCATATGTATAGTTTGTTCATAAGAGAATAAACTTTTTCCCCCCAATCTGAACAGACAAATCCCTTTTTTGCTAAATCCATATGCAGGGTTTATGAGCTAAACCTTGCTGCCCTTTCTCAAGGGAAACTCCCACTGAGTTTAGGGGGAGTTTCCTCTGAATAAGACTTTGGCCTGTGACTTTGGCCGCCTTTCCACTGACCTTGAAAATTCCCTTCTTCTTCAGACACCCTAAAATTCAGTGCTGACTCGATACTGACCACACTTCTGTGAGCAGAGGACATGCTGTCAGGCCCTTTTGCCTGGTTCTCGGAAAAAATATTTCCATCTCTAGTAGATTTTCTTGCTCGCATTCCTCTGCATGTACAAACCTAATGGAGGAAGTTGAGCTTCCTGTGGGCGTTAGTCTAAAATAGCATCTGAGGACTGGAAGAAGTGCCTTTATTATGGACTTAGTCCCAAGCTCTAGAAATCAAGGGATTACAGATCGTTTGCAATAGAGAACTTGAGGAAGACATTTGTCATGTTCACAGAACAAGCCAGATAG
Organism: Corvus hawaiiensis; assembly: GCF_020740725.1. NCBI lineage: Eukaryota > Metazoa > Chordata > Aves > Passeriformes > Corvidae > Corvus > Corvus hawaiiensis. The sequence goes on from NC_063213.1 coordinate 14,114,565, forward strand.
CTCATGCCAAGAATGTCCCACAGATCTTTGGTACAAGAAAGAGGCCAAAGCCAAAGTCATCAGAGCACATGGTTACCTGCATTGCGTCTCATATGAAACATGCTTAGGAATCAGGAGATTACTATGGAGGAAAAATGCCATTTAGAACTGAGGTTAAATGCTGATTAAAGGAAGCTGAATGTTTCATGCAGTGATCCCTCCCACAAACATATCCTGCATTTGCATTTCCTCTTTACTCTGGCAATCCTCTTTGGCTGCATTGTTATTCCTTTCAAAGTGTCTGTCCCAGATGCTGAAGCACCAGGACCAATTGGTAGTCTCACCTGCTCCCCAGAATTCCCCAGAGCACAACTGAGCAGTGCTGGTATTCCAGCCTTCAGCTGCTGGCCCTTCAGAGCCCACCTAAGTGTGACTCTGAACTTGTCTTGGAGAAATTGATCAACAACTGAATTTATAAAAATAATTTCAAGGTCAAAATCAATATGGCACCAAACATTCTAGCAAAGAATTTTAAGTGTTGTCATGAGCTCTGATCTTCAGGGGCAGTTAAAGTTTTCTTAATATACCCATCAAAGGTGTCCTTTTCTGTGTAGAACTTTAGGAAGGTAAGCCCATATGTTTTGGATGACATGATTTTTACCTAAGGAAAATGTCATGGCCCTCACCAGAAGGATCATCAGGGCCCATGCTGAGGCTGAGTGTTAATTCCCCCCTTTGCCCTTCCCTGTGAGCAGTTTCTTCAGCAAGGCCACTGGGATAACAGTTGTCAGAGCCTGGGAGGGGAAACGAGGGAGGGAGCCATGACTCCCATGTTGAGAAGTTTCTTTGAAGGTCTGCCGGTCTAGGATCTTTCAAATAACTTTTTTTTTTTTTTTTTTAAATCCGAAGGTAATAAATTACGGAGAGTACAAGGTATTTTATGCTTTGTGGTGTGATGATCAAAAGATGTTACCATTCTGTTTCACATGTTTGCAGACAGTTAGTTGTTACTCTCAGTAAGTTACAGGCAGCTCTTGTTTCCCTTCAATGCTAAAACTTCATCTTGTTAAAGGATGGTTTGTGGGTGAGTGCACAAGGGAAAGGAGAAGAGGCTTTTTGCCTTTCTTCCTCCTCTTTCTACCTTTTCCAGGATTCATCCTCAGATTCTCCAGTATGAATACTGATATTGAGAGCAACACTGGGAAATAGAAAGAGGCAAAAATGCCAGTTGCCTTTCTGATTAGTATTTACAGCATCCACTCAAGAAATTTGGATAGAATATCCCAAGGACTTAGGATGAGACAGCTCTGAGTTCCTCAGAAAACAGCAAATATTTGTAAAATGTTTGTGCAATCCATTACTGTATTACCAGGGCAGTCCTCCTCCAAGACTGACATCCTTTGGCTTAAGAGTCATCATAAAAGAGGACAAACCCTTTTCCTTAGTCTGAAAGCATCAGAAATTTTCAATTTCCAGGATCCTTTGTTCTGGCTTTTATGTTGTCTCTATTTCCAGGTTCCATATGGTATCTAAAATGAAAATGTTGTGAGAGGCAAGTCTGGTAGTACAGCTGAGATGGCAGAGTGAAGGTAATTCTCAATAAAATAGCCAGCCACATCTCAGACTGACACCTGATCTTGATTAGATTTTTAGTATTTCTTTTGAAAATTTCCACTTTGCATCTCAGGAAATAGTTCCTGCATTTCATTCTTTAAATGGAAAAGCCATTGGATAAACTGAATCTTAAAACAACCAAAAAACCAATAGCAACAACAACAAGAAAGATGCATTGGTAATACAACATCAATGTGTTCTATTGGCACACTTTCATAATGGTTTCTTTATGCAAACTTTATAGCCTTCAGACTCTTTCCTGATTCTGTTATTTCCAGTACCTATTTCAATAAAAGCATCTATAAACCTTTTAAACAATTCTGAAGATTGGTCCTTATTCTCATGATTTAGGATGTGCAGTTATATAGAAAGCTTGCATAAAGTGCCAGTCGATGGTATAAATGGAGCATCCTCCTCTTCAAGATACACTGTTTGTAAGCCCTGTGTAAATACTTACTCTTTATGCTACACTTCAATGCTGCTTTTTATTTCCTGCAGAGACCCTCTTTTTATGTTGTTGGACAGATGAAGAACAAAATAGAGAACTGGGTAAATTTCTTTAAATAAATGTGAACTGAGCAGATCCACTACCCAGATCTTGAACTGAAAAAAATCTAAATCCTTTTACATGTTTACATAAAAGAGTTTGCATTCTACTTTCTCATTAATCCAGTCCTGTGATGAGTAATCTGTTAGTACACCAATCTAGTCAGAACCCAGCAATACTGCAACATTTCAGGAGGCTCTATGGTGGGAGGATTTCTACTAGTTTCTACTCCGTATGTTCTAAATTTTCAGAAATATTTTGAACATCCAAATCTTGAGATATGAACAGAGGTAATCTGATCTATGGGCAAAATTGGCTGGTAAATCTCACACTATGGCTTGAGTCCCATCTCTAGGTTTGAGGCTTATTTGTCATCAAACCAGAATAGTGATAATATCATACTAAATATACTTCAACTTCTATCTCAGCAATTTCAATACCATAATATTTGTATAATAGCAACATTTACATTGCTTTCTTATCTTCTCTAAGTCTTCAAAGCATATGTGGGATTTATTATTATCGTTAATCTGCTTTGGTATTTTATCTGTCTCCCTATCTTTCTTTGTTTTGCTGAGAATGAAAAAGTGAATCAGATGCAATGAGTTTTGTTTTTGCATTCGAAACTTATGAGATCTGCAATCACACTCACCTTTTTCAGAAGAGAACACTGCAATATTTGGCCATATGTTAAGTGGATTCTGTGACTTGCTGAACTTTAACAGAAATGTCAGCTTCCCTAATCAAAGTATGTGTCAGAGTTGCTCTTTCAAATGCTGGAGATACCATCTCAAACACTTCATTTATGGTGTCAAACTTCTGAAAAGGATTTGCCTAAGTTTGCTAAGGCCATTAAGAATCATAACCATTATGTTGTGTGGCTGGTTTTGTCCTATTTGTCTCAGTAACCTTATCTCTTAGAAAAGTAGGTAGATGACAAAGATATTTTCTCTAAGGATCTCGTGTTGCATGTAAACTGCACAGAAAGCTTGCGATGAAGTATATTAAAAGATGTGGTTTCTCTTACCCTTTACATAGGCTTTAGTCTAATATTGCTGAAGTCTGTCACTGTGAATGGAACTGCTCTGTGAATAGCTGCAAAAAAATATTGGAAAGATAAAAAAATGTTGTAAAGATATCAGAATGGAGACTTTATAGCTTTTTTTCCCCTAAAAAGTGAACACTGGAGCCATACCAGGGTCTCTTTGCATGATGTTGTTTTGCTCTCCTGGCCAGTCCCTGGCAGTAGGATGCTAGCAGCAGACACAGTCCCTTTTGTTTGGATAAAATGCTCTGAGCTGTGCTCAGAATATAAGTTCAAGAGGTTTTAAAACAGTGAATTTAAGGGCATGATGGTGTTTTCTCCTGAGTCTTTTCAATTTTTATTGTAATCAGTATGTGTGAAAGCAGCTCAGATCCTTAACAATTTCCTTTTGAATTTATGATTTTGCATACTAAAGCAGTTTTACATATATTTTCCTTTTAATTCACATGGGAAAGATACTCACTAAACACTTTATTTCTTTTTTTCTCATGGGAGAGAGAGCTGCTGTACTCATCTGTACTTATGTTTTTGTTAACTCTTTTCAAAAATCCAAGCTGAACACAGATTTCACACCTTTCACTCAGGAAGAAATCCAAATGAAACATGGGTGCATTTAAACCAACCAAAGCACATAAATTGGATTTTAAGATTTTAATGGAAATGTAGCCCTGTCCTTTGACAGAGAGTTTTCCCACTCATGACAGAAACAGAGCTACAGTTTACTGAGAGGAGTTTTAAACAGAAATATTTTTAGTCAAATCTTCACCTGTTAAAGAAGTAGGCTGGTTTCATTAAAAACAACTTAAAGAAAATGTAAAATATTTCAATAACTTGTTTCCTACACTGCTTTTCCTTTTACATGTTTGGACTGTGGATTGTAACATTTATAGAAACAAAATAAAAATAAGTCTCTGTAATATGATTATGTCCAGGGTTTTGCACAAAGTGTAACAATTGTTAATGTTTTGCAATAGGCCAAGGCACATCAAAAGGCTACTTTTGAAATATTGTTTTGAAAAGGTCTTTCATTATTAGGCCCACTTGTCCTATAACCTGGTCAGGCTCCTGATGGAGGCAATGACCCTGCTCTGTCCAGAAAAAACCAAAGATCCTCCAGGATGTTTCTATGCAGCAGTCACTGAGTTGTGTATAAGCATGCATGAGCCAGCTCCTGGAAGATTACTGTCCAGAATATTTACCCAGCAGACTGCAATATTACCCAGCACAGCCAATTTAAGGACTCTTTGGGCACTGCAGCAGAGATCGCAGTGTCATTGCGCTGGGTAAGTACCCAAGTCAATGTGCTCCTGAGTAATCTGCTCTTGACCTTCGAAGATGCCTCCCCACTTTAGCCAAGTCTGGGATGCTGCATTATGTCTGCTCTCTTTCCCCCTGCCTCTTTGAATATTTAACTGCTTCAGCTCATTTCACAAAGCATATTAATCCAGTATAACCATGTAATGCTTCCATTTACCCTTCACTGGGCAATTCCCCCTCCTCTCTATTCTTTGCTGCCCTTGCCTTGCAGCAAGGAGCCCTGAGAGATCTGTTTTCTCCCCCTGCCTCCTCTGAGGGTGGCACCTCTCCACCTTGCCCTGGTGATGTGCAGAGTAAAAGCCATTTCCCAGTCGGCCAGTCTGCCCATGCCAAACACAGGGCTGGGGCAAATGGGGAACAGCTGGAGACAGCTGACATTCAGGCTGCTGCTGCTCTTTCACAGTCCTTTTCCAGCTAGCATGATGAGGGAATAAATGGAAACCTGGATGAATGCTCTATAGGAGAAAGTTGTAAGATACATACCCTCCTTCTCTCAGCAATGCTTTTACCTGGCCTTCATTTCAATTGCTGAATCCATTTAAAGTTTATCTTTGTCCTGCGGTACCAGTAAGCAAGGCTGGCAATTCCCCCAGTCCTAGAGCCTCACTTTGCTGCCCTTTTCTTGGATGCAAGCATTTCCTGTTAAAAGGATTCCATTTAATACCCTGCAAATTATCTGGGGTGGTGCAGAGTAATTTATTTTGTAAGCCTTATGCTGTGGATTGAAATTGCTTTTCCTCATCTCGGTGCATGGCAGCGGGGAGCGCAGTCCCCTCCCTGTGCTGGGCCTGGAGCTGCATCCTGGTGCTGAGCCACTGCTTCCACAGGCTCTGGCAGCAGCTAAACCTGCGCCTGCCTCCTTCCAGGCAGGAAGCAACAAAACCAAGCAGACTTTACACACATAAACAGGTTCTTGAAGAGGCTCAATTCTTGAATGAAAACAAGGCTTTACACCATTTGAGGGAGAGAAAAGGTTAGACCTTTCCTTCTTACTTGGGGTTTGCGCCCAGAAAGATGCCCAGGTTGCAGTCCCAGACATGGGGCGACTAATCAGGGGTCCTGGCACTGACCATAGGTGCTTGAACAGACGAAATAGGCAGAACAAAGTCACACACGGTGATAGTGGTGTTTTGTCCTTCTTCCTGACTGTTTTAGAAATCAAAAAATATCAATTTTAGAGGAAAGGAATCCCCAAACTTCCTGTTTTTCCTAAAGCAAAGCTGTCTCAGAGTCATCTCAAATTAGAAAGAGGATATAAAAGAGCCAACTCATTTGTTTGATATAGTTTAGCAAAGAACTCTGTTGCAAAATGCACAACTCAACATTTTCTTTAATGACTAAATTCTTGCCAGCATAAAAAGAAAAGGAAGTTTAAAACTATACGAAAGAACTCTCTCTGTTCTCTCCCCTGACTGTTTGCTTCCGTATCAGTATTTTTATTTTTGTGAACAACTTAAAGTCCCAGCCACCCTATAGCATAGATATCATTCAGACAGACATTGAGAATCATCCAGCAGAATGCATTCCCACATTATTTACCAGCATTTAGAAGAGCATTTGGTATGTTTATGAATAAAAGAGCATCTTATAATACCTAAAATAAACTTGTCCAGACAGAAAACTTCATGCTTCATGATTTAGGTCAATCTCTAATTTCTAGGGCTTAAAGTGAATCTTTCAAAAGCATAGATTATTCTTCCACTTCTTTCCCTGGAGTATCTTCTACTGTCTTATGAAGATCTGTTCTTAGTCACTGCCAGAGGGAAGGCATTTCATTTGATGTCTTTGATTCCATAAGGCAGTTCCTACTTGATGATTTATATTCAAAAATAGGCCAGAAAGGTTAAGAATGGAAAAAATAAAGTATCATAAGTCTTACTTTAGCAATGGAAGACCAAGGCTTGGAGACTTTTGTGGCCTTTTTCAAGGTCATTTAAAGAATTTGTGGCAGACTTCTTCAGTGTCCTATCCACAAGAACAATCTTATTATTGACCAGTATTTTTCTTTTGATTGAACATCACTCTTGGTTTAATTTTTGTTTCAGAAAGAAAATCAGAGAAAAGGATGCATTATCTTTAGTCTTCCAGAATTCATCAGAGTTTTATTTACAATAAGGATGCAGTAAAGTTGGCTCACTTGTTACTGATATTTTTTTTCCCAGAACGTGAATAACCATTTGAGCACTTGTTTAAAAATACAAAAGTGGTGGAATCTGAGATTCATGTAATGGGCACAAGTGGTACAGAGTGCTGAGGAATACAAATACATTTGTGACTAATTAGTTAGAGAAACTCCTCATGGAAGACCTAGTTGATCATGATTTCCCTGTAGTGCTGTGAAAATTAATACTGCCTGGGTTATATCTACCCTATAAATGAAAAGAGCTCAAGAGAAATATCAGCTTTGGCCTTGCTTTTAAGAATGTGTAAATTTAGGGAGTCTGAATAGCACAACTTGCTTTGATTCTAGGTCTTTCTCAGAGTTTCTCATTTTTATGCCTAATCTGAACATAATTCCACATTGTCTGGGACAAGAGTATCTGCCCACAGAGTCATCATAGAAGGGAAATAAATTCCATGCTACTCAATTTATTTAGATGGGCACATTACCCTACTAATTTTTTTTCTTTTTTAAAATAATACTTTAAAAATATTATTTTAAATGATCTCTCTTGTCTCAGTTTTCTCAGCCTGTAAAACATAGTTAACAACTAATCTGGGAAGTTCTGCACCTACAGGTCTGTTGCAGTGCAGGTGGCAGTGGCCACTGCAGCAGAGCATTCAGAGGACTGGTGGGCACGCCTCCAGAACACAGACGTCTGAGTCTCACCCCTTGGTTACAGCGAGTTCCCATGTTCCTAGTGGTTCTTGGTTTACATGTTTTAAGTTTATGGCTTCAGGAGTTGTCCACCCAGTTTTATGTATAAGTTCATGTTTATGTATTTCCCCTAGTTGCTTATGTATTAGTTCTGGAAAATTCTCCCTTCTTTGATGCCCCATTGGTCTACTCATGTAATTCCCTCCCTTAAGTTATCCCTATTGGATATTCCTCTGCTGTCTCCTCCTCCTCAGTCGATCCCCATTGGTTGTTTCTCTTTGTTCCACCTCCATATAAAATGCTGTCCTCTCCCCTTTTTTCTGGTCTTTGTCCCTGGATCCTCCCCCAGCCATAAACCAGCTGGAACCTATACAAAGACCCCTCTCTCATCCTTTGCCTCCGCTGATGCTTTTATACCACCTTTGTTTGGGGCTTGCTCCTTGCAAAGGAGCCAGCTTTCCCTGCAAGCTGCAGCTGACAGCTTTCCCTGCAGGCTGCAGCTGACCCCTGCCTGCAGCAGCAGAAGCCAAGGATGTCTGCAGCTGGACACTGTGCTGCCTCAGACAGCCCCAACAGTGTCACAGATCCTTCATAACATGACACAATAGTACAATTCAAATTGCACCAGGTATTCAGAATGGGAAAATTTGTTCGATTTTGAGACCCAAAAGTAAAGATGAGCCTGGAAGAAAAAAATGAAAGAAGGTATCTGTCTTTCCTTTCAGTCAGAAGAGTGTTTAAAGGTGAAGTTATGACAATATTGTTGTAACAGCTGAGCTACATAATGAATGCTTCATAGAAGGAGGGATAAATAGTTCTAGATAGTTGGTGGATTTTAGTTTATAATAAAGGTTATAAATTTGTATTTGAAAGCAGGAAAAAACCTGCCTTATCGTCTTTGGATTCCAGAGCTATCTTCACTTAGCTATCCATGGTTTGAGCAAGGGAAATGGGCTATTCAAATTACTATCACACAAAAGCAGATGGAGTTTGATAGAAGGAAAAACTCTGAGCTGAATTTGTTTCCAGTCCTTCCAGTGTTTGAGAAAGGATGATCAGTGAGCATCCACCCTGGACAATCTGCATGTTTGTCAGTGAAACAAAGGCAAGAAAGTACATTTACAATGCATGAATATGCATTGCACCAGACTTGAGGTTTCAGAAACAAATTCCCTTACTGTTGTACAGGGTGGCTGCAGGCTGCTATGCAGCTGCCGTTTACTCTGCCTTGCACACTCAGGGGTTACTGAAGGGTCTGTCTGGTTTGGTTGTTCAGCCACTGTTTTACCGGGGTTAAGGGCTCACTGGTTATTTTCCAAACTATATACAGGCTTTCTACTCAGAGAAAATGAAATACCTGTAAGTGATAGATGCAACAGCTTTTAGCTGCGTATATCTTGAACTGTGGGTCAAACACATAGGTCTGCTAGAAGCTTATCCCTTCTTTCTGCTTTAAACCTTACCATAGAATGACTTGAAAAATTCTGGGGCAAAATAAACAAATCAGACTGACAGAGGAGGAGAAAAGCACTTTAGGAGAAGCCTGTCAGCACAACCTGCTCCCTTTTCTAACCTGGCAGCAATTCCCTCTGGGTTCCTGCCGCTCTCCTATGCATTTCTCTTCCAACCCTCATTTCCCTACGGAGCTCCCTCAGCCCATCCGATTTTGAACATCTGCTGGCACTGAACTCCTGCAACTCTCAATCTGTTTCCCCCTGGCTTCCTTCTTACTTCCAGTTAATCTTCCTTATTTTTGTCTTGGTGAGACTTCCCTCCTTCTTCTCTCTCTCTCTTCCTGCTGCTATCACCATTTTAATCTCGTCACACTCTGAGTGACACCAGCCTGACTCTTCCTGGTGAGGAGACCTGAGTGACTCCCCATGCCTGGAGGCAGCTGCATCTGTCTGCTAACATGCTACCACCCAACGGCCAGTCTTATCTTCTCCTTCAGGCTCTCAGCATCCATGGGCTTCCCCTTCGGTGGTTCTTGTGTTCTTTTGACCTGAAATAAACTGGAACAAGCTTGAAAGTAGCATGAAATCAACCCAGGGGAAAACAGTGAGTGCTTCTCTGCAGTTCAGTAAGTTAAACTGGCTGTCTGACATAGGGTGCTGCTGGAGGAGGTGGTTTGGTTTTCTTGCACTCTGTACCTGTAGTCCATAGTGGCAGGATCATATTGTAGAGAAACCATTGGGTGTAGAGATGAGAGGGGAGGTAAAGCAAGAAAAATAAATGGATTTGAGGGAACCACTGAGCCTACATCATGTTAGGCTTGACCAAATCTGTTCTACCATGTGGGATATATTCTGTGGGCTGAGAAATACTGTAATCTTGTACCCACAGGGCCAATACTGTGCTGCCTCCAAGCATGCCTTCCCACGGGAGAGTGAAGTTGTCCTGCATATTCCCACAGTTACGTTAAACCAGGCTGAATATAAGCCCAGGAGCATAATAGCAATCCAAGCCTTTGTCTGGAGGAATGAAGAGAGGTCCCTCCGCTTTCATCTGAAGGTTCTTGAGAATAATTTTGTGCTTTGTCTCATCAAAAAGACACATAAACATAAATATCCATGTTAATTACATTGTAATTCAGCCCTAAAGCAGAATAAGCTGAGACTACAGAGGCTAAGTGATACGTGTCTACAAAGCGAACAGTCTGTCAGCCCATCTCTTCACTGTTTGTCAAGAACAAGCATTTTAACTCCTTAGTTGGAAGAAATACTATTAAAGTCCACAGGGTCCAATGGCAGAAGCATAAAACTCAAGTTTGACTTCAAGCTCTTCCAATAACTTTCTCTGAGTAGCCTCAGATAAGCAATTTAGTTCTCTAATGTAAAACAATAATGGACACTGGTACTCTGCCTGGCACATCGTTCTTATTCCAGCACAAATTGGAAACCTAATGTTTGGAAATAAAAAGCAGGGCCAATAAAAATTGGAATGGAGAAATAGGGGACTGATTTTAGAAAAACGTATACAGAGTGTTATAAGAGCGGCTTGGGGAAGTCAAATGTCCATCTGTCCCAGGGACACTTTTCAGATCTGTTGTCCTATGCATTTCCTGCCCAGTAGCACAAGTTTTAAGCAAAAAAGTAACATCTTTTCTTCCTGTTTCCTCAGGTTTTGAAATACTGAAATTAGACTGAGTTATTCCTGTTTTGTGCAGTGTAAATGAGAAGAATCCAGCCCTGTTAGATATCTGACCTGAAAAAAACCTGCATGTTTCCAATGCAGCAGTCTGCCTTATGCTCTTAATGTTGTGTAATATCTTGTTGTACCAACAGGCGTAGAGGCAACTTGTCAGTGACAATGGCAAACATACACAGATGTGTTGTTCGTGTAAAATAGTTGTACTTAATTCCCTTTCTTTCCCTGATTTTTTTGAGGAGTCTTTTGTAGTCATCTTTTTCTATTCCTGTATATCTGCAGTTGATAAATTATTTCTGTTCTCTTTAATCCATTTTTTATTATTCTTCCAGATATTTTTATTTTTCTGGTGTTGGTGAAAATAAATCTTTTCAAGAGCTTAGCAGCATATTTGGAAGGATATTTTGAATAGTATGAGTGCTTTTTCTAGGAGTTAATGAATCAGAAAATAATGAAATAGTGGTTTGAAATTAGTTAATTGTCTTAACTTAAAAAATTCATGTATTAGTGAATGCTGCTAACCAAATTGCTATGCATTGGTTTTGACATATTCCCCACCAGAGTCTTCATGCTGTCTCTTTGTTTCTATGCTAAGTGCATGAGCTGTGTCCTAATGCACCATGGTTCTGCAGTCAGCTCTCAGGCTTGTACTCCTATAAATTTTGAAGCTGTTGACTGATTTTGACAGACAAGTAGATGTCTCAAAGATAACCAAGTTCTTACAATAAAACAATTCACCACATACAGAAAAATCTTCTAAGTAACTTACAGAAGGAAAGGAACATTATATAAGCACATGTGGCCAGACTTCAGAGAATCCAGGCAGAAGTGAGACCACACAAAGATGGAAGAGAGCTTTAGTCAAATCTTCTTAAAAACCAAAGCCACAGAAACATAGAATAGTTTAGGTTGTAAAAGACCTCACAGATCATTGTGTGCAGCTGTTAAACCAGCACTACAAAGTCCATCACTAAACCATGTTCTGAAGTGCCACACCTACACGTTTTTTAAATGCCTCCAAGGATGGTGACTCCACCATTTCCCTGGGCAGCCTGTTTCAATGCCTGACCAACCTTTCTCCTTAGCCCTTCTTTTGTGGCTGATTTATTTATAGAAACATTTTTCTTTGTCTTTTATAGCAGTAGGCAGGTTTAAATTCTAGTTTGACTTTGGTCCTTCTAATTTTGTCCCTGCATAACTTCATGACATCCTTGTAGTCCCCCTGACTGACCTGTGTCTTCTTCCAAAGGTCATAAACTCTCCTTTTTTCCCCCCTGCATTCCAATCTAAGCTCTTTGTTCAGTCAGGCCTGTCTTCTTCCCTGCTGGCTTGTCTTTGTCCTCCAGGACTGTCTCCCAACAGACTCTGTGAACTCTGAGAACCAGGCTCCTTAGCAGGCCAAAGTCCGTCCTTGGGAAGTCCGCCTAGCAGTTCTGCTCACTTATCTTCCTTACTTCTCCTATGCCCAAGACAGCGTCTGGCCACCACATCACCCACCAGTCCTTCTCTGTTCACAAACTTCAGGTCCAGCAGGCACCTTCCTGAGGCTCACTCACCAGCTGTGTAAGGAAGTCATCTTCCACACACCCCAGGAACTTCCTAGACGGTTTCCTCTCTGCTATGTTGTAATCCAATAGAGATCTGGTAAATTGAAGTCCCCCATGAGATCAAGGGAGATTGTGAGTGTGATCGTGAGTCTTCTGTTAGCTGCTTATAGAATACTTCCTCTGCATTTTCATCCTAGGTGGGTGGTCTGTAACAAGTTCCCACTAGGATATTCCCAGTTGGCCTTCCCCGTGATTCTTATCCATAAACATTCAACTCTAGTGACACTATCATTTAGTTCTAGGCAATCCAAACTGTCCCTAACATACACAGGGCTACCCCACCACATCTTCTTCCTTGTCTGTCCCTCCTGAAGAGTTTATAGCCAACCCTTGCAGCACTCCAGTTGCCTGAGTCATCCCTCTGTGTTTCTGTGATGGCAACTGTGCCATAGTTTTCCTGCTGCACAATGTCAACCAACTGAGAAACAGAAATCATAGCAAATCAGACTTCATTAATTCTATGGCTCACCAACATAATTGTTTTCTTGTGCCAGCTCAACACATTCTCATTTTGTTTCCTTAGATGAACTTACATCTGTAGCCAGTGTATTTTTATTACTGTTTATTCTCAAAGCAGATCCTCCTGCAGCTGGACTTTTTTCCCAGGCTCCTGCTGGTTTCACCTCTGCTGCATTTCCAAATATTTGTCTTGCTTGCAATGAATCAAACTCTATCTCGATTTTAATAGACTGGGAAGTCAACTGAATCATCACTGTGTCCATGAATAGGACCTATGGCTACATCTGTATGAGTAAATTAAGCATGCCCAGGAACATTTGCTGGCACTGAGGCAAACTGATGCAGAACAGCCTGAATTTGTAGTATTGAATTAACTTACCCTCCAGAACAGGGTGGCTGAATGCAAACTGCCTATGGAGAAGGATTCCTTCTCCGTGCTGTTCCTGGGAATTGCTTGGCATTCTGTTAGATGGGGTGTTTGTACCTTTGCCAAAAACACGCCAGCCATCATCCTAACAATTTCATAGTATAAATAACCAAGCTTCACTGCCTGGGAATGTCCCCTGGCCCTGTCTAATTAACTGCATGACATGAAACTCCTTCATCCTTATCTATGGGCAGTTTTCACATGGCCATCTCTGCTTCCAGTGTGCCAATTCATCTGCTCATATGAGTTGGGCATTATCCATAAGCTGAGTATATGAGCTAAGCCTCCCTAACCTGTTCAATTTTAAAAAGAGTAAGCTCAGACCTCCAATTTCAGATTGTTTAGACCAAAACAGAGAATATGCATTTCATATAAGCATCTCATCTGAAGGCTATAAGGGATGGGATTTCTGGTAAAATGGCTAAGGAAGCAGGGCAAACCAAGAAAGACATGTAAATAAAACAGATCCCATGTAGTCCTGTAGCTCCAAGTACTCAGTGGGCGTCCTTTTTTTCACATAAAAGCCTAATTTTCCTGAATGTTTCAGTGTAGTGATATAAATACAAGGCCAAAAGGCACTGAATTGTTTTACAATGTATATTATACATCCTAGTTTTTATTCTGTCTCAATCAGCAGTCTTACGATCTGCTGGGAAACTCAGTTTTGATTTGTTATTTTCTAACCTAAGCTGGCCTTCCTTCCTTCCTTCCTTCCTTCCTTCCTTCCTTCCTTCCTTCCTTCCTTCCTTCCTTTCTTCCTTCCTTCCTTCCTTCCTTCCTTCCTTCCTTCCTTCCTTCCTTCCTTCTTCCCTTCCTTCCTTCCTCCCTGCCTTCCCTCCTTCCTGTCTTCCCTCCTTGTACTGCTTCCCACATTACAAAAGACATAACTAAGCTGTACACTCCTTTGAAAAGCCACAGTCCAGAAAAGCACCTAACCACATGCTAATCTCGAGTGAAGAGGCTACTCATATGCTCCTAGTTGTGCAAGTACTTAAGTGCTTTGTAGATCAAAGTCTGGATTTACTGATGTGTATCTGAAGATCAGAGGCTGGTGAATTACTCCAGAACACCTTGGAAATAGGTTTTATGTTTGCTCCTTATTCTCTGTTTGCATTCCTCTGAGAGTTTGGTAATGAAGACAACTATTTATTTTCTTGCTCCTAATGTTCTCAACAGGAAAGCTGAAATCCTATTTTAGTAGTTCATTATTCTGTCTCAAAAGGAAGAAGAGGGAATGATGGAAGTTGTTTATGAACATAATACACTTTGGATTAAGGTATCAAGCTACTTTATTGAAGTTTGCTTTGTCAAAGTTTTTTAAGAGATCTAGGGATAAAAGGAGTAGGAATGGAGACTCATGGCATTGCAACACGTGTGCTTGGACCAAGGCTTCCATGCTTCCAGGCACCTTTTTTCAGGGCCTTCCTTCTCAGTAGCAAAACATACGTACTCATGGAGACCATCAAGAAAAGCCCAGCTGAGGAAAGGTTTTTTTCTTTCACCTTTAATTTCATTCTTCACATCATGAGTTAATTAAAACAAAGTCTCATCTACAAAGCAAAGAATTATTTCACAGTCCCTCAAGCCCATATCTCTCTAGAGCAGCAGTTCATAGGAAGATGTAGAACTGGCTGATCTGTGGGAAAGATGAAAGCAAAAGAACCTGCTCCCTTAGAGCCTTGCCTTTTGGTTTCCCTGGGCACTATGGGAAGTCCCCAATGAATAAATCTTGGGATCAGAATTTTCCATGAGACTTGGAGCCAGAGAAAACCTTTCTTGTAAATGTTCTGACTTTCCTCCAGGAAATCCACTGGGGAATTAATGGGGGTGTATGGAAAACTGACTGTAGAAGAACGTCCCTATCTCCTCCCCAGCTACTCTGGAGGTGACATCCATTTCAGACCAGAATGCCTCTCTAGATGGATAGCAGTGATTCAGCATATTAAAATGAGCTTCATAATACTAATCTGCAAGTGATCTATTAATCTTTCTCTTCCCGGTCCTCTTCCTTCAGTGGCCACTTTCATCATACGCACTAAGACCCATGCCAGTCTACTGGGAACACGGCAATGTCATTTTCCCGAAGAGAAAAAAATAATCAGTCCTTTTGAGAAGCCTTTATCCTGGTCCTTTGCTCTTGGCAGGTGACAGCACTCTCTGTCCTCTAGATCTCGTGTTTAGCTTGTGACTTCTCCTTAGCACAGTAACTGCCTTTTATCAGCCTGTCATAATGTCTGCAGTCTTTGATGGGCTCTGTGTGTGCACAGATGATGTATTTGAGAACAGGATGGTTCTGTCTTCTCTGGGATCCAGGAATCACCAGATTGGAGACCCAGGGCTTCATCCTCTAAACAAGCACCTGTGCTGTAGCTCTCTTGGTAAGATCTCAGTCAGCACAGGGGTGGGCAGGCAGCACAGATGCTTTTGATCCCTGGAGGGGACCTTCCTTTCTTACTGCAAAAGGACAGCTAAAATCCAGTTTGAATGCATGCTGAATTCATCCCTTAAAGCTTGCAGAATCTTTTTCAGTAAATGGGGAAAAGGTCTTTTAGATCAAATACCCAATGTATGATGATAAAACTCAGTCTGTGAGCCAAAATCCTGAGCAAGATGGAGGTCAAAAGAGCCTCAAGGGAAAAAGCTCACAGAGATTCAATTAGCGCTTTCCAGTCTTCAAAACTGAACATGCACGACCATAGCTGTTCATCACAGTTGAGTCTATCCCCACATAAGCAAATACATGGGTGGTGAAAGTAAATAGCATCATTACCCTAAGTGCCTCATAATCATCCTTAATTATTAAGAACAACCATTATTACTATTATTACTATTAGACCTGGTACACATAACACTGGCTTCAGAAGGATTTGAATTAGGCCTTAAATGTCTCACAGTAATATGGCACCGGCCTATAATTTCCATCTCTATTTTCCGATTCTTTCTTTAATTATGCATTGCCATTGTAAAAATATAACTATACTAGTGGAAGAGATTTAATTTCTCAATTTAGGACTTTTTTGCTCAATCACTAACAGAATTTTATTGTGTCAGCTTAGTTTCTCATTTCTATAGTGTTTACAACAACCTATATATAACACCCTGAGAGATACAAACAATTTCTATAAGAGCAAAAATCTCTCTCTAACATCATTATGCTAATTTTTTGTGAGCATTGAACCTATGGGAATTTCATGTTGTCACAGTTTTTTCTACAAGGCATGTGTTATGCCACTGTATAATACAGACTGTCTCTGCTGCAACATTAAGCTAAGGGAGAGAAGAAAATTTAATCCCACTTGCAGAGCAGTTATTCAAAACTAAATAGAGCAGTCCCTTTCAGTAGAGATAAGAACAAACCGAAATTCTGGTGTAAACCGAATTCCTGACATTTTATTTCACTCCCCACCTTTCGTTTTCATCACTACACAGCCCTGATCAGAGTAAATCTGGTCAGATTTTCCCTATTCCCCTGCAGAATCTTTTGTCTTTGTTACGTCAGACTTTGCCAAGAGGCACTAAATGACTTTTTGTTATGGTCTGGGAAGATCTTAATTACATGTCCTAGGTCCAATTTTCTTTGTATACAACTACGCACACTTGCAGATTCCTGAAGGTAATCTAAGTTACAGGCCCACTGCTCATTCAAAAGAATTCCAGGAGTTAAAACTCAACCTCTTATTTACTATGCGAAATCTGCGATTACAATAAAAGTTGCTGGCTTCCTGGGAGCATGGTCCAGTTCCATCTTAATGGAGATTCTATGTCACAAAGTATTTTACTTGGAATGTAAGCACTTCAATAAGAAAAGGATTGATTTTGCAACTGGCAAAAAATTCTAATGATTGAAAATAATGTACTGATTTTTTTTTTTTTTCATTAAAGCTATCATGGTATTCATAATGGAAGGTCCTGCCCTTCTTGAAATTTATCCTCAGAGGCTTTGGGTGAAGCTTGCAATTTTGCTCTTACACAGTGAATGCAAGAGAAGGAGTAGACTATTAGGATTGATGGGTTTTTTTATTTTAGTTATTTAAACCAGATTAAGGTTAGCTTTTCATGTAGGCAAAGAAGTGGGAGCAAAAAAGTCTTGGGAGTTAGGAGGGAATTGTTTCACAGAAGGAAGTAGAAGCCTACACTCTATATCCTGCTGTCCCCAGTGTACAGCAGGACTTGAAAGTTGTCTTTCAAGTTCAAGACTGAAACGTCAGACTTTTACGGGCCTGCCTACAGCTGTGAATGCCTGGTTGGAAAAGTAAGATTCAAGGCATAAACCTGAAATAAGTCCTGCTCTGCCTGTGACCTGGCTGCGTATTTGAAACAAAAAAAAGAGGAGGCAGAGCACTGAAATGTGTCTTGTGAAAGATGTCTCACATTGTTACAAATGTAGACTTCATCCTTCCAAGGTAAATTTTCCAAGTTGCACTGGTTTTAGGGATTTCTCTAAGCTAATGTGTTCACATGTGTAAAGTTTGATGCTTCTAGGATAAATTCCCCAGCTGTGATGATATTTTCTCACCCAGAAGAATCTGAAAAGAGAAAGTGTCTCTTTTCACTGTTCGTCTTTATTGTTGATGTACAACATTGCTCCTTTTTCAAGACAGCATTTTTTTGTTCTTATTATTCCATTTCTTCTTGCTTGTTTCATTAATTTACAAAATCCACTGCCTAGCAACAAATGGCTTTAATTTTTAAAAAGTATAAATTAAAAAAATCCCCATAAAGACACCTTTCCCAACAAGCCATGCTAATAAAATCACCACTAACTTGTCACTAGCTGATGACTAAAAGAAGGGACAGAATAATAATCTGCCTAAAGCAATGCAGCATCAAGAGTCATATGCACAATTTGCACTGAAGGACTCTGTTCCTTCCTGCAAATGGTATCTCATTGAGTCTAGCCAAGAGGAAACCAACTATTGGAAGAGGAATCTGTGTTTCTGGCTCAGGAATAATGGTTTCAGGTTTGTCCTGTCTATCAGTGTTATGAGAATGCTGTCCTTTGTTCTGCATGCTGGCACAATTACCTAAAGTTACTTTGCTCCTGTCACCTGGTATAATCTGCACGTTGAGCACCCTATGCCCAATGATAAAAGCAACTAGATTGAAACCTTCCTGAGCAAAGAGTAAGGGCCAGGTTTTCCCAGTGGTGTAGCTCCACTGAGGTAGGGAACAAATAAAAGCCAATCACTGGACAGCAACGCTGACGGAGCCTCGGGGTATCTTGTGGTTGTTTCTGTTCCAATGATATTCACAGTCACTGTGCCAACTACACACAGAGGTCTACTATTTTCACTTTTGCCTATCTATAATGTTTGATGCAATACTCACTAAAACAAATGGAAAGCTTTCTGTTGGTTTCACTGGGGTTTGGCTCCTGCAGTGCTTGTGCATATCAGAACTGTTTAACGTACACTCTGCAAACCATCCACAGGCTGCTACGATAATTTATCTAGGTCATGGCCTGCCCAAACCTCCCTCTTCCCTTGGGAAAATGTTCCCTCCCCTTCATGTGATTCCCATGATTTGGGAAGAGGGCATCCAGGAGCAGGCAGGCTGGGTGGATACAGAGGAAGATGTGCCTGTCTGGCTTCCCACTTTTCCAGGATGTCTGGTTCCTACCTGTGTTGTTCTGCTCTGCAATGCATTCAAAGTCAGACATGTAAGCAGAAGCATTTTAAAACCATGCATGTAGCAGCAAGCACACAGTAGCCCTGTGAATAGCCTCTGCTCCATAAAACAAGTTATGTTCCCCTGTCTGCTGGAAGAGTTAGGACCCACATGATCACAGTCATAATATCACGTACCCAGACCGTAGAGACTAACCGTGCTGGGTTAGTCTGCGGTCAGAGGGAAGGAGGTGTGTGGCTTTTGCTGCTCCTGCTGTAACCAACTTTTCATTCTTTCATAATGTTAAATTCTCCCTGAGTTGCAGCCCAAGTCTTTGAGGAGGCAAAACCACTTGCTGAATGTCATGAAGAAAGCAAGTTGCTATGCTAAAATGCTGGCAGGAGTTCAAACCCAATAGAAAAGTTTAGAGCAGTATGAAAACACAACACACAAAAATCATGTAAGCAGCACTTTTTGTCTGCTGCAAATAGCATGCATTTGGACAAGTTTTCTCTATCATACAACAAAATGGTTTTTTAAGAAAAGAAGAAGAAAAGTGAAAGAGCATTTTCTTAAATGGAGACCACCTGGTACGAACACAGCCATGGCTGTTAGTTTTGGCAGCAGTTAAGAGAGGTCAGTATTTAGCAGCCTGAGCTTGTTGGGAGTCTCTGCTCAGTCTAATCTCTGACCAAGGACATGCAGTAGGGAAATTAAGGATTTGAATGGGTTTGTAAAGGTCTGACCTGTTTTGCTGTCTCTGGAGGGACTCTTTCTAACAAAGGTACACTGAGTCTGCTTAACCCTGCAAAGCGCAGTTTACACATACCTCCAACAAATTAGGGGTATTAGCCCAGTTAAATTAATTAAAGCAATGTTAACATGCACAGACTGCTTCTGAGGCTTGGCTAACTAGCTCAAAGCGAGCTCACGGTTTTATGCAGCTCAGACATACTTTCACAGGGCTGCGTGGGACTTCATCACTGTCACACACTGAGCACTTCTTCTGTCTTCCAGTGCTAACACTTGCTGTCTTGTGCCAACACTAGCTAGTCCCTCTATAAAAACACTTGGTTGCACATTTTGCAGCTTCTCTAAGCCATGTTCTTGGCTTAGTCTCCAGAGGCTGAAATCTTCCCTGTCTCTCTCCTGACGTGTCAACCTCCTGTTGATTTTTACTTCTCCAGTTCCCTTCAATGCCTGCTTCTTGCTTCTTTATGCCAGGGACTTGAAAAGGTTCAGTTTCCTTCTGCTTTATGCTGTTTTCTCCCTCAACTGGGGAGCCTACATGTAGGCTCCCAATACCTTCTTCTGGACTCTCCCATCTCTTCTTCATGCTGTTTTGGTTACATTTGCCTCAGTTATAGTTCTCATGCCCTTTGCTACCCCATATCAGAGTTTCAGTTTGACTCCAGTTCCCCTTCTTATTTTCCTGCTCACTGGAAACTGGCATAGTTTTGTTCATCTTTTAGGTCAAATGGTACCTAAATCAAGCCTTGAAGTTCTGGCCAGGCTAGCACTTATCACAAGAGTGCTGCTAACCAGAGAGACCTCAGCCAGGCCCAGGGGTCTGTCAAGGTGGGCAGCACCACAAACTGACTCCTGAGGACAGCAGTCACATGGATGCTGAATAAGGACATTCTTGGATGTGCAGCTATAAGTTTTGTACACCAAGGAAATACAAATTCCTTTCTGCAACTCATCTCCTTTTCCTGTAGTTGACAAAAACACCCTTGGTTCTCTCCTCTTTCTCTTTTTCTCCTGTGGAGTGCTTTGAAGGCACATCTCAAAGTTTTAGCAGTGCTTAAATGGAAATGGGATAACCAGCCCATGTAATGGGCAGTTTCCTGGCAGATTCTCTTTTCTTAAATGTACTATCTGAGTTTAATGAGTTGAAACTCACAACTATAATTAGCAAAATGCTTAAGATACTACTCTCTGAACTTAATTGAATTTAATTTACAGTCTGAACAAATACATTTACGTGTTGAAGCAAATGTTTGCATTTATTTTAAAGTATTCATCTCTTCTTATCTTCCAGACCTAAGTGAGGCAAAAGTTCACTCATTAAGCTTTGTGGTACTAGGACATCTGACTTTACTTGGCTTGAAAACTGAATTTGTGAAACTTGATCCCTGAACATATCATAAATGAACTTAAGCTCTTCTAATGGAAAAAATGTTATCAGCTTTTAAATGTATGTGCTTAAGCCTTAAAGGAATGCTGTCTAGTATTAGCCCAGGAACCTGCAAGTTCACCACGAAAAAAAAAGAAGGACTTAACAGTAATTAAGCTGTGGGCAGTGTTTGAAAAAGATAGCGGGGTTTTAGTGGATTTAAAAATTAATTTTTTTTTTTCTTTATTTCAGAATAATTTCTAAGCATTTCGCTATGCAAGGCTCTGTTGCTCTAAATTCTGTCCATTTTACTCTGTCACTATGGGACTCCATTGTGAGATTTTTTAAGTGATGTCTATATAATTGACAGGACAGTTTATTTTCCTATGGAATTTCCTAATACTGCAGTTAGCCAAGAACATCATGCTTTACAGATCCAGACACCTTGAGCAGAAACTCTTTGCCAACCAGAGGTCATGAAACCAAGGGCAGAAATCAGTATGAGGAGACCAGACACCTGACTGTCTGCAGTGTTACTCCTCAGAGCCCATTAAGGTAAGTAAAGGTCCCTTCTGTTCTGGACTTGGAGAGAGAATTCAGCAGCAGGTGGGGACTTTTGCTGAAGCAACCAGAAGCCAACTATTCATCAGAATATGAAGTGTTGGAAAGCTGTAGTTGGTAATATCCTGCAGTAGCAGGTGCAGGGGCTGGAGTTAGAATAAGTAGAAGAAGATGGAAGAGGTGAGAAAAACATCAGCCTGTGAGCAGCAAAACAGCTCCCAGTGCAGGCTAGTGAAGAAGCTGGCACTGAATGGGTTCTCTGCTGTCCTCCCCATCCATGCTCCTGTATCAATATTTTTAGAACGAGACTGCTTCTTGGGAAAACCAGTCAGGGAGAAGTGAGTGCCAAAGCAAGGTATCTATGTGGTCACAGCTGTGCAAAGGCAACTAGAAGACAGGGTTTACTCTCAGATGTTCCAATCTCATCCTGCTTTGGCAAACAACAGAAAATTGTGATCTAAGATGAGCAGTGAAGGCTGTATTCTGACTCTGACTTTTTCTCTTACCAAAGCTGTAAATGGAGTCTTACAGCTTCTTCTTACAGTAAGCAGGCTACTAGACATCACAGACCACTGGGCCTTTCTGTCTCTGGGTCTTTAGAGCTAGAAAAAAGTCTCTGTCCTCTTCCTGCCATGGGTGAAAATATCAATGCATAGGTTCATGATTTCAAATTTGAGAGTGGTCAGAATTGCCAAATGGGATTCATTAAACTGTCAAACCAGACACTCTGCCTAGTGTTTGCCTCTGGTAGTCTTAGGGGAAGGTAAAAGTAAGTTGTTATGGTTTAAAGGAATATCTCTGAGAGTTTCCATGCTGCAACATGACCTGAGGCATGCCAGGTGCCATTGGACTGGCCAGGCTGGGGGCAGCTGGCACAGAACCTGCAGTGGCAGCAGCACAGGGATGACCCTGAGTGGATTCTGATCAGTAAAACACAAGAGCTCGTTTAAAATTTCATCCAGGTATGTCAGCAGGACCTGCAGCAACCTTAAAGTGTTGCCTGAGTATACACCTGGAGCAAGCCTACACCAGTAGTTAAAAGTGCAACATCCAGGTCCAAAGGAAAGCTGTTTTTGTGTGTTCTGGGTGAAGGTGCTGTGGTTCACTTTGGTGTGTATGGAGTTTGTTTGTTTGTTTGTTTGTTTGTTTGTTAACTTGCCTCTTTTGATCATTACACCTATATGAAAACCAGCTGGGGAGAAGACCACAAACTCTTGCTCCATGGTTCCACACAGCTCATGTTGTAAATGATGTTGAGTTTTATTACACTAACCATTAGCCTCAGCACATAAAAAAGGGCTCATTTTAATTTGACAGCTCTTTCCAAATAGGTGTGCATGGGAAAAGGCCTGCACTGTGTCGGGTCGGCTGCGATATTGCTCCTCTGGGAAACCGTGTGTCCCGTGGACCTTCGTGCAGCTGGTCCCCTGCAAGGGCTGACCTGGCTGGGTGGGAGTCCCACGTCCCATCCTGCAGCCATGGTGTGGCACAGTGGAATTTGCTCTGGGCTTTGTGCAGCCTCCTTAGGACTATAAGGCTCCTTCCTGCCTGTTCACATGGCTTCCTCTGTCTCCTCTTGGTTCAAACCCAGGAGCCTGTTTGCAAGTTTTTCAGGCTTCCCAGCCCACTTGAAATGGAGGGGAAGCCCACTGGCCCAGTGTGTTCAGTCACATGCACAGCACCCCAGGATGCCCAGGGAGTGATTTGAGTGCAAGGAGGAAGGATAGAAACCTCACACTTTCTTTTCTCTCACACCCACACACCCACTCATGTGCATAAGGACGAAGCTCTGATCCCATGCCTGTGGCTACCCTGCTTCCTCTTGAATCACACCACCCACAAAGTAAGCAGGCTTTAAAACTTGGCATTAAGAAAAACAGAAGTAGATTTTCCTGCTGTTAAATTAATCTGGCAAGACCCATCCCTTATAACATGAAACTTTAACAAGCTCTTGCATTGAGATGCCCTAATTTGAGCAAGGAAAAGTTTGAAAGGAACTGAGAGCTGAATTTTCACTCAGAGATAAGGCTATATACCTCTCTGCTTGCAAGCCCACGGGTATTTAAAAAAATCCACAAAACAAAACAGAATGTCTTTACATATTTAAATAAATTGAAATGAACCTGCTCTAGATGAAACATTCAATTCAATTCCTTAACTGAGGAATTGAGTTTCTAAAGGGTGAGCTCCACTACAAAAGAAACTTATTAAAGAATAATGAAGACTGTCAAAAACCATATGCTTAAAAGCTAGTAAATAACAAAGTTAAGGCTTTTAGTCATCTTGACTGGACAAGGTGAGGTCAAAAAGAAACAACAACACATCCAGCACCATGGCAATGGGCTTTTCATGCTTCTCGTCTTCAGCAATTGCATTTTTAGAAAGAAGTTTTCCTTTCCTTCAGTCAGACATTCTCTTCTGTTAATCACTGTCTTTAGCCTGACCCTCTGAAATAGAAATTCTCTTTTATGCAATATTTTACTTGAAGTGGTGTGTTTCTTTTTTTTTCTTTTTTTGGCTGAAGCTATGCTTCCCTCCCTTGGAAGCACAGGCAACTGAATGAAAGAATAACATATTCTAAGCCATCGGTGAAATGCTTTTTCAAATAACTTTGTGTTGGATGGATCCTGGGGCTGTCATTTACTTGACATTCATTTATACTGAATCAGTTAATAAGTCAGATCTTGTGTCATGTTAAGCATTTTTTCCTTGTTTATTTTCCCCGCATTAATAGCCATATTGCAATTGTACACAATGCCCTGAGCAAAATTTTAATTCACTGGCACTGATTTACAAATGTAGAACATGTTCTGATGGGGATAGCTGTTGAAAAAAAAGATCATTTTAAAAGCATATGCAAGCATAAAGAACTGATCAGCTGACATCTAGTTTTTGCTGTGTGGGAACGGAGTAGTTGTTAATTATTTTATTTTTGTTGTTGTTGTTGTTTTCTCTTTTGTTCTTTATAAGTAGGCAAATGTTCAGTGGTGATCAGGTGCTGCTTTATCTTAAATACTGTTTGACAGCCCCAGGGTTAACAGAAATCTCACTGCAAAATGTTCATAAACTCACCATGACAAGAGCAGAGGCTTGGAGTACTGTGCTCAGTCATGTAAGGATGTGTCTGAAATTGAACTTAGAAGCCAATAATATCTGAACAATCAACACTGCCTATGTTACACTTTTTTAAGTAAAGGAAATCATTCTCCAATGTGACCTTGATGTGTAAACAAGAGGTAATTAATAAAGGCATTGGTGCAATCTCATGGAACATGAACTTCCCCCCTCCAAAGTCTTAGCACTGAAAATCAAAGTATATTTTGCTATTTCTGATGGCCAAAGCATTAAAAAAAAACCCCAAACAACAACAACAAAAACGTCTGAATTTACACAGCCAGGATTTGAGGGCTAGAGGACACTGGAGGAAGTGTGAGAGAATAGAGGAAATGCTAATTCCTAACCCTGGGAATAGCATAATAATGTGGTTCTGCAGCTTGTACCTTCAGTTTCTATTCTTCTTTTTTTCCAATTCCTTTACAATAGCCAACCAAATAATAAAATCCTTTTTCTTTACCTTAGTATCCTGTGTCTAAACTAGGAATCAGAATGTATCATTTGCAATGAGAGGCTGTTCTAAAGCTACAAAGTTTTGTTTGAGTCTAATTCTGACACTGCTCAAGATTTTTGGATAAGCCTCATGCATAAGAAAAAAAAAGCATATTTAACACAGGCCATCTGTAATTTCTGTGTCAGTAGTGAGCTACATAATTGTTTTGAAAATATACATCATTCATTATATATGAATACTTATATAACAGAAAAAAAAGACATTGCACAAATAATTTCAACCCATTTTTGGCCCTAATGAGTATGTGAGGTAGCTATTTCCAAGATGTAAAGTATATTTTAAAATAACCAAGTGAATTTATTAAATGCTGTATAAAGCTGATATAGCATTGCATACTTATGGTGACAGAAGTGTTTAACTTTGCTTTCCAGTTGTCCTACCCTAAAAGCTTGTAAAGCATACTGCCTTGGAAAAAATCCTTAGAAAAAGGGAGGGAAAGGGAGAAAAGTAGAGAAAAGGGAGGGAGGAAGGCAGGAAGGCAGGAAGGCAGGAAGGAAGGAAGGAAGGGAGGGAGGGAGGAAGGAAGGGAGGGAGGGAGGAAGGAAGGGAGGGAGGGAGGGAGGAAGGGAGGAAGGGAGGGAGGGAAGAAGGCAGGAAGGAAGGAAGGCAGGAAGGAAGGAAGGAAGGGAAGAAGGAAGGAAGGAAGGGAGGGAGGGAGGGAGACACATGGACAAAGCTTCATTTTCACTCATTCATTTCACTCATATCATCAATGTCAAATTAGGATTTCTAAGTTTTATTGTACATAATTATCTCTTCCTGAAAATTTAAGTCCTAGAACTAATTGCTAAGCATCACATGTAACACTGACAGGCAAGTACAGTGATCTGTAGCATCTACTTAGTCCATGTTATTTGAAATTCAAACGATGCTTGTGAAGCAGGACACCCATTTGAAGGTCTCATGAATACTTTAATCTCCTTTCGTTGATAGTCTAGTGGTAGCTACCTTGCGTGCTGTAATATTATTTGTCTCAAGTTTTTGCACTGAAAAGCTACTGGAAATTTATTTACATTTCGTTTATTTTTGACAAAGATAGTTACTATTTCTAATAGGATTTGTACACTTACCACTGGACATGATCAAGATTTGGAAATCCACCTTTAATGGGTTTTTGAGATCCTGGCTGTTTTTCTTTTCAAATCAGAAAAATAACAAATGTTCTGCATACAGAATTCCAAAACAATTGTACTAACAGTAAAATTAGAATTTTACTTTCTTTTCATATTCTTTGGTTGTATTTACTTAGTTTATGATGTCATGGTATGGTATATTATCATTTCTTAGGATAGTATATTAAAAATTATTAAGAGCCATAATTACATTCATTACATGTTGGGGCCCTCCCCCTGCCATGGGGTCCTGGGAGAGGGGCTCTGGGGGGAGACACGGGGTTTACCTGCCCCTGGTCAGCCTCGTTCCCCATTGGTTGTTTTGTGTTCCCCTGCGCGGGCAAAGGACCCTCAGGTCCCATGATTGAGCAGTCCCTCGGCAGAGCCCCGGCCATGCGGGTGGAGAAATAAACATCTCTGAAACATCTATCAAGAATCGGTCCATAGATATTTCTTTTCCACGGGCCTCGTTGTTTATACGCGTGTTACAGTATCCGCACTGTAACAAATGGTAGAGAATTGAGAGCAGAACGATCCCCGATCCTTACAGTGACTGATTTGTGAGTAAACGCTGGATTTCTCTTCTTGTTTTCATTTTGCTATTCCATCTCTAAACTATGGAGGAACCGTGGAAAGACTCTTGGCTCTCCAAGCTGCATATGGACATTTATCTTAAACTTGAAAAGATTCTTGAACGACGATTTGTAAATTTTAGCTTAATTCAAACTCACAAGGAACTGAAACACTTCTTTTCATGGTTGTTTAAGAACTTCTTCTATGTTTCTTGGGATTTAATTCTTACCGAAGACTTTTGGAAGACCGTTTGGACACAGTTAATTTCTGAGTCAAAATATATGCCGATGGAAGAATATTTTCGTGAATATTATTTAATTACCGAGACCGTTGAGCAATGTCAGCTGTGTCTTGGCGAAGGGAAGCCTGGCTCAGGGACCGTGCGACCCAGGCCATGTGGACCGAGCACTCTGTGAGCAGCAGCGAGGCAGTTCCTGCGTGTGGGTGGAGCAGCGCGAGCTGCAGTGTCGGCAGCAGATCCAGGTGCGACAGGAGCGGCATGACCTGGTGGTGCCTGCCCGGCCCCGCACAGCGCGTGGTGGAGCGAGCCCTGTGAACGCCCGACTGAGAGGGGCGGTGCACGGGCAGTGGTGGCGGCAGAGCGGAGCCGCACCCAGCCGAAACGTGCACTGGAGCAGGGCGGGGGGGGGGGGGGGGGGATCGCTGCTCGGGGGCCCAGCCAAGACATGGATGCGGCGCCTGGCAGCGGCAGCGCAGCTGAGAGCAGAGGAGACCGAACACGGGGAGCTGAACAGCGCGGCCCGGCCTGGCCCGCGCAGCCCCGAATGCAACCCCGGGAAGAGCGCACAGGCACGAGCAGCCCCGCCAATTCCAACATGGGAGCAAGCGAAAGCGAAAGGGAAAGCAAGAACGCAGCGAGACAGAAAACAGCAGCCACTCGGAGAACGGAAAAAATCACTGTAGCTAAGGTTTTAGGAATAGTAAAATGGTATAATGTTAAACAAAATTATGGTTTTATAACAAGATGTGACAACCAGCAAGACATATTCGTTCATAGAACTGCTATTAAGAAGAATAAACCTGAAAAATGCATCCCAAGCTTGGGAGATGGAGAGGTGGTGGAATTCAAAATTGTGCAAGGTAGAAAAAGGTTACAAGCAGCAGAGGTCACTGGGCCTGATGGTGTTTCTGTGAAAGGCAGTATATATGCTAAAAATCGTAGTCATGTTAGACAATATCTCCATTGTAGGCCCCCCCTACAGTCTCCCTCTCCTAATCCCACCTTTCCCTTTTACCCTATATCCTACTACCCCCAGTGTATTCCAAATCCGTTTTTCACCCTATGGCTTCCCTATACAATTCCCTTTCCCTACAACTCCTCTCTGATGGCGAGGGGGGAATGAAAAGGGGGAGGGAATAAATTAAACCCTCTCCTGCCTCAGTTTCCCCACAAAGCATGCCCGGAGAGTCCTGTCTCCCTTCTGTCAGCCTTAAGATGTTCCAGAGAATCTGTTTGGACATTTAAAGACTCAGGAGGGTGGCTTGTTTTGTTTTGAAACTGTCCTTGTTATGTTTATCCAGTTGTTTTCAATGTTAAGTTTAAATCTCTTTTGTTAAAAATAAACGGGTGAAATGTTGGGGTCCCTCCCCCCCCTGCCGTGTAGCCCTGGGAGAGGGGCCCTGAGGGCACAGACACGGGGTTTCCCTGCCCCTGCTCAGCCTCGTTCCCATTGGTTGGTTTGTGTTCCCTGCGCGGGCAGAAGGACCCTTGGTCCCGTGACTGGAACAGTTCCTGGGCAGAGCCCCGGCCATGCGGCTGGAGAAATAAACATCTCTGAAACATCTAGCAAGAATCGGTCCATATATATTTCTTTTCCGCGGGCCTCGTTGTTTGACACACGTGTTGCAGTATCCGCACTGTAACAATTATATTTCAGCATCTTTTCCAGATTAGAATCTCCCTTTCATCCTGTAGTGAAATGCCTGACAAAAAACCAGTTTCATTTATAGTATAAGTCAAATAGTGTACAAATTAGGGGATTGATTATATTTTCAATATCTTTCACTACATATTTTAATATTAATAAAAGTACTGTCACTCCAATTTATACCTTGAATAACTTATTTGCTACATTAGAGTGTGTGTTGTAATGAAATTTAAAGTGCCAAATGGTTTCATGGCAACATACATGGGTGACACTGTGTTCCTGACAAGGTGACACATTTCAATTAGAACCAATTAATGGATGTTTATAGGTTTTTTAAAAATTATGTGAAATGAAGCCACTTGCTAGGATTTATCCATGATTTTTCAAAAATAATGGAGAGCAGCAGAGCAACCACATCTGCCAGCCCCTTCAGCATCCATGGGTGCATGCCATTAAGGCCCATGGATTTAGGGGTGTTTAGTCTGCTTATCCAATCTCCAACCCAAGCTTCTGTGACCAGCCTTCAGCCTTCTCTTACCTCTTTTGCTCTGGTTTTGTATGGTGTACCATAATTCTACACTGCTGCTGGTAACATTTTATGCAAAACTGTAAACAAATAAAAAAGAAGACAAGGGAAAAAAACATGTAGAACTCTCACCAACGTGACAGGGAAGTTTGCATGTTGATAGAATGGTGGTAGCTTTCAAATTTGTGCTTTGTCATTCACTTAGTTTACATGTCTACATAAGAGGCTGGATGACCTTGGCCTTTCCCATACATGTCACAACTTATGGTCATCACTAAAAAGAAGCAATAAAAGGGAAATCACAGTTGGTCAAACTATGGATCAGGTGTGTGTAGGCACTCAGATTTAGCTTAGAGATAAGAAGCAGCCATCCATTGAGGAAGAGCCTTCCTAGAAAATCAGTCCAAATTGGAATGAAACATTAGGTGATTCTGAAACTTTTAAGTGTTTTAGCACTTAGATTTGCTGGCCAAGCGCAGGAGGTCACCATGATAGCAGGCTGTGAACGGGGCTATTCCCATAGTACTTATGAATGCAGGTAGAGAAGAAAGCATTTTCATGCAAGATTCCCACCTGAATTTTGCAAACACAGAAACAACACTCCAGCTCAATTCAAAATGTGAGCCTGATGTGTCTGCACAGATAATATAAACCACAGTATCAGAAAAACACATTATCTGTAACTTGGCAAAAAAAGCACCACTTTCTGTGGAATGTCTCAATATTCATTTGTTATTTCTTTCTTCTTTTGCTGCACTGCTGTAGATAATTTCTCTTGTTCTGTCTCACATTGTTCTTGGTTAGTGGCACTTGCCTGAAATTAGTTTCTAATTGGGATAAATGAACTGCATGTATTCATGGGGCCTGGGCAGTTGTTTTTGGCTTCCAGCAAAAAGCAGTGAACAAGCAAATTCTGGTGGCTGCTGACAGCTGTTTCACATAGGCTCGTGTTATCAGGGCAAACACATGTAAACTATATGAATAATAACATGCAAATGTTTATAAATTGAGTGAATTTAACTTTATCAGATTATCCTCAAGCTAGTTTTAGACTGAATTTAGTGGCACTAAATCGTTTAGCAAGTATCACAGGATAATGCTTCTTATCAACGCAGTGAGAGTATGGTTCCTTTTTTTTGTAACTTTCCACTTGATACTCATGGTGCAAGAATTTCTAGTTCAAGACAAAGCAAGGTCAGCAAGGAGTTTGTGACAAGCCTCGAGGGTGTTTACTCATGTGAGCAGTTCATCATCCCATCCTGCCAAAAAGCTCACCAAACCCAATACATACAGAAGGGTGTTCTTACTTTCTAGCCAAAAATATGGGTTTGGCTTTCAAAATGTTGGCACCTACAAAATGCTGTACAAAGAAACATTTAATGTGAACTGTAAATCATAGTGGATGTTAAACAGTTGCTCCATTTACCTGGATATCAAGAATGGTTTGGGAAATTGGAGACAAAATCCTCCATTTATCTTTCTTTTTTTTTTATTAGAAATTCACTGCAAATGGAAAGATTCATTCAGGGTAAGTTGTCTCAGTCCTCTGTGTTCTAAACAGAAATCACTGCAAGAAGCAACCAAACATATTTAGGAAATAATCAAAGTCAAAGCTAATATTTTCAGGGCATTCACCTCCACTGAAGTATGGTGAACACT
Organism: Corvus hawaiiensis; assembly: GCF_020740725.1. Lineage (NCBI taxonomy): Eukaryota > Metazoa > Chordata > Aves > Passeriformes > Corvidae > Corvus > Corvus hawaiiensis. The sequence continues at coordinate 14,145,196 of NC_063213.1, forward strand.
TACCCTTCTATGGGTCATATACAACGCTCTGTCAATTTACTGTAAACTTGCTCAGCATCACTGCAATGAATTTCCAGATTATACAAAATTCTTTTTAGACCTGACATTTACAGTGTGACACCTTCAACTGAGTTCTAAGTTGGTAATGTACAGTGTTGTTGTGTAGTGATGGTCTCGTTTAACTAGACAGTTTACTTAATTTCCACTTTCTGCTTCTGCTGGGATCTGTTCTTGTCCCTGTTTTATTTATGAAAAATTGCTGCTTGCCCTTTAATATGTTAAATTGGAATTTCATTGCTTCTGCTAAATATGTTTTTATCCATAATCCTATAGTGGCTAAATTAATCTGTACATTTAATACCATTGATTCAATTACACTCAGAATGAATATTGCATATTGAATTCTACTTTTTTGGCTAATATACACAGGAACTAACTACATAGGATTTTCATGTAAATCAAGAACTAAGATGTTAGAGATGTGTCAGTATCTTTACCTCCAGAAGTCCTTGGTGATTCACTAAAGATATAGTGCTTGTAGCAGAATTGATTTACAGTGAGATTCAAAGCTGAGTCCAAAAGAAGACTGAGTTTAAATTCAAATCAATAAAACTTCCTTAATTCATTAGTATAAAAATACTGTGTGGTCACCTGATTATTTTCTTAATAAAGGTTTTGGATTCTGATAATTGGTAGTTATTATAGTAGCTACTTCCATTGCATATTAAAAATGTTTCATCTCTAGCTAATATTTTTAGGGCTTTCATCTTATCTTATTGGAACTTCATCCTCTGAATTTAAGAATTCACTATAAGATAGCCTCTTCCTTTTAGATAAAACTACCTCTTAACTTTTTACTTGACCAACAGATAGACTGTTCTTTCTGGATTTGAAACCAACACAATATATGTTCACATAATGTCTTGCCTATGGCCTGGAGCCTGGTTTGTTCTCTGCCTCCTATGAAATTTGGAGGACTGCGGATATCTTACTACTTTCTTTCCCAGTTTGCTCTCTTTCTGCTTTAACAAAATTTGATTACACCTGCTTTCAGAATGAGGTGTCCTTTTGAGAATGTTCCTTCTAAGAGGGCTTTTTTGTCACCAGAAGTACAGTTTGATGCTTAAATGACCTTGGGAGTTAATCACTTCTTCCCCACTGGGCTTTAGATTTGGAATAAAGTAATTCTGGGAAAAAGATCTGGCAGATGAAATTATTTTACTTCTTTTTCTGTCATATTGTCAAGGTACATTTACCTGTGTTAAAAGCACTAAATGAAACCCTTGTAAAAATAAAATCTGCCAGAGTAAAGTTTCTTTCTTGCTGTTCCACTTCCTAAGCATTATGCACAGTTTTATGTTCATTTATGTGTTCAAAGATTAAAGAAAATGTTTATAGTCTTCACTCCTGAAAGAAAGATTATAAATAAATTATTCCACTCAGAATAATCTGTATTTGACAATTTTTGCTCAGGACATCTGATATCAAGAAAATCAGATCTTGAGAGAAGACGAACACATCCTCCAGCATGTTATTAGATAAAAAATCAGATTATTGTTTTCATTAGAGGAACTCTTTTGTTGGCCACACTGAGGCACAGATATGATTCTTCATGGTACCACAATGTACCAATGAGGAGGAGGTAAGTGTTGCATCCCTGTGGAGCACCTGTGAGGGTGTTCTGTGCCCAAATCCTGTTGGCATAGCCCTTGTGCCTGAAGCCCTGAGCCTGCAAAGCAAGCAACAATGGATCCTGTCTTCTACAGTCATTGAGAATAATAATTCTCATCAACTGTCTGGAAAAATAGATACTCCTGAAAAGTATATGTGTTATGCTAGCCATATTGAACTCAAAATGCCATTGTGGAGACACCAGAACTTTGGGTTACATTAAGTCACAAATATCAATGCGCTTGCATGTGCTCCAACATAGAGATTTCACTCCAGCTAAAAAGCACCATGTAACAGAGGCAGCAGATGTTTAATGGCTGCACCACCGACAATGTGTTTAACTGTTATTAATATTTATAATTCAGTAATGATAACCATGGCTCCAAAGTGCACTAAATGCACTCTCGTTACTGCTTTAAGTTAAACCTTTGTCTCAGTTAATTGGCTATATGTCCCACTCCTATGCAACCCATATGGCAAGGCCAGGAAATGATAATATTGTTATGCTGGAAAAAATTAGTGACTGCTCTCGAGTGACTGGTTGGTCTCCAGACAATTATTGAACTGGTTCAGCAATGGTCATGCTAAACACCCATCCTTCAGCCTCAAGGAAAGAAGTAATTAAACTACATTTAGTGAGATCCCTAGAAACAGCAAGACTTGATCAAAAGCTGCTACCTGTGGCCTGAGAGGCTGACTGGTTATAATGGCAGGGACACAAGGCTGGCATGGCAAGTTTTGGACAGGTATTTCAGCAGAAAATATGAATATAAAGCCATCAAAGTGAGAGGAGTCAGGGGCATGGCCAAATAAAATGAAGAAAATACTGTTTTGTTATGGAAATTGGTAGAAGAAAAGGCTGGGGACTTTCTTATCAGGAGAGTGGCAGTTTATAGCTAGTGAGATCCAGGAAAGACCCTGTGGTAAGCTGTCCTTCAAAATGAAGATGGTCCAAAGAACACATCCAAGAAGTTTTCCTTCTCTTTGTCCTCAAAACAGAAAGCAAGGCTGCTGGCATTTGGCTAAAGAGTCGTGCCAAAAGGTTTAACAGCCATGCAACTTTGATCTTATACAATGCTTTCAACTGATAGCCTTACACCAATCTAAAGATCGTGACAGCAGTACTGTACTTCATACTTGTGTATAATTTTTTTTTTTAATGTTTAAATAGTTAGTTAGGCTCCAAGCCCTCCTTTCATATAATTAGAGAAAATATTTTTACTCTCACACAAGATTGGATCTGACCAAAGCAAAAGAGAACCCAAACATTGGGTGAGGGATTGAAATAGCAGACTGCAGTTTTGCTTATATCTGTATTACATATACAACATTCAGTTATATTTAGCAGAAAGAAACCCTTTCACTCACTTCCTGGGAATCTCAAGAGAGGAGACTGAGCTTGGTCAAGTTATTCATTGCAGTTTCCTTTTCCAGCCAAAACGTCCTCCTAGCCACTGGGTCACGGCACTAAGTACATTGACATTCTGTATCTAAACCATGAAGAATTGTTAGATAACTAACCATCACTTGTTTTTCTTTGAATTTTCTCCTTCAAAACAAATACTGGTATCATTAATAATCAGTTAGTTATTAAATCTCAGTGTGCCAGAGTGTATTCATAAATATGTTACAACTTCATGTCTAAAGACAGAAGAAATGATCGGTAATTCAGACAATATTAATATTTTAATTAAAAATAAACAAAAACATTAAAAACAAAAAACAAGAAGTCAGAAAGAAACCGAGGATTTAAAAACAATGTTAAAACAGGTTGTTAGTTGAAAATGTTTCCTGAAGCTCCTTAAATCTGGAACTGTTTTCTTCTGCCACATCAAATATCAATTTAAAACACATTGCCTGTCCCTGCTCATTTCCTCTATTCCATTTTGGTATATACCAAGAAGTCATGTCCTGATATTGGTTGAAAAGTGTCATGTGCTAGGTTCATATATTCTTACTTTAACAATATATTTAGATTATTGGTGGAAAATAGTAGTAGGATCACAGCTACACATTCATAAATGCAGATAAATGCACTCTTGCTGTTATGTTCAACATTTCTTTACCCATGGATATCCTGATTTTTGAATGTTATGCTAATAAAATAGAGAGTATAATTGCTGATATTTCTGACAGATATTACTCATAATTTCAGGATCTTCTGGAAGCTGCCAGGTATTCAGGGAAATGGTTAAGTCCTAAAAGTTACATGAATTATGTATTTCTAGTATGAAATTTCAGATGATCCAATATTTGTTATACCCTATTTGCTATTCATCATTTGCTATTCATTACACTTGTATTTATAAGTCTCAGTTACCTAATCAGGAAGTGCAGACAATAGTATGTGATTTGGTTGACCAGTCAAACACTTCAAACAGTGAATAGATGACACTATTTGAGAACAAAAAAATAGGCTGAAATCTGTTCGCATAAAACTATTCAGTGAATACTTACAAATAACAAATGTGTTTGTAGAAATCAGGATTGTTTCCAGAATGATTCATGAACTGCAAAATGGCCAAATTAGCAACAAACACTATTTGCAATGGATAATTCAATCAGTCATAGATATAAGAAAATTCAGCAGAATCTGTGATTCTCTTCAGAAATGTTGAGTAGTGTATTCTTTCTCTGCTTCACCATGAAAGCTGACTGGAAAACATGCTCTTTTCTTGCAAACTTCATTTTGTATGGGTTGCCAATCTTAATAGCATTTTGCAAACTGTTGTACTCCCTTTCTCAAGTCTCCAGGTATTTTTTAGTCACATTCACTGTCAATAAACTGAGGTGTGTCTGCATTTGTTAAACCTAAAACCCCATGCCTGTTTAAGTACCAAAAGAATCTATCAGTTTTGAAGTTTAACTTTAGAAACCTGGCTTAACTACTTTTGGACAGCCCCAGAAAGATGGTGTCAGGACCAGATCCTCTCCCCTTCCAAAGTTTGCAGTTACCTGCGAGAGCCACAAGCAGAGCAGAAGCTGGTGGCTGCTCCTTGTCTGTTCAGGAAGTCGGACCAGCGGTATAACCATGTTCTGATGGGATGACTGATGGCTGAGCTGTACTGCATAGATACAAAGTGATGTACAGACTTGACAACACTGAATAATATTCTAGCACCACGAGCAGGATTGACATCCCCTACCTTTGGCCATGTCAGTGACTATTCTATTTAATCATCTAGGCTCCTTTAATGGAAAGAGGGAAAATTCATCTCTACTAAGTCACCTGGAACAACAGAGATGACTGACAGTTGTAGGAGACCAGATGATGAGCCTTTGGAAGACACATGATGGGGAATCCATAGGATGATGTTAGAAATGCCCAGTATCACATGTGGCCTCCAAAGGCCTCTCCAGAAAGATGTGGGTCTCTCCTAGGTCCTGTGCTGTAACTGCACTGAGGTCTGGCATAATCTGAGTTGCGTAAAATCCACCTAGATGTCTTTATATGGGCAAATGAATTGCTCTAACTTTTGTGTGACAAAGGAAGCATTTTACCAATGTTATTGAATAACTACTCTTAATTGTCTCCTCTTGCCTTTGTTTTGGTCAGATGCTCAACTGCATGATTTAGATTTCCTCTGGTTTTTATTTAAAATCCACAACATATCTAAGAAATGCTAGAGATTGTACTCAGCTCTTACATATTACAATACACAACCCATAATAATATGGAAGGATCACACAGTTTAAGAGCATGGGATGGTGAAATTTCTTACTTTGCTTTAATGACATTTGCAGTGTTGTCTCTCTGTGTGTGTGCACCACCTGGTTCACAAAGCCCAGGAACAGAGGCTGGCAGGGAAGTCAGAGTAAAATGCCTTTGCAGCCTGTACAAGATCTGTGAATAAAATGCGTGGTCCCACCCTGGCTCCCTGCTTGTTCCATCCTCTTTGGAGTATAGGAAAGCAGTGGGAGACTACCTGTCTCCCACCTAACCACAGCTTGTGTGGCATGCAAGTTATGGCAGATACTCAGGTTACTTCTTACTTCTCCACTCTCACTTGTTTTTCCGCATGTATTAAGTGTTTCTTGTTTTACTTACAAGCTCCTTGTGCCAAGCTACAATGCAGTCAGCAGTAAAGCAGCCATGCAAAGCAGGGAAAAGTGTCACAATGAGCTGACTGATCAAATATTTCTCAATTTATTCATATACTGTGTACAGTACTTCAATTTTCTTATAAACTGCTCCATCATCACTTTTATATATGACATCAAGCTGCAAAAGCTGTATTAATTGTCCTGCTTCTTAAACTATGGGAATGGTTTCTTCTGCTACTCACAGTTTGGATACATGTGATTACAAGAAAAATCTGCTGCATATTTCAAAGTGCTCTCTTTAATGTGTATAACTATGTTTGTTAAGTAACAAACCCATGAAAATAGAAGGCAACAGAATGAAGTACATCAGGACAATACTGAAAAATTGTTCATTTTAACTTATAGCACTTGTCACAATGAAATCTCAGCTTGAAATTCATGTTTACATTTTTTTATTTATTATTTTAACCCTAGTGTGCTTTAATCTTCAGTCCTGGAAATAAATTTAAGGTCAGTTATCTTACCTACCTTATTGCTTGTTTTGTTGTTTGGGGTTTTTTTTAATATATCTGAAGTCTATATCTGGCTATGGAGTTATCTTTTTTTCTCTTTTTTTTTTTTTCTAACAGGAACATGTTGCTGTTTTACAAGCCTTAAAGGATTTTTTTTTTTTTTAGATTAATTAAAAAAGGCTTACCAGGCTTGTACCAGAAAAAAAACAGATGGGATGACTGTGTAAGTGGAGTCATTCATTTACATCAGAGCTTGAAATGAGTGGGGCTGCTCAAGTGCGTCAAGTCGCATAAGTAAAGCACAGTTTGGACAGTAACATAGACTCTTGCAGCTGATCAAATGTTAATGCTGGGAGTCCAGGAATGACCTTAGGTTACCAGATCTAGCAAGATGCTTTTACCCACCTCGAGTTGAAAAGTGTCACAGAGGAAAGCCTAAATGTTCACTGGAGAAACTCTTTAAAATAGAAGCATCATAACGTCTCTGAGTCACAGAGCTTTGCAGAATGCAAAGAGGTCACAGCATGGTCATCCCCTTGAGGAAATCTGAGTAATATAAAAATTTTCTGCCCTCTGACTTAACTGCATGGGTGGCTGAGCTATTTTACCACTCAGGAAGTCTTGAACAGCAAAAATGCTGATCAGAGGACAAAAGTTGCAATACTGTTTTCCTTCCCCATTCAGTTTCTTTCACGTTTATTTTGATATTGAGGGTTTTAAGTTGCATGAAATTATTTGGCTGATTATTTTTCCCGTAGTGTCCTGAAAAGAAAATCCTATATGACTTGTAAAGGAGAAAAGACTTTTTGCCTCTTTTTTTTGCTAAAAAAGGAAGAAATTGTATATGAAAGGACCAGAAGGTAAATTAAATTTTAGAGAAAGAAAAGAAAATAAAAAATGGTATAGCTCAGCCATATGTAGGAAGACGTGAGTGCTCACACATATACATTCTTTGTCAGTATAAAAAAAATACCTAAATATATGCAAACAGATCAACTCACACAGACATTCCTACAGTCATTCAGGAGTATTAGCAGAGACATACATATTTGTATTCCTTGTTCATCATATGAAATTATATATGGCATACACTATATCATATACATGATATACCTAGAAATCTTTTAGTCTAGCATCATTGGTTTTTAATAATTTTCACAGTTTATTTCTGCCAGAATATGGTGTTTCTGAGACTAATACAGAGGGAGCTTTACTGGGTAGCTGGAGATGGTACAGCTCCTAAAAGCACACATATTTGCCTTTCGTTAGAATGCTTTTTTATCTCATCCCAAACTTATCAACAACCCTTTTGAAGTATGAAATTCTTCATAGGGATGTTTAAGAATGAAGTAAAAAACTTTGAAATATTAAATTCATTAAGAACTCTTCAGCAAAACACAACAACTAACAGCTATTTATCTTCTGGCTCCTGTTCACACATTCATACATGATAAAGAGAGAGTGGAAAAACCAGCTAAACTGGTTTCTTGGTTAGGTGTCTTCCCATCTACCCCTACAGGTTATATCTTGTCACTAAGATAAGATTTTTGGGATAAAGACTATCTCTTGTCTCCGTATTTGTGTGACAGCCAGCAGAGTGACTACTGCAAAACACAGCAAAAGGGAAAACTCCTACTCACAAGGCTGTAGTTAGATGAATGCAGTAACAGCTGTTCTGACTTAGGCCAACAGTCCATCTTGCAAGATACTCATATCTTGTGCCCATCAATATCCACAGGTAAAAGTCCAAGGGAAGAGCAAACATATGTAGTCCTTTGCATATTCAGACTGTTTTAATTTTCAGCTCAAGGATTTCCGTATCTTGATATGATTTTCCTATTTAGAAATCTCCAGAGGGCAATTCTTGCAAGCATTTGTCCAGCTGCCCATTGATATCATGCAAATTTTATGCACAATGTCTTCTGGCAAGCTATCCCACAGGTCCATCACTCGTCATATGGAGAACCATCCTCTTTAGTTAGTTCTGAACCTGCCCCTTGTGTCTGAACATGATGGCCTCAGTTTTCATTTTTGGCAAAGAAAGTGAGCTGACAATCTTCATGTCACCCATAATTATATTGAGCTCCACCAAAGTTTCCCCAAGTTTCTTCTCAAGGCTGAGGATCTTCAGCCTATGAAGCTGCTGTTCATGCAGAAACCATTTCTGAAAAAAAAGGAAACATCATTTTTGCCCTTTTGTGGACCTTTTAAAATCCTAATACACCCCAGAGACCATTTTATAAGTAGAGCTGGGACTGCCTTTCCTTATGTGCATCACTTTACATATATCTACATTGCATTTCATCTATCATTTTATTGCCCAGTCACTCAGTCTTTGAAATACTTCACAGTCTGCCCTTGTCCTACAGGTCTGAATAACTTTGTGCCATCAGCATATTGTCTTATTTTACTGCCTACTTTCTTTTTCAGGTAATTTTTGACATTCTTCTCTGGGGCAGTGCTGGTTTAACCAGCTTATAGCTGCCCACACCCTCAGCACAGTTGGAATAGCTGTCCATGACCTGGACTGAGGTGACGCAGTGACCTGGATCAGGAACGTGACCTGCAATTTTTGTTTGCCGGACTATTTTTAAATGGGAAGGAAGGAATATGGCAGCTTATTCTTCTACTACCCCAATGCTGAGGTGAATGAGCAAGCTTAGCCTATTTAGAACTTTTCCCTATTTCACATATCAACTTTAAATGCAATACTCAACGCATACAAATCTTCATGGCCACTGTACATGGTGTCCCAGATGATGAATAAGGCAGAGCACAGGGAAAAGAAGAACTGGTAAGTGTATCCTACTTGGATTAATCACTGTCATTTCTGTATCAAAAGAGAATCCAGTTAAAAAAAAAAAAAAGTAGGCCACTAACCAAACTCTGTAGAAATGTTAACCAAGAAATCTTATGAGGAAGAAGACAAAAGAAATGTGGATTAAATTGAGTATGGTTGGAGTATGTCTCTAAACATTAGGCACCCTAACGTAGACACCAAAGCTCTTAATTCCAATCTCCCTTTAGCCAACAAAGATGAATATTTTTAGGAAACAATTCATAAAATATCTTTTACATACCTACATTAGAATGAATTTCAATGACCGTATTGATTATATCACCACTAACTGTAAAGAAGTTTGGAAAATTAGTCCAGAACTAGACATCTTCTGCTGTTCTGGAGCCCACCTTTAGTCTGTCCACCTTGTTTGTGTCTAGAAAAAGTTAAATAAGATGATAGCCCATCCATTGGAACTGAAGTTTAAACACCTTGGTTAAACCTTTGCTGAATTTTTCAGAATGATTCCCCAGGTCATCTCATTCGTCCTGGATCAACCAAGATAGACATCACAAATAATACGTGCAATTTTTCTTCATTTATTGTACTTGTCCTCTGCTCAGAATTCCTAGCATGAGCTCTAAGTTTCAAAAAATAAAAATCTACTTCCAAATGGCGACAGCAATCTCAGTGGTAGCTGTTTACCCACAACCATTTGAGCAGCATTTGAAAACAGTGACCAAAACTGTTTAGTAATAGAGAAAAAAAATATAGGTTGTTTTGTTTGGGTTTTTTTTCATTTCCTTCCCTTGTTCAAAATCAATAAGTAAAAGATTTAGAAATTTATGAACTACTGAAAACAAAGGACTGGGATGGAAAACATTATACAAAATTAATTATAGTGATCACTGTTGCCATGATTGTGATTTACAACACATACCTCTGCTTGTAGTAAGAAAGACATAAAACAGAATATGGAATTAGTTGGAGAGCAATACTTTTTCTCTGTGTTTTCCTGAGTGCCAGATTTCTAAAAATTCCCTGGCTGTGACGAGTTTCCTCCTGCACTGCAATCACATCGTGGGTAGCTTTATTTCCAAATGTGAAAGGCATTAGATAGTGTGTCCAAATACAAGGTTAGCTGACCTTCCTTAAGGCAAGCAGAGGAAGCAGAATAGGATGCTGAAAAGTGGGATAACTTTAAAGCTTTGGGACATCTGGCTGCCCTGTACAAGATGGAATCAAGCAGCTGCTAAAGTGTCATAGGAATGCTCCGCAAAGGCACACAGGAATTATCATTCCAGATCAAACTAACGGTACCAGTACCAGATGCTTCAAAGGAAGACGTAAAACTTCCATAATAGGCAATTATGCAACAACATGTTGGGGAGGGAAGTTTCTCCTTTAAGTCTCAGCCATTTAGTGCATGATTAATATCCTGAAGAATGTGGATTGATTTATGTCCTGGAGAAACTACAGTTACCCTAGTAATTCATATAATGGCTAATCATTTTTTTTTTTTTTAATATCAGTGAGCTTTTTCTACATGTTGTGTTTTTGTATTATTAGGAAACAAGTATGAAGAAATATTGAAACCAACTGAAACTCAAGGAACAAAATAGAGGGGAAATGTAATGATGTAAATTAGAATATGGCCAAAAGGCCAGGAATAATCACCAAAAATGCAATACACGTGTTTTCTCTTTAACCACTTTCTCTTTAACCAGCATTAAGAATGGTAGAAGTATATCTAACAAAGTACAAGTTGGAGCATTCAGGTATGAGGCTGTGGGAATGGGGGGAGTGGGAATGAGCACTGCCAGTTGGCTGGATGAGGACCCCTTCCTTCCCTTCCCAGTGTCAGAGCTGCCAACAGCCCTGCCACCAGAGAGGAGAAGCGTCAACAAGGGGTCTCTCCAACCCCGCTGCTTTAGTCAGTAAAACATGTACCTGATTCTGTGACTCTGCGATTAAAATACACCCTTAAGTCCCATTTGTCTAAGAGACAGAAATTGTATACTCTCATCTCATGGCACACAGTCTGGTATTATCTTTGGGCAGCTTTAATCCAAATTGTGACCAGGCCACTGAGCTGCTTCTGAGAGCTGTTAAATGATAGACCAAGCCAGTAGAGTTGTGTTACTGAGAAAGCTTCTCTAAGGAGAGCATTAAACACCCATTGGTCAGGGCTGCTGCAGTAGACTGAGCAATTTTTTTCTCTCTCAGAGTGTGAGCATGTATTCTAAACTATTTATGTTAAGAAAGTGAATGCCAGGATCTGAATGTTTGCTAGGGGTATGACATGACAGGCACACATGCTACAGCTGTGTACATCCTGCTGCTGCCAGAGACTGTATTTCATTTTGAACTACTTAAAGAAGTAGTTTAAGTTTTATGGCAGCCCACAAAGTGCACCAGCATATAAACATAGTCTCATCTGAGAGAGGAGTCTTGGTCCATGCTACCACTTTTGAGTCAGTACAAAATAGTGAGGATACAAATGGGAAATATCCATTTAAACATAAGCAGACTGAATAACTAGGTCACCCAAGTATTTCTTAGATTATAAAACTGTGAGGAACCAGTGTGCTAATCTAACCCAGCCTTTCTAAAAGACATCCTGTTCTGAGTTACAGATTTCCAGAGATAGGGTTTTGCCATAATCCTTGTTAAATTGTTCCAGAGGTTAATCATCTTCTTCATAAAATGAATGCCTTTAAATTGGAATTTTTCCAGCTTCAGCATCCATCTACCACGTTTTGTTATGTCTTTGTCTGTTGAACTGAAGGACCCCTAATTATCAAATGTATTTTCTCCATGGAGATACTTATAAACTGTGATTATGTCATCTGTTAACCTTTCCTTTGATAAACTAAACAGATTGAACTCATTGAATTTGCAATCCTTGTTTTCTTGTCCTCTAACCATTCCTGTACTCCTCCAGATTTCTCACCTTCCCTCCCAAGTTTGCAGGCAACTACATAAGATGGTGAACCCCAGAAGTGGGCATATTAATGTTGTCACAACGACACAAAATATGAAGAAGATACAACAGGCCAACTTCTCCTCACTAGTCCAAGCACCACAAAACCATATTTGTTCAGTTAAGATTCCCTGTTTATATTTTGAGACCTAACAGTTAGTCAGTTGTAATAAACTCACTGTGTTCTCTGTTGATTTTTAGTCATTAGAGTTTCTTAAAGAAATGTTTGCTGGGTACTCAGATGAATGCCTGACATAAATCTATGTATATTATATCAATGTGATTTACCTTTATTAAACCAGCTCGTAATCCCATCAGAGAGAGACATCTGGTTGGTTTTACAAGAACTATTTTCATAAACTCATGTTGATTGACATTTAATATATTCTGCTCTTTTGGAAGTTGTGGTATCCCAAATGTTATCATTTCATAAGGAATTATTCTATCAGCTGTTGAAAGACTAGGTTCTGTCCCTGTGGAAATTCTGTGGGTCATTTTGTATTAACTTGATTCTAACTTACATTAAACATTTCTCAGCCTTTTGTCATATACTATAATGCAACCACCACTGCAAAGGGGCTGCTTTATACAAGTGCAACCAGTGGGATAAGAGTGCCAACACTTTACAACAAATTAAACTAAGCAGGTAGTCATAACTGAGCCTTTGGCTTCCAGAAAATCAGTCTTCCCATGGAAGAAAAGCTCATTGATCCACAGCCTATGTGAGCATGTTTATTTTTAAAATACATTAAATACATTATGATAACACAGGTCAGTATATAAAAAGATGCATTAAACCAAAACCACCTAGATTTATACAAAACCTATGTCCCAGTGCTAATACTTTACTGGTAGATATGGAAAATTCCCATCATTTATTATAAAACACTTTACTCCCAAAACTTCATAAAGGCAACAGAAGTTATAATCAATATTTCAGAGCTGAACTGCAATGGACAGAAGTTTAATAACATGAAATGTAATCAAAATACCCAAAGTTCACATTGAATGGGTTTGGACAGAAATCAGTAGTGGATTCTAGGGTAAAACTTTGACCATAAGATCAAATTCAAAATAAATTGATGCAAAATTGCTACCTAGATGTTCCTTGTGTTCTGCAGTCCTAAGATTAGGTAAATAAGAGCACTGCACTTTAGACCACCATAGCCTCTAGTCTTCAATTTATGCATCCAGGTTTATTATGTACCCAAAGCACTGCAGTGGATAAACCTGTAAGAAGTTCTACCTAAAACAACATGGTCTGAGGAACTGGAGTTTTTTAAGAAATTGCAATAAAAACATGAGTTCCACATCCTTTCTCCTTGATCCACAGGGTCTGGGCACACATTGCTCCCATTGCTGTGCTGATTTCTCTCCAAAAACTAGGTAAAGAGCTCTTTCTATAATGGGTTCTTTTAAAAATCATCTGGAGTAGGAAGTGTTATTATTCCTCAGCCCTATTTTCCAGAACTTCCAGGGTCTCTAGCAGTCATTTAGAGACTGGCATTCTGAGTTCAATTCCCTTCTCTGTCTAATTAATTTAAACCCTGTTATTCTAATTACCTAAGGCACTATATTCGTTAAGAAGGGCTTTAGAGGCTTGTATTGTTTTTGTTCCCTCATACTGGAGTTCTTCCATTTTATGTGACCCATTTAAACAACAAAATGAAAAAGAACAAGCTGACTTTAAATCCCAGGGTTTAAATTGCTCACAGGAATGTGTAATAGTAAAACATTATAATAAATAGGAGAATTACCTAGCTCAACCTCTGCTACTTGGTACTTGCTATCTGTTTTTCTCAGTGAATGTTCAAGATGCTCTTATAAAGCAGAAGAGCTTTGGGATGGGAGAATGAGGGTGTCCACTCCCTCCCACTCAGGTTAGTGGTAAAGACACATTCCAGGAGACAGGAGATGAAGGCTCAAATCCAATTGACCTAGGGAGAAGCTGAACTTCTCTCCTGCATTGGTGTCCTGATGAAAACAAACACTAGCTGTATTCCTGTTTCCTGGCTTTATTTATTCCCTAGCAGCAGATGAGCTGCTAGGTTTGCTTTAGAAGACACTGATACTGATGGGAGAATCCATGTGAGTTATGGCAAGATTTAGGCCGGGGACAGGTCTTGAACTGTTTTGCAAGCCTTCCTGGAGTGGGAATTTAAGAGAACAGAGGAGGTTTTATCTCACCAACCTTGAAATGACTAACATGCAACATGTTTAATATAAGTTGTCTAGGATCACTCTGTAATGCCCTGAATGAATGTATTCTGTGAGAGAGCAAGTCATTGCAGCTATAGTATAAACGACACCTTGCACACATACCTGGTTTACTCTGGTGATAATAGAGGAGGGATAAACAACCCATTCAGATTAGACATCTCATTTTTAATGGCCCATTTAAGGCAAAATGAATCCTACTCTTGAAGTCACAGATATACTTCTGGTTTAAGGAACAACTACTGAAAGAGTTGTGGAGCTAATTTGTAGATCTAAGTACCTGCAATAACCAATCCCACCTAACACTCCTGGTTATGCCCCAATCTGTTGTAGTTGGACTGAAGCAAAAAAAAAAAAAATCTTGCTTTTTTTTTTTCCACAGAAATTCAAAATCTTCCCTTTAGAATTCACCTTCCAAGTCCCAGCAAGATGTGTGATGTGCAGCTCTTCTTTTCTGTCACACATGCCTTCCCTGTACTTTTTGCTTTGACCCTACCAGCATAATCCCAAGAAAATGTTCTTTTCAGGGCTTAACTCCACTGATGAGGTGTGCTTATTTGTGCAAGAGGTAATGTACTTTACTAAGCTCCAACTCATTATTATTATCGTTGACCCAAAGCTGACCTGAAGGCATAAGATGAGGTCCAAGACTACCTGGCTAGAACCAATCAAAATTTCTTTGTGTTGAAGATAGCCATGTATTAACTGAATTTTCTGTATCCTTGTGTTATCTCAGTGATCATCAGAAAAGTATCTACTCTGACTGCTGGCCACTGACTGGTAAATTGATTCCTTTCAATTGATTGGCTTGCAATAAGTGACCGTAGAGAGTGACTGCACAGATGAGAGATATCTGGAATTTCCATTCTCCAGATCTCCTGCATTCTGAGAGAACTTATGATTATTTTTTTTCTGGGAGAGGGGAGTAAAACTGAAACGAACATTTTTTATTTTGCTTAAATTGAATTTTTTATTTAATAAATTACTCTGACAAAACATTCCAAAGTAATGTCTGTTTCTTTAGCTCAGGAGACAATTTTTCTCTTCTCTAAAAATGACACAGTGTGGCCAAGGTTGTCAAAAAGGCACAGTCTTGAGCAAAAAGGACTCATGCACATATTTCACTGTGTTGTAGAGGTGTGTTCTGAGATGGTTAAAAAAATATCTGAGTTGTCTACAGCAGCAGTTATCATTGCTCTCAATAGTATCAAGATTGTCCAGTAAGTACCATACATGCATGGCCAGAGCTAGGGATAAAGAGAAATAAATAGGTTGGGATCAGCTGCTATAACAGCTTAAAGATTCCAAGGAGACCTTATAGCAGCCTTCCAGTACATAAAAGGGGCTTACAAGAAGGCTGGAGAGGGACTTTTCACAAGGGCATGTAGACATAAAACAAGGAGGAATGGGTTTAAGCTGAAAGAGAGTAGGTTTATATTAAATATTAGAAAGAAATTCTTTACTATGAGGGTGGTGAGAAACTTGAATATGTTGTCCAGAGAGTATGTGGACTCCCCATTCCTGGAAGTGGCCAAGACGAGGCTGGATGGGATTGAGTAATCTGGTGTAGTGGAAGTAGTCTCTGCCTATGGCAGGGGTTGGAACTAGATGATATTTAAGGTCACTTTGATATTTCTAAGGATCATTGCCAAGGCCTGTACTTATACACATTAGGTTGTTGCACCTGGTTAATGACATTACCAAGTCTGATTTTGGCCAAGCCAAAATTACCATGTAGCATAGACTTGATTGCTAATCACAGATTCCCTGAACCAAGTACTTTCTAGAACTTTCTCTGCAGGAGCCTAGCTTGATCCCCATCAACATTACAATATGTTATAATAAAAAATTAAGAATGAAGAGCTTAAAATTAAATGTACAATGAACTGATTCAGGTGTCATTTTCTGGTTCTGGAAAAAATAAGATACAGTGCACAGGAAATGCTTCATCTTTCTTCCACCCCCTTCTTCAATTCTAAAGGAAAGTCACGTTTTCCTACATACAGAAAAAAAGAAGGTGACTCATTTTATAACTCAAACAAATATTTTCTTAAACCAACTCTTATTTTCCCAAATATTTTACTGGAGCAGACTTTACAGTTCTGAAGAAGTTTAGTCAGCTGTGCAGGTTGACTTTTGAAGTGTAAAATAAACCTTTACTTACCAGATGTCAAGAATAAGACTTTGTGAGATAATCACAGGTTTTGTAATAAGTTGGTGGTAGTTCTTTCTAAGTGGAATGAATTAAGTTTTGGTGCCAACTCTTAAAAAAAATGACAACATGATTATTAACAATTGACTGGAATCGGAAAAGAAAAATCAACAACAAAATTGACTGTACTTTTTTGTGTGTGTTGGGAAGACAGAAATTGTTCACTAAATTGCATGGAAGTACAGCTGTCTTTAATGAGTATGCTATTCCTTCATTTGGGAGCAGCAGTGGAACTGCAGTCAAGTGCCCAGAAAGACAACCTTAGGCCTAGTCTTGAGACGTCAACCTAAGCTGACCTTTTCCTTAGGCCAATCTTCTTCTACAGGACCTGGATATCCTGATTCTCTGCTAATTTGATGACAGTTCCAAGAGATGACTCATCTCCCATCCAGTCAAAACCAGTTCAGCTCCCCATCCGTTCACACGACTTCTATGTCTGGGGACAGAAAGGGGGATCCTCTCCATAAATCATGGGTTTTACCATCTTCTGAGAAAAGAGGGCTGCTCCTGCTGTCAGCACAGAGAACAGCAGGAGAAGGACATTAACACACCCTCTAAATATTTCACACAGAGACAACCCTTTTCTGTGCTAAACGCCAGCAGTGAAGGCTTGGAAAAGTTGACGCACCTGAGATGAGTGGCACTAAATTTCCCTGCTGGCTGAACCCATTGGTATTTGGCATAGATTCCAGCAAACTTTCCCACCCTCCAAAAATATCCCTGTGGACTGTCATGGTGCCGCCTGGTTGGCTGCGATTGTTCCACACTGTCAGACAGAGTACACAATCTTGAGCTGGAAACAGAAATGTGGGCTTATTGCAGGATTTGGAGAAAAGTTGAGGGACACTTTTATCGCTGATGGCCTGACACTGAACTTGCTTGATGATCAGGAGCTGCTCTAGGCAGCCTGAGAGTGGGAGTTTTCACAGAGGCTGGGTCCCCATTTGAAAGGAGTACTAACAAGGACATGTGTACTGGCTCTCTTCTCACTTGCTGGCCTTGTGCCTGCGAGCCAGACCTGCTTCTATATATATATCAAAACTTTTGAAGTCCCTTGGGAACAGCTATCCTTTGCCAGTGAAACCATGTGTTGCTCATCCCCCTGGCAGTGCTATATTGCCAGCTCCCAGCCCTGCCAGCTGACACACTGCTGAGGCCAGCAGTGGAGAGGGTGGCCAGCTGTCCCCACCTGCCTCTTGGGTCACCCAGGGACCAGCGCTCGTCACCTCTCCTGCTTTTTCATTACTGTCCTTCGGACAGGCCTTTCCAGTACTGGAAGCTACTCCAGCTCACCTTTATTTTTGTCCATTTTTATTTGGGATCATCTTCTTCCTGCCGGCTCCTCACTGCTTTGTTGAAATAATATATTTTCTTTCCTCTCATCTTCTCCTTATTCCAATTTTGTCCATTGTTTATCAGATTCCACTTCCAAACTTCAAGTTTCTAACCCTCTGCACCCAGTTGTATAGCTCACCTGCACACATTACTTTATCTTTTCTTCTGTCCCATGAATACATGCTTGACAGTCCTCTCCACTCTGTTGCTCCAGATTTCCCAGTCTATTTTATTCCTGAATATTCTGCACTGGAATGAGGAGGACAGAGAGGAGGTAGAATCACCCAAAACCTTTGTACATTAGGACAAATGCCATTGTAAGTCTGAGGTTTGAGAGGCCAGCTTATTAGAAAGTGACCATTAATATCCAGACCAAATGTTATTTCAAAGCAACTCTTTTCCTCCCTCCCTGAATTCCTGTATTTTGTTTATGACAGAACCTAATAAAGAAAAAGAAAATACTCTGTGGAGGGAATTAATGCAGCAGGCCTGCAGTGGCTCTTCTGGAGCCCTCCTCATTTACAGTGAAAATCCAAGTAAGTCCCCTGTAAATACACACCCTCAGCATTTCTGCTAAATGCATGCTATTTGCACAATAGCCCATTACAACAGCCCATCTGTCATCCCTCTTTCATGGCCACAGGTGGAAAATGAAAAATTCTTTTGAACAGAGCACTGACGGTCTTTGGAGGAAAGCTTGTTTGCGGCTGTATAGCCAGGCCTCCCACGGAGCCAAGATCTGCAACCTTCTGGGGCTCCCAGCCGTGGCTGGCCTTTAGTCAAACAGTGCCCAGGGCAAGCCAGAATTTCATGCCTTTCCAGAACGCTAATTGATTGGGGATAAACATTAACCTAGAAATTCAGTTGTGCACTCTAGTCCTAAGCATGCTGGGCAGCCACCCAGCTAACCCACCCCTCGGGCTAACCCTACTTCAAGGGTCTTTGTAGAAGACCCAGAAGGTCATGGAAGTTTCGTTCATTTTATGGTACAGACAACTACAAAGCATTTAAACGTTTTTATTTTTTAAGAGCTTCCCTTCAATTCAGAAAATTATTGTGAAACCTTGGTGAACAGAAGCACGGCATGTGCCAAGCTCTGGAGATAGACTCCCTGGTTCAGAGATCAGAGCAATGAAGCAGCACCTCAGCGCAGACTGCAAACTGAAGTCAGGCAATTATTTAGATCACATATGCACTTACAGTGACAGATAATCTACCCATTCCCTGAACTCTGAGAGACATCTTGCCCTTCCAAAAATGTCGTCACAGGTTCTCAGCAGATCTGGCAAAGAGTAAGTGCAGCTAAAATACCACTGGCCACAGTCCAACTCAGAGCACATAAGCCCTGGGCTCTCACCCCATCCGCCAGTGTGGGAATAAAGTTTCTAAGAGGCGGCTAGAAATCAAAGAAAGAATGACAGAGATTTTTGTGACACTCTAAAACTATTTGCTGAGAGCTGTAAGGTTGCTAGTCTCCCTATTTTGTTTCCAGAATGATTCAACTACTCAGTTAAAAAAGAAAAAACACACATTGACATACAACACAGGATTAGAAAAAAGCCAGCAGCAGCAGACTGTTCTTAAAACCAGGTTTTCCCTTGCCTTGGCCATATGGATTGTGGCCATATCTATTGTATTATTTTCCCCATTATTTTTCTTTATTTTTTTTCTCATTCTACTCATCATAGAATCATAGAATCACTAAGGTTGGAAAATACCTCCAAGATCACTGATTCCAAATATTAAGCTACCACCATTGTATTCATCAATAAATGATATCCCCCACTCATGCCATTTGGGGATTTCCAGGGATAGTCATTCCCCCACTTCTCTGGGCAGTCTGTTCCAGTGCCTGACCACCCATTCAAATAATTTTTTTCCTAATATTCAACCTAAATGTTCTCTGACACAACCTGAGGTCATTTTCTCTTGTCCTGTCACTTACTACCTGGGAGAAGAGACCAAGTCCCATCTCACTATCACCTCTACTCAGGTAGTTGTAGAATCTCAGGTAGAATCTTTTCAGGTAGTAATCGTCTCAAAGTTTGTTCACAATTCTGCATCATCTTTGCTCATCCCTTCTTTCTTTTTTCTTTTCTTTTTTTTTTATTGGAAATTATTTTTTCTGACCGTTGTACCCCAGTTTCATCCTCTTAGAACATGAAACCAGTAACACTGAAAGTAAACTTTTGAACCCGAAGTGTTTGAGTTAGGTTAAAATTAGGTAAAACCATCTGTACACCGAAGGTCCTCCTTATGCTGAAAGAAGAAATAGGAGATAAGACATGGAGAAAGTGGTGCAGATAAATCTTTCATTCTCTGCAGCATCACCAGCTGAGGACATCTCCACACCTGCCAGTGCAATACTACGCCTTTGGCTGTTGCCCAAATCCACTGTAAGCAAAAGCACCCTGATATCGACATCCTAGCTCAGAAGAGCTGAGAATCAACATCCTAGAGGCAGAATAACTACATTTACTTAGCACAGGATCCTAACAAAATAACTCTGCCCCTCAGCATGGCTAATTATCAAAGACACAACTGAAAACAGATGAGAAGCCAGTTTAGGAATATCTATAGTGTGCTGTATGGTTCAATATAGATATGCCAAATTCTAGCTACTGTTCAGTACAATTCTTCCTGTGAATGCTACTCCCACAAATGTCAGTCAGAACCATATTTCTGACAAAAAGCACCCAATGACAGCAACTGTGAAGTGTTTGGGAGTCTGCTGCCTTCCAACTTTTAAGTCTTTTATGTATTTAAGATGTATAGCTGTCAAAAATATAAGTTTTTCCATTATTCTTTGTCCTTTCCATCTTTTATCTCACAACTAGGCATATTTGCTCCCACTGATAGTTAAGTTTTCTGCCTGTGGTGCATAAATGCGAAATACTGGGTTATGTGGACAGGAAGGATTATGTTGTCCATTAGACAACAGAAATTTGATGAAAATGTACAACCCCAGAATATTCATTTTCATCAGCCTAATTGCCCCATCATAGTCTTAAGTGGCTTGTCAATTGTCCATTCTGAACTCCAGGAGTGTTGAGATCTGAGCAGTTGGAGAGAAAATCTGCCCCAGTAATACCTTTTAGGGGAAATAATATCAGATCCATGTGCTTATCCCAATGTTCTTTTTTTTTACCCTCTGTAACATCTTTCAGATGAATAGTTATAGCTCATAGAAAATATATCCTGGCTATTTCATATGGTCCTGACTATGGATCAGTTCTAACTATATATATAATTTTGCCTGGGTGCTGCTCAGAGCGGGCTGATGAGCTGTGGTAGAGAACGATGTAATTCTTTTATTTTAGGTCTGCACTGTCTGCCTGCCTTATTTGTAGCTGATGGCTAAATTTCTCTCTTTTACAATTGCTGAAATAGCCTTGAAATGGGAACTGCCTGTAATTGATGTAGTGATGTCTAGCAGCATTTGCAGAATCTAAATGACAAACACTAGCCTCATCTGGAATAGCATGTCCAGTTCTGTTTATCCCTGTTCCAAAAAGACATATTAAACTTGATGCAGGCCAGGAAAATTGCTCCCAGTTTGGCATGGAGAATGGGTTTCATTTTAGAAGAGACTGAGAACAACACAAGTGAGGGGACAGAGAGAGACTTAAGCTCTCCTTAGGGTACAACAGTCAGATAACAGCACTCCACTTCCATACCACAGCTGGGTCACATCTGTCCTATTCAGAGCATGGCAAGGGTGATTTTTGTTTGTATCAACACACAGATGCATGTGGCCTGTTTAGCCTAAGAAAGCAAAGGTGTGTTAACATCAGTGTTTGGATTCAGATTGATTTTGATGCAGATCTCCTGATCTGATTGCTTCACTTCACAAAATGGTTGTAGAAGGCATCAGACGGATTCCTTTCAGATTAAATTAATCTAGAACGTGTGACAAAAGTTCATCTGGTGAGCTTCTGCCACTAATGGAAGCTCAATGGGAGATTCCTCATGAGGGAAAGTGGTGGGGCAGGCACCGATATCTTCTCTCTGATGACCAGTGACAGGACCTGAGGGAATGCTGTGTCAGGAGGTTTAAGTTAGATATTAGGAAAAGTGAACTAAGAGACCCCTTGCTAAGCCTCGCTGCCCAGCAAGATTGCTCCAAAGACTCATTGTTTAAAATTAGCTCAAGCATTTTCACAATTTTATAAGTTAATTTTATAAGTTAATAAGAGTGACCGCCATGAAGAAATTAAAAAGAACCATTAAAATTATAAAGTTCTGGATCATCTTTCTAGCCAGACCAAAAAAGCTAAGGAGTTTTAAAAAAGATTTTAAATTTATGGAAAGGATTGCACGATCTGACTGCTTGTGTTAATCAGGGGATGGAGAGGACTTTGTAGATTTTATGATCTGATTCCCAGGGAGCCATATCCTTTGTGACTTGTCAAAAGGTACATCAGCTCTGTAATCACTGAAGTGCACACAGTCTAGCTGGTATCCACGCTCAGCAAGAAAATTAGTGCTAGTGCCTGGGACTCTCAGCCATAACAGGTCTTTACTTCTCCCAGGTACATGCCCTGGGCTGTTGCAAAAGAGAAGGACACCTGCTGCTGTGACAAGTACCTGTCAGAGACCCACTCAGAAGAAACACGCTCTTGAATTTCCTAAGGCTAAAGTGGCAGAAATTTGATTCTGGCCTTTCACTGTTTCCCTTAAAAACTTTGTTAGATTATACTTGCTATACAGGGAATTTTGATGAAAGAACCAAGTACACGGATGCATCTGAAGAGTCAGTTCCTCAGCAGCAATGGAAAAATCTCTGAGGTATGCAGAAGACATGTGGTTTTGTGATTAGTGAGCAGGACAGAGAGGTCAGGAACTCTGGGCTTCTCATCTCTCTCACTGTCTTCCTCTGTGTCCTTGGGAATGTCACTTAAACTTCTGTGCCTCAGAACCCACATGTCTGAAATGGAGATCATGAAACCTATCTACTCATTATGATCTGATCATATTTGTAAAGTCACCTCACATCCTCAAATGGTAGGACTTTATAGGTCCTGAGAACCATTAGTGTGGGCTGAAAGATATGCAAAGTAAATAGCTGGAGTTCCACTATAGGAGTTATTTAAGGAAAGTGTGGGTGTAAGGCAAATATAAGTCATGTTCAAGAAACACACTTTCTTTGTTTCATTATTCATTTCCCACTTGGCATTCAAAATATTTAGAAACAAATAATTTTTAACATTTGTGGTGGTTTTTTTCCTGTGACTGAGGATGCAGTAGTTTGTGCAAGTTGGACAAGTTTTAAATAAGGAAAGTAAAAATCCACAAGCTTTGGAAATTTGAGCACAAATTAATATATTCTTTAAGGGGAATTTTCTACATTTACTTACTGGCTGTACTTGTGATGAAATTAAAATAACATGACAAGTTGTTTTTCAAAAAATGAGGAACTCCAAAAATATCAGTATGATTGTTACTGAATTCTGTACAGTTTTTAAAATAGTGTTGTTTAGAATGACCTTCTTAAAGTAAATGACACTAAAGCATGTATCAAGAACAATCTTAGAGAGTTACATCAAGCTCCATGTGTTGGTTCTGCCTGCTGTGTCTGCCCATCTCTTTTAATGCCACAGCTGTTTAGTGCTTGTTCATAATCAGAATGTCTTTCTGATTCCAACAAGAAGCACTAAATCAAGTATCATAATCAGTATTATCTTGAAAGTGTATCAGCAGTCACCAAACCCTCTGCTCTGCTACCTGGGTTTGTTCTACATGTATGAAGGTCAAAGGCTGGCTTGAGTTTGAATGATGGTTGTTCAGGTCATGTCCAAACTGGAGTGGATAAGGAGTAAAGATCTGAGACTGAAACCAAGACATAGCTGGTTCCAGGGCTAGTATTTGGGACAGGCCTGTAAAAAACTCTGGGTAAATTTTAGTTTCGTAGATACATGACCAGTACAAGCAGTGATATGAGGAGAATGTCCCACTCCGCCCTGCACTGCTGTGGCCTCACCTTGACCACTCTGTGCAGTTTTGAGCACTAAAACATAACAAAGATTTAAAACTAATAGAGACCATCCAGAACAGAGCTATAAAGATGGTGAAGGGCCTTGAGGGGAAGCCATGTAAGGAGCAGCTGAGGTCACCAAGACAGAGCAAGACAGATAACTAGTCACTGGCCTCCACCTGGACATAGAGCCATTGACCACAACATTCCAGCTGTGTCCATCTAACAACTCCTTATCCACAAAATCATCCATTGTTCATATCCATGTTTCTCCAATCTGGAGATAAGGGTAAGTGCGGGACCAAGTCAAAGGCCTTACAGGTATTAAAAAGACGTTATTTTTTAACCTATTATTTTTTAAGAGTTCTACTGCTCTATGATTTCTCTGATCAAGTTCATAAGACTGTACACAAGAATGGTTTTGCCAGACTTACAGAAAGACCCGGGGGGAGATAGTGATGAACAGCAGATTTAGAAGGATATTGGTACCTCTTAGTGATAGCACTACTTGTGTCAGAGCAAAAATACAGCCTATGTCTGCAGGAGAAAAAAAGCACTGTTTTTATGAATGTGTAGTTTGTGTGACTGATATGACTACAAGACACATCTTTTTATTTGTATTTTTATTGTATGGTTTATGGGGAAAATCAGCAATGAGGTCCTATCAATAGAACGACTTGACACCAATCTACAGTTTTAATGTGATTTTCATAAGGGCTTTGCTTTTTTCTTGAAAATAATTGGAAGGAAAATAGACCTTTTTCACATTTTTGAAATCAAAGGAGGTCTCAGTTGTATTGGCCTAGTATAAATCTAATATTCAAGACAAAGTCAATTATGTGTTTCAGATGTCCTTGTGGAAACTCTGCTGTTCTTTACGGCACCTGATTTTGATCCAGAAAACATGCTCCTTCTGGTTTGAATTCAACCCAAAGCTAAACCACAGGGAAAGCTGAGGTCCAGAACTTGGAATAAAATACCACTAAAAGGGCACAAGTGCCATTGTTGAGGAATTTCTTTGACAAGTCACATTTGGTTACATCTCAGTAAAATGCCAGATCAAATGCCTGCCAGTTTACTGTGCAAGTTAGATTCGAAACAATATTCTGGTTACTTTGAGGTAGGGTCAAACAAGGACAAGTTAGGGAAAATTGTGCAGGACAGGCAAGGATCACACATTGAGAGCAAATCCCACACACTCAGTTCCCAAAAAGTGCACAGACCAACTACACAGCTCTCCAAAGCCAGTCCTCTGTTCTGTGAGCCAGGTACTAGGTAGGCCCAGCTGGAGAGACAAATCATCCATCATCTTGGTTCAGGACAAGGTGGGACAGGTGAGAAGAAAGGGTGAATTTCGTAGCTGAGCACTACACCACAGCATGTGGCTGACCACTCACAAGACCTGAAGCTCTGTAACTCATTCACTGGTGGAGGAAATCCTGCAGAGCTCTGTGTTAGAGTCCTTATTTTGTGCATGTGTCTGCAATGGGCACTGAGAAGTGCCCAAAGTGAGGCAGTCCAGCTGTGACAGAGTCAAGGAAGTATTCATGGAGAAGTAATGTTTTTTCAGAAAAAGGGGAAACTGTACTTCCCCACTTGCCATGAGGCTATGAAAGGGATGGGGCTACCTCTGCCATAGTCCCTGCTCAGGATATACCTTGAGCAGCCTTCTGTGGCTCCCAATGTCTCTTCCTTCATTTTACAGAGACATTTGACATTTGTTGTCCATGCCAATGCATTTTCCTCATTTTGTTCATGATATTTGTGAAATTGCCTCACAGGATTTTAGTGTATTCAGTCAGGATTTATGAACGGGCTCTTTCTGCTGCTAAAAATCTATGCTCAGTCACACTTTGATAACCAGCCACTTAGAAGGTTAAAATATAACTTCTGTCACATGGGTTTCCTCTCACTTTACTACAAAAAGAGTTTGTAGACAGGGCTGTATCACAACAGAGCCCTTCTTCCTGTTTGTCTGTCCTATGGCTTCATAAATCACTGCTTGTGACATCATAATCTGTTGCTGTGGGAATCCTGCTGGTATCACAAACAAGAGATTACGACCTCAAAGTAGGAGCAAACAGAAAAAAGAGACTGGTTCTGTGAGAAACAAAACATCCTCAGGGAAGATGAATAGATCATTCTCCAAGACCTTTCAAGATCAGGCTTACCAATGTCCTGGAAACCTGAGACTGAATTCCAGATTTCTGTGTCTTAGTAACCTCAGCTTCAGAGTCAAGAACCCACTGAAGACTCCCTTCATATCTACCCCACCCCTGCAACAACCCCCTCTAAAAATCCCCAAAACAACAAACAAACAAAAAAACCCAAACAAAAAAAACCCAAACAAACCAACCAACCAAAAATCCCCAAAGCCTAAATAGGGACACAAAGCCTTTTAGAACAAGTTCTTAGGCAAAACATAGAAAAAGATCTCTTTTGTACTGAGTGTAAAAACATGTTCCTAGCAGACAGGCTAAACTAGCTAGAATCCACATGTATAAAATGAGTTTATATAAAGGAATTTTAATTCAGCCTTTATCATCTGACAATTTAATAATTTTATTTTCTTGATTTCATCTTTGAAGGACATGCCACAAGGTTTTGGCCATATCACTGTGGACACCTATGAAGGGTCCTCTATGGAAACTGCTACAGGGCACTTAACATCTGAGGAGTTCAGGGGCCCAGTGGGTCACAGACAGATATCAGTGGTATCATGCATCCTACAGTTGCTTCAGTAAGAGGGTGGAGGAGAGCACCTCAAGGTGTTCAGTGTGGCCATGCTATGGCTGACTGGACCCCTGAGAGTCACTGCAGCTTTGGAGCTGATGCCAGGGCTCACGGGAGTACTGCAGCTAGAAAAGAAGAAAGGGTTTGGTGCTCGTCTTCATAATTTCCACACAGGGCTCTTCCAATATTTATCCTTTATTGCTAATCTATTCGAATAGAATGTGAAGGAAATGCAAGATCAGTAAAGGCATATGCAAATATAACTTTTTTCTTGTAGGTCATTGCCATAGAAACTATTGCTACAGGATCTAGAGAGACATGGCCAGATCATAAGGCCACAGAAATGAGGGTCTCAGCCTCTTGGGTCCAGTAACATTATTTCTTGTAAAGCTTTACTCCATTTTTTAGGCAAATTATTTGTGTTCTTTTTCTTAGTTTTGCTACCTGCTAAATGGGAACACAAATTCCAATTGATCTCACTGGAGTCCTAGGAGGAAGCCTTATTTTGTGTGGACCGGCAATTTGAGAAGACAACACAAGTGCTTTTGGGAATCGCTTTTCAGTGAGGTTTAACCTCTCTTTCAGACTCAGGCCTACGGAGTCTTTGCATGACCACAGCCTAAGGACCTTCCCCAGCTTACAGCAATAACTGAGTGTCACCCAGCAGATCCTGACTCTTCACTAAGTGATGAATCTGAGTAAAGTCAGTCTACAAAACCCTATGTCCTTTCCTACACCTTGTGCAATACCTCTGCACCAGGGCAGCATGTGGGGGAAGCAGGAAGGTCCCTGGGATTGCTCTTGAAGCCTTCTAGGCACAGATAGTGTGTTTAGTAAATTAAAATTGTATTCCTCCAAATAAACCACTCTTGTGAGGATGCTGTTTCTCAGTGAACAACCTTTGACCACTCAAAAGCACTCTTTTGTAGCCTAAAGCAGTCTTTCCCCCAGTCTTCCTGCCTTATGTTCTTGAAGCTTCTCTTGTGCTGGCAGCAGCAATTGCAGAGCCTCACGACACAGAAAACTGATCTCTTTCTTTTTCCTCTATGTTTTTCAGACAAATCAGCTTATTCATATGGTTGATGATATGACAGTTAGTCCTGAGGGAAGGGACTTTGTGGTCAGAGCGCAGGGGAAGAGCTGAACTGCTGCATTTGGCAGCATTTGGCAGAAGCCCACATTCAGACTGGGCTAAACTGTTGGGGAAATTGTTCCCTCACCAACCTATTTTGTCACCACTCTCTTGCTTTCTTTTACCATAAGCCTCATTCCTCTGGGTCAGTACTGAAGGACTCCATTTCATTACCATTGCTTCCCAAATTTTCCTGGGCAGGTGAACATCCAGGTAACGTGGAAGTCTATATTAGATCTTGAGAGAGTACTGGAGTGGATGGTACTTGGAAAGGCTGAAATAGTTGTTGAAAGATATTTGCTGGCTGGTTTCTAGGAGACAGCATGACTCATTGCATCTTTCCTTGTAGTCTGTGCCTCTCAACCATTTATCAACTAACACACTTGATCAAGACTGATAAAAAATCTTTTAGAAAAATTATAGAGAGCTGCACTATAGAATGGGAACATTAAAGCGTGGAAATAAAATGATTGCTGAAGATAAGGTCTGTTCTACTATCATTGAAGAATGTAGGCTCGCATTCATCCCAAGGGATTTGCTGGTGAAACTCCCACTAGTACAAGTAATAAATGCATGCATAAATCCCTTTGTATCTTGACAATTTTCCCCTAGCCATGCTTTGACCAAACTTCACAGTCAGAAGTCTTTCTGTGTTGGGGGTGTGAGTGTGTTAAAATTACTATTTCATTTAGCACTGCCTAAATATATCAAAGCTAGGAAAGATTCTTAATTTTAGTTGAAAAGCATAATTTACACCATTTATAACAATAATAAATAACAGTAGTTGCAATAATAACAGTAATGGTCCAGAACATGATTTTAGAATCACAAAAAAAAGCAGATGAGGTGCAATAATCATAAATAAGTAATAGCTGGCAATTAACACATTGCATTTCAAGCTCTGAAAGGAAAAATGACACTAGGGTGATAAGGCTGTTTTGTGCAGCTCATTTCGAATAAAGGTGTAAATGGCATACATGACATTTCATCACTGAATATGCCCAGAGATTAGAATGAAGGAAGGAAGGCAGAGCCATCATATGTAGGTTACACAGGAAAGTTCAGCTACTGCTGTAGAATGTACAGATTTGGTCTTATAAAAACAGTCCTGTGAACGCCTTTTCTGACAAGCAGGAATATGTTGTCAAACATTTGATTCATCAAATGTTATCTTCACTGTACAAGAAAAGTATTCTAAGCCCTGACAAAGCCCAGGAATCAAAAAATGAAGTAAAAAAGAACAAGTTTGCTAAGCATCCAAAACAAATCAATAAAAATGACCGCTGAAAATGACAAAATTCCTTTTTATGAAAATACAGGGCTTCCATTTTGAAGTTGATGAGGCAAAAGGCTCTGTTCATGTTGAATTTTAAAACACAAAGCTGAAGAAAGCAGATGACATTTTCCACAGTGTGTACCTGCTTTAGAACTGTAAACCTAGTTTTAAGTGGTTTAGATGCCTATAAAAGACATGTTCAGGATGGAGATGTTAAAAGTCAGGGATGTGCACCAGAGAGAGCAATTTCAGAGCAAATGGATCTTCTCCTGAATGCAGGTGGAATCCATGCAAGGTGGGGTTGTATGAATGAAAAAAATCAAGAACAAAACTCTGGCTGTGGTTAATGCCTCTGGCAGCCTGCTGCACCTCAAGTGCACTGGCAGCTGCTCTCTTTGTGCATCAGGGCTCGACACTGTGGTGCTGCTAAATAAACTGGAACTGGAGACTGCTTCCTCCTGACCATGGGCTCTGCTGTGCTGCAGACAGGCAGCTGGCTCTGAAAAGGAGCAGCCACCCATGCAGGGCAGCCTGACAGAGAGCTGAGAGCACCAGCAGCCTGGTTCAACCCATGCACTTGGACGTGTCACCTGTGACTCATGGTGAAATTTGGCATTCTTCCCCAAATGGTTTTTTTTAATTTGCTAGAAAGGCTGGAGAGTCAAATGTTTTATCCAGCTCAAAACCTTAGTTTTGTTTTGGTAGAATTTCTACATGCATGTGCACAAAGGGTACACTAAAGTATCTTAAAAATATGTATTCCATTAACCAGAAGAAATTAGTATTCTGATTAACTGCACAGCCTTGCCTCCTAAGTGCTTCTGCCATTCTACTAGGAAGTCTACATTTACCTCAGGTATTTCAAGTTTCAATTATTTAAAAATAATACATAATCCTTTTTATGGCTGTACCTTAAATTCCTGTGCATCTCTATCAAGACTATTATTTGCTACAGAAAAAAATACACAGAAGTGGGGGAAAAAATGCTGGCGCCCAAGTGATTTGTTCTCCACCAGCATGTGGGAGAAACAGGTTCTCTTCCAACCCTCTTGTTCCCCAGGCTGTCATGGGCACTGAGTGCTGCAGAGATAGCAGCAGCAGCTTCTCCAGCTGATTAACCAGAGACAGTGACAGACTTTAGCAAGAGTGCTACCCAGCACTCCAGAGCCAAAGGAATAGTTGCCTCAAAATAGAAGCAGATGGATCTGCGCAAAACGATGGGACTTTGGAATTCAAAAAAGTGTGTTAGTGGTGAGGGAAAGAGGGAATTGTGTATCTCATTTTAAAAGGAATATGTACACTCTGTCTCTTACTATCTTTTCCAACAAGAAGATAAGGAGGTCAGGCTGCACTGAAACACAATGAACTGAGGTAAACCATGATTTTAAAATATGTTGAAACCTTTAATAGTAACAATAGAAGATATTTACAAAAATATCATGTATAGATAATTTATACAGGGCTAATTATCCTGGTAATAAATATAAATAGAAACAAACACGAGTGTTTTTTCATATGTTGGACAAGTCAAGTGAACTATGTGGAAAAGAGAGAAATGTCCTATTTTACAAATAAGGTCCAAGTGTGGACCTGAACTTGAAATTTTTCATTGGGATTTCCTGAGTCTATTTGCTCGTGTAAGGATCAAACTCAAAAGTAAGTAGGCCTGAGTCTCCAGCGGTTCTGTACACCAGGTTAACTTCTTGGACTTCAGTGAAATTGCTGTAGATTTGTACTATGGTAACTGAAAATAGAATTATCTTCAAAGGATAACTTCCTGTCAGTTTATTGATCTGATTCCAACACAGCAAATCTGCATCCTAAGTGCATGTTGCAGGGCTTTAGGATTGCTTTATAGTGTTCTGAGAGGAAGTTACTTGTTTTCCCACTGTATCACAAATATGCCATAGTGTCCTCCAAAACACTGAAAATTACACTTATGGTAGAATTCAGCTCATCTTTGGCTACAGACTTCTAAAGATTCTGCTGTATTAGAAAATTACATGGGACTGGACCCGCTCTCCAATCTCTGGGCTTCACCCTGAGCTAACTTTTTTCGCATCCACATGATTAAACTCTGCTGTAAAGCAGCCTGACCGCGTTTAACATGCTTATTGAGGATGTGTCAGGCCCATGCTGAGCCCCAAACTGTGTGTGGGCACTGTCTGGGAGAGTGCTGGGCTGCTGCTGACGGTGCGCACAATTTGACCATATGGATGGTCATGCACTGGTGCACAGGGCCGTGCAATTGCCTGGCTCAGTTTAGTAATGTAAAAATGATGTTAGTGTCTAAGCCTGTCTGCTGCCTCTTAAATGCCCTTCTTAGAAAAATTGACACCTAGAGATGCCCGTTTCTCTTCACTGAGTTTGGAAAAAATCTAAAGTGACTCATTCAGAAGCAGACTTTGACTTTCTCATACCTAAAGTGAAGTGTCTGCTAACCAGAGTGTTTCGGGGACACCATGTATGTACATAAATGACGAAAGAAAAAGGTCAGATTTCTTACTGCGTGTGCCTGGACTTAATATGTGGTAAAGCTGAATCTCTGAGTAAAGAAATAAAGAGTGAAAATAGGGCAGTCTCTGACACATGCAGATCGATGAAGAAGTAAGCACTCACTGAGACAGGCCAGATGCTGATACCATGCTTTTCTCCTGTCTGCTCTGTAAGCAGTATAAACAGCAATAGACATTGTATCATTTAAAATTGCCTCATCGAATGTAATGCTGATTTTAGGCTGTTTTGAACCTCCTAGCTACCAAGGAGCAGAGAATATTTACTCTCATCTTAAAAGATTTTACCTGGCGAGACAGAGCAAGCAGCAGTCAATACCATTAGGGTGAGCAAGACGCTTCTGCACTCCCAGCAATTCTTCAGGGCACAGTCCCTGCAGAGCCCTGAGGGATCTCAGACTAAAGTGGAAAAGCAGAGTAATGGGCATGTCAGTGCAGAGTGATTCATCATCAGTCAAGTTAAAGTTTGGGGGACATACGGACACTTACCCTAATGTAAGGGGAGTAAGCTCCCAGTTACTGCCCTTGTTACCTAATGCTTGACATGGCCTCAGTGCTCAGTTAGATTTGGCAAAGACCCAGAGAGAGATGCTGATATCCAGGGTTGCAGTTGCTGATTCTTTGAGTGTCCCTTGACGCATCTGATTAAAGCAAATGATCAATACTAAACTTTGAGAAAAACTAGTGTGGGGATGTTACAGATGACAGCCCATGAATAAATAACTCTGATAATGGCATTTGTCTTACTATAAAGCTCATTCATAATTTAGCAAGAATAATGCCCATTAAAGAACACCTAGAATGATCACTGACAAAATAAAGAGTTAATTGGTTTCTGTCTTCTGGGAACTCTCATAATAAGCTCAGTATGGAAAACTGGCTATGAACTCTATATAGTGATTATAAAAGTATCTACTCTCCAGGTTACCTCCTCCTCATTTAGTCTTTCTGCAGCACTTTTTGGACATCTGCTTTTGATATATGTTCTCTAAGTTGGAAAGGAAAAATGGTGAGAGAGGTCCTATCTCTTTTTCACAAAAATAAGGAAGAATTTGACCCAATCACCACTGAAGTCATCAGAAACTGATTTGGGTCCCAAAGTAAATATCATGGGAACCTTAAAGTAAATATTGCTCCTTATTAAGCAAATAAGTGTTGCTGTATGCTAAATTTAGAGGAAGAAATAACCCAGTTATGTCAGAGGAGTTATGTACTTTAATAAAATGTAGCTTGAATATTCATACCGTACAGTCATGTAATGCCTATAAAATGTTTCCTGCCCCACTACCACAAAAACAGTTTGCAGATGTCTTTTAAGCTAGAAATACTGTCTGTCTAAGGCAGGGGGAGAATGCCAATACCAGAGCCCTGCTCCTCTAAAATCCAAGTGGTTTGTATTTTCACATAAGGATCGCGCATATGCACTGGCACATCTGTTCCCTACGCAGTCCCACAGCCTGGAATGGATAATGCTGACTTTGGGGATTAATGTCAGCCTCACTTGAGCAAAGTGCCTCACTTCAGGCACAGCAGAACACTTGTACTCTAACAGTCCTTGCAGCACTCAGACAGGATACACTTTTCTGGACGTTGTGTCAAAATGCAAAGTACCATCCCATCCTGGCCTCCCTGGGTGATCACCTGTTTCTATTTAATGTCTTCTACTTAACAAATATAATATGATGGTGATAGAGCCAGAGTGTTTCAGAAGCATCCTGGAACAATACTCCATGTGGAAAATTACAGTGTCCCATAGTGCTTCACATCTACCCCAACTATATTAAACACTACATAAAACAATCTGAATTCCAGACATTCTCTCTAGATATTGTAAGTATGCTATGCCAGTATTTATGAGATCAAAAACATGCCAAGGTTTTAAATCCATGATTCTGAATAGAAACTTTGTGTTTCACACAAGACTGAGCTCTCAGCATATTGCTCCCCTCCCCTCAACATGCCACAGCTTCAGCTTTGAATGTGACCAAAAATGTCACCCTGTCACTTCTCTTGAATCAAAAGACAGAAAAGCAGGAGGGTTTATCACAGTGGAGGACCACTTTTAGAGACCAAGCAGTTCAGGTATTGACATCCAGTGACTCCCTACAATTCATCTGATGCCTCTGCACCCAGACATGGCAGTGCCTCTTCTGACTCTTGGCTGTGTTGGTCAACATCAGGAAACAGCCACTGCTATTTGGCACTCGGTAAACAATCAGGGCTGTAAGAGAAACGGTTTCACAGGCCTGAAGGGAGACGCAAGGGAGATGTGTGAGAGGGCAGGGAGGCAGCCACATCCCCTCAGGCTCACAGGCAGCAAGGTTTGCCATCATCTCCAGCCACACACAGGATTTGCACCACAAGTCCTTTGCATTGTCATCCCAGCCATTGCTGAAATTTCTCCCTCCCCTTCCAGGCCATTTCAGTCTCACTTACCTGCTTAAGTCTGTAGGAGTGCCAAGAGCAGGGGGCTGAAGTACCAGGATAGATGGACGGAGCAAAAGAGGAGTCAGGGCCAAGGGTGAAAGCTGTTTGTCCTCGATGGAAAAGTGTTCCCATGGTTCTGTCCCACTGGACAGAGGTACCTCAGGACAGGAAACCACCTGGCACAATGTGAGGGGAACCATCATGACGCAACTGCTTTACACACACACACACACACACACACACACACACAGACAAAAGTAGCTGTTCTGGGGGGAAATGATGCAGGTTGGAGTCCCTTGAGCTCAGAGAGTTTCACCTCAGGCCAAGGGGCTATGCGATCTGGGTAGTTTTGTGGTAGTTTTTCTTTTTCCCAGGGGTGGATGAGGGTTTCCTGAAATAATACATGTGCACTTCCATGTGCTAAATTGCACTTTTCTCTCATGGCTGTCCAGAGTGAATTGTGGAGGGCTGAAGCATGCTAATGTGGAGAGCTTGCACTGTATGTACTACATAAGCCATTCCAGGGAGATTTTAGTCTCCAAGGATAGCAGCCCAACATACTTAATGAACACTGTTACTTTCTATTATTTCCTGTAAGAGAAAGTGGAGAGACATGATTCACTAAGGAAATCTGCATAATTAGGGTCCATCATTTCCTACAGATGGGAACATCACAGGCAAAGCAGAACACTTCCCCCTATCCTTTTAGCAATTCTTCTCAAGTAGCTGCTAGCTTCTCCACCTCTGGGAAGGGAGAATGAAGAGCTAATGCCAAAGAAATCTTCACCAGGAGAACTGCTTCCCCCTTGCTGCAACTGTTACTTCTCCCCAGCTTTCTAGCTCCACATCTTTTCTGCTTAGGAAATGTGCAGTTCAATTTTATTTTCTCTTATGATGCTTGGCTTTATGTCAATTTATAAATCACATACTAACCACAAACTGAATTTTGGTCTGGCAGCTCAGGAACAGCATGTTGGTGTGGTGAGGCCTGGTCTTTGCCAGGATCTGCCCAATGCCATGGGAATGGCACAGACTTCTATCAGATCAGTCCTTGAAGAAGAGCAGTCTTAAATCCCTGCTTTGGCCAGCTTCATATTTGCTCTGCCCCTGTCCCAGCAGACAGGGTGACCCTGTGTGAGGTTTACATGCGAGGGATTACTCAGCCAGTGGTCACCAAATGGGGAGGAGGGAGGGAAGGGGGATGCTGAATAGTTCAAAATGGTGAGAAATGTGGAATCACAATTTTTTTTTATTTTGTATTACCTTACAAGAAATGAGTGGCACACATTTCTTAACACTTAAAATAATTTCTAGATAGTGCTGTAGTATGAGGTAAAATTCACTGCTACCAACAGTGTAGATCCCACTCTACTCCACTAGCTCCTGTTCAGGGGTAGCTGTGGCATAGATTTGGACAGCCCTCCTCCCTTTCCAGGGCTGGTTTAACTCACTACTTGGGCAGAAAACTAATTGAAAGAGGGTGAAGAAAGGACAGGAGAGGACTAGGAGAGGGTTAGATTCTGCTGGCTCAGTGAGTTAAAGCAGCCTAGGAACACATCTGGAAAATGACACAGCAAGTGTAAAGGAGAAAGCAGGGCCATAGTGTTGCAGTGGGGATCCTGCAACACGCATATATCAAACCAGGAGTCCCGTGGAAAGGAAATATATATAGACGGACAGATTCTTGATAGCTGTTTCAGAGAGATGTTTATTTCTCCAGCCGCATGGCCGGAGCTCTGCTCAGGAACTGTTCCAGTCACGGGACCAAGGGTCCTTCTGCCCGCGCAGGGAACACAAACCAACCAATGGGAACGAGGCTGAGCAGGGGCAGGGAAACCCCGTGTCTGTGCCCTCAGGGCCCCTCTCCCAGGGCTGCACGGCAGGGGAGGGACCCCAACACCTCACCCGTTTTATTTTTAATAAAAGGAGAATGAAAACAACTGGATAAACATAACAAGAACAGATTCAAAACAAAACAAGCCACCCTCCTGAGTCTTTAAATGTCCAAACAGATTCTCTGGAACATCTTAGGGCTGACAGAAGGGAGACAGAACTCTCTGAGCATGCTTTGTGGGGAAACTGAGGCAGGAGAGGGTTTAACTTCTTCCCTCCCCCTTTTTCATCCCCCACTCGGCATTGGAAAGGGATTTTTGGGGAAACAATTGGCAAAAGCATGGTTTTGTGAGGGAAACCATGGGTGAAAAAACGGATTGGGAATACACTGGGGGTAATAGGACATAGGGTAAAAGGGAAAGGTGGGATTAGGAAAGGGAAACTGTAGGGGGGGCTTACAATGGAGATACTGTCTAACATGACTACGATTTTTTGCATATATACTGCCTTTTACAGGAACACCATCAGGCCCAGTGACCTGCGATGCTTGTAACCCTTTTCTCCCTAGTACAATATTAAATTCCACCACCTCTCCATCTCCCAAGCTTGGGATGCATTTTTCAGGGTTATTCTTTTTAATAGCAGTTCTATGCACGAATATGTCTTGCTGGTTGTCACACCTTGTTATAAAACCATAATTTTGCTTAACATTATACCATTTTACTATCCCTAAGGTCTTAGTTGCTATGATCTTTTCCTTTTTCCGAGTGGCTGCTGTTTTCTGTCTCGCTGCGTCTTTGCTGTCTCTTTCGGTCGCTCCCGTGTTGGAATTGTCGGAGCTGCTGGTGCCTGCGCGCTCTTCCCGGGGTCGCGTTCGGGGCCGTGCGGGCCGGGCCGGGCCACGCCACTCAGTTCTCCGTGCGTCGCCTCCTCTGGTCGCAGCTTCGCTGCCGCTGCCGGGCGCTGCACCCACGTCTCGGCCGGGCCCCCGGGCGATGACTCCCCCGCGCCCGGCTCCAGCGCGCGTCTCGGCTGGGCGTGGCTCCGCTCCACCGCCATCGCCGCCAGCCGCCGCCCGCGTGCCGCCCCTCTCGGTCGGGCGTTCCCGGGGCTCGCTCCACCACGCGCTGCACGGGACCATTCGGGCACCGCCGGGTCCCGCCGCTCCCCGCTCCGCCACCGACACTGCGGCTCGCGTGGCTCCGCCCGCGCGCGGGAACTGCCTCGCTGCTGCTCTCAGAGCGCTCGGTGCACGTGGCCTGGGCCGCACGGTCCCTGCGCCACGCTTCCCTTCACCAGGACACAGCTGACATTGCTCAACAGTCTCGGTAACTAAATAATATTCACGAAAATATTCTTCCATCGGCATATATTTTGACTCCAGTATTAACTGTGTCCAAACGGTTTTCCAAAAGCCCTTGGTAAGAATTAAATCCCAAGAAACATAGAAAAAGTTCTTAAACAACCATGACAGGAAGTGTTTCAGTTCTTTTTGAGCTTGAATCAAGCTAAAATTCACAAATCGTTGTTCAAGAATCATTTTAAGTTTAAGATAAATGTCCATATGCGGCTCTGAGAGCCAAGAGTCTTCCCACGGTTCCTCCATAGTTTAGATATGGAATAGCAAAGCAAAACCAAGAAGAGGAATCCAAAGTTTCCAGGGTTTACTCACACAAATCAGTCGCTTAGGGATCGGGGATCGTTCTGCTCACAAATCTCCACCATTTGTTGCAGTGGGGATCCTGCAACACGCATATACCAAACCAGGAGTCCCGTGGAAAGGAAATATATATAGACGGACAGATTCTTGATAGCTGTTTCAGAGAGATGTTTATTTCTCCAGCCGCATGGCCGGAGCTCTGCTCAGGAACTGTTCCAGTCACGGGACCAAGGGTCCTTCTGCCCGCGCAGGGAACACAAACCAACCAATGGGAACGAGGCTGAGCAGGGGCAGGGAAACCCCGTGTCTGTGCCCTCAGGGCCCCTCTCCCAGGGCTGCACGGCAGGGGAGGGACCCCAACACCATAGGGCTAGGAACAGGGTAGGGGAAGAAATCAGAGGGAAGATCAGTATTTCAATAGCAGCCAATTCTTTTACAGTCTAGATTGCTCTTAGAACAGCACTCTTTGTATCAGCATGAAGGCAAAAAATACCAGTCTAGGACAGCTGTAAGTTAGGCATCATCAGAGTGGGTTTGCTTTTAAAACCACTTCAATGCAAAAATCACCTATATACAAAGGTTGGTGGGGGCAGACACAAAATGTGCAAATCAGGCCTGAGTTTACCTTCATTCAGAAGCTCTGAGCAACGTCAGAGCTGGAATGTCATGCTTGAGGATGTCTACTGACCTGTTCTACCTTCAAAACTTTTCTCAAGGTTTTTTTTCAGTTGGGTGTTTGCATTTATGTCTTACTCTCTTATTCTGCAATTCTTATTCTTATTCTGCAAATTGATAGGAGAGGCTTGGAACCTGGATATCTTTAATACAGTTTTTTAGTTTTTGATGTGTTTCAAAAAGAAATTTTATGACAAGTGAACAACATATAACTCTTCAAAAGAAAATCCTCAGAATATTACACTATGTAGCGTTGATCAAATTAGGGTATCAAACAGCTTTTCTAAAAAGTGTTCTTGTGTCAACAGATTATCATAATCTCAATTTTCTGGTAAAGCACGTAGACTGTATCCTTTCAATTTGCTTTTCTTTTTTACTTCTCTTTTGTTTTCTAATTTATGAAATTATCTTATCTCCAGTGTTAATCCCCTTTTCTTAGTAGCTCAATACATTATCTAAACAATCATTTTTCACAACTCTGAACTGAAGTCCAGCAGAAGTGGGAAGTTTCATGGATCCAGTGAGAAAGCCTTTCCTTGTAGGGCCCTAAGAATTATGAGTCTGGATAGGTTTTGTATACAGTCATAAGCACCTCATTTTTTTGTGCTAAACCTTCAAAAGGTAGAAATTAACCCCTCTGCCTTCCACCTTTTAAAATGAGAATCATTACCCTCAGCTCCACAGTAGCTGGAAACTTTAAAGTTACATCTAAAATCTGTATTGTATCTAAAGACGGAATGAAATGTTTTTTGCTTTTTTTTTCTTCCAGTACTGTTAATACTGC
This sequence comes from Corvus hawaiiensis, assembly GCF_020740725.1. Classification (NCBI taxonomy): domain Eukaryota; kingdom Metazoa; phylum Chordata; class Aves; order Passeriformes; family Corvidae; genus Corvus; species Corvus hawaiiensis. Next base: position 14,183,956 of record NC_063213.1, read on the forward strand.
TACTGCTGTGTAGATCAATAGTCGCTTTTCCTAGACAATAGCATACTTCATAAATCAGGGGGGTCGTTTTGGGCAATAATAAAAAAGCCATTTTTGTGCTGTGATTAGTTTATTATAAAGTATTCATCAGCACACCTCTTTGGGGAGGAGCAGATTGTGAACAGGGCTAACAAATGGCAGCCTGCCGCTCACAGAGACCACAGACCTCACTGATTTGCCCAAAAAGCAAGTGCCTGAGGTTTCTTATCTCTTCTAAAGTTTCACACTAAACCGAAGACCTCTACAAGAACTTCCTGTCCCCTTGTAAAAGCCCCTCACCTAAAAACTGCTGGAAACTTGTGACCTTCAAAGGTGAGATCTGAATATCAGCTCTCCCCTTGTGCCACTTTGCAATACAAAGGAACCTCTGAGCTTTAATTGTCAGACAAAAGACTCTCTTTTAGCCTACACAGTCCCTTTAATTAGGGTCTGCATGTGTATACATCAGTGACCTTTAATGGCAGGCCATTAGCACCTTTAAACATTACACCCTGATTGGTTTAGAGTCTGTGTGCAGAGAATGTTTTCGGTATTAAAGGTCTCTTTAATCTAAGGGAAAGGATAATAAGATCCATTGCTTGGAAACAAAAGTCTGAGGAATTTTGTACCTGCTTGTTCTACACTGAAGACACCTTGCCACTGACAAACCTTCCCCAGGTGTGGTCTCACTTGGAATTTAAAGCCCCTTAGTGTTGACAAAATGAAACCAGTAAAGAGTGGTAAACAGCAGGAAAGGAGTGTAAAGCGTAGAGGGGTATTACACATCTGGCCACAGAGCTGTTTATGACTCGGTTAACAGAGCTCAGCTGAATCACTGTAACCGGCTCTCCCCTGGGGCTCCATTACAGTCCTTGGGGCTGGATTCTTTCTCCAGCCCTTAGGCCAGTGTTACCACCATCAGCCTTTGTGGTGCTACAGACTGAACTAAGCAAATGAAATAATTTGGGGGGCGGGGGGAAGGGAGGAAAGACAATGAAGCCTGGCCCCCAGCCTAGCCTTCTTCTCAGTTGGGCCAAACTAGATTAATTCATTGATCTGCTTCGTGGCAAGACCTCCTCAACCACTGAACCCACAGAAGAAGGAAGAGTGCTTTGTGGTTCAGGGTAAGGAATCACTGCTGCGGGGTAGTGCCACAGTACTGCTGCCAAGCATTTAGCTTTTGCCTTTTATATGTTGTTTTGCAAGGTGAAGTAGTCAAAACATTGAAATTATCAGTTTAGTTATATGGAAAAACTGCAGAACAAAACCCAGTAGAAATCTGGAAGGTTAACCTCAGTTCTCTGGCCAGGTCTCCTGCTAGAGGATTTTCATCACCTGCAGCTTTCCAATAAGAAACCCCTTCCCCTCTAGGAAGCATTATCCTCCATGGTCCTGGTGACCGTGTCTGTTACGGTGATACTTTTTCAGGCCTTCGACTAGGAAATAGTTCATGTTCCTTTTAAAAGAAAATAATCTGAAACAAAAAAAGGTGTGAATTAGTTCTACAAAGCCATAGTAGCAAGCTTACTCCCACTTGTATCAGGAACAAATGTACCACTTTAAAATATAGTACTTTCCATTATATGTGGTCCCCTTCTAATTCACCCAATGATTTTCATGATAACTTCCCCACTCCTTTGCACCCTTTCAGGACAGGCCTATCTGGTCACCTTCTGCTCTCTAACACTCTAACATCCCAGAGACTGCCATTTTCCATTTCATATTCTGGACAGAAGCACATTTTTCACCTCCACAGGCATCCCAGGGATGGGGACTCTGGGATCCCACCTATACCTTTACCTTCCTGATAGCTGTGAATCTCTAATCTATCCCTTCAGAGCACCTATAAAGATTTTCAAACTCTCTGCTTACAAGGAAAGCAAAGGCCTAGTGAGTCGGGGAAACAAGGGCAAGCCTTAAAACGTGGAATTTGCTAAACCTATTGCATTCCAGGTAGATGTCAGAAGTCCATGGACAAGGACTTAGAGGAGTTCTGAGGTGGGTAAGAGACACTAATCATTATTTCAGTGCTGAAGGTGCCACCACCACTTTCAAACAGCAAGCTGGTACAGATTGCAAAGGCATAATCTCAAATCATATTTTGCTGCTGATACCTGACCTGGGTGAAACTGGGAAAAACAGTGTGTGGATCCTCAGGAACCAGGACTCAGCCAGCCAGCAGTCAGTTTTGCATCCTGATCCTGCACAACCAGTAGATGCTCCTTCCTGCCAACACACAAACAGCTGGAACCACTTAGATTATTGTTGTCGGATGTGAGAAAATGTTCCTTTACCTTCCTTCAGCTTCTTATTTTCTTTTCTACTGGTCTTCTCCTCACATAGAAGCTGTTGGCCAAATCTGCATACAAAGCTCTCTTCCCTTCTCCCAGACTTGTTATCTGGCTTAGGCAGACACCCAAGCCCCTTCAGACTTCAAAGTTTTCAGCGTGCATGCCAAGAACCAGCCATGTTTCGTTCACTCCTTCTCCTCTCAACCTCCCCCTGACATCTCCAGGCTGTAAAACTCCAAAACAGAGTTTTCAGCTATCCAGAGATCAACTGTTTATCATAGCAATACCCACCAGGGTTCCTGGAGGAGTCACAGCGATGAGACTGAGCATTCCATAAGCACTGGAGAGAGCAGACATAGGCCCTCTCTTTGAGAGAATGCCCATGTGATGCTGACCCTTCCCCTGCCAAAGCCCAAAATAACTTGTTTAGGAGAGTAAAAACACAGTTAGTCATCACTCCCTGCAGATAAGCACTTGTAATCTGACAGTGCTGGGTCATGTTTGCTGGGGAGATAAGTTGGAGGCTGAGGCACAGGAAGTGCTTTGGTCAAACAATGTTTGTGGGGATGCCTGGCCTGTCCCCAGTTCCTGAATTAGCAACATCCTTTTTCAGCTCTGCAAGAGGTCTAGTGGCACCAGTCTAACCAAAGCAGGGAAAATCTTTGTAAAGAGGTTCTTTTGCCACACTGACCTAGAGCATGGCATTTATAAGAGGAATTATCTGTGGTCCTGTGCAACCAATCTCCTGCATGATTCTAGTACAGTCAGCCTGCCTACACCACCTCCATTAAAGATCCGTGACCACTTGGAAACTCTTTCCTCTTTTTCTCTCATGCAAGAGCATCATTCAGAAAGCAGTGTGCATCCCACACTGTGAAATGTCGGGGGCCTCAGGGTGTCTCTCCAGAACACCAGCTGTTACGGCAGAAAAGAACTCCCAGACATCAAGCCTCCAAATAAGAAATATTTGTGAGTATGAAAAAAAGGAAATGGTGGGGAAATCAAGAATCTGACTCACAGGCTACTGAAAGAGAACAGGAAAATATCTGCTTCTTACATTTCCTTCTTACCTTCCAGAGCTGGCAACTCAAATCATGTTGGTGATTACAGCCACTGAGCACCTTGCTAACCTGGAGCCAAATAGGAACAGTGTCCAGCAAGGGCTTCTAGACTCCCAACATCACAACTTGTATATTCCAGAAAGATCTGATGGGGTTTCACCACAGATAAGGGCAAAGCTTAGAGAGAAACCACAGGTCTTTGGATTTTCATTAGCTGAGTTCATTCAGCAGACATGGTAAAGCACAATCAGGGGGATGTAGAAGTCCAAAAGGATGCTCTGCACCCAGTTAAAGGGTAATATTGCAGCTTAAAATAATAATGTATTTTACACTGTGTGGCGAAGAAAGTAGTTCTACCTTCAATAAATAAAATGTACTCTACTTGACGACAACCCCTTGAGATCATTCCAGCCATATACAATGGCGCACTACACCACTGGAGAGACCACAGCTTCTCTGTGGCAGGCAGGGACAATAGCAGTCTCCTGCTATCTCATTTCTAACCATGTTCAAAGAAGTGCTCTTTTACCATTCAAGGTGCTTGCAGCAGCTGAAGAGCATTTTCCTCTCCATGCATTCACCACTGGAACATGCCAAGGCCAACTAGCTGGAACTAATGCTAGCCTGCTTTCTGAGCGAAGTTGTACCCACCTCTCTTTGCTCTTGAATGGGCATTTAAATTCTCCTTTCAGTATTTGTACTACAGCTATATTTTAAAGCTCTGCTCAAATATTCATTGTCTGGTTTTGTTCTAGATAAAAGTGCTAAAGGACTTTGTGATTCAGAAGGTTTTTGCTCATTTCACTCAGTATCTACAGAAATCAACTGATGAAGGGGGTTTCCATGCAGTGGCCTGTTCATCTGTGGCAGACCAACCAAATGTACTTGGATTGCTGGCAAAAAAAAGGAGTTCACCTACAGCAGCCACAAATTTCACATGGGGAAAGGTCAATAATTAAAAATTAATTGATTAACAACGGAGTTAGAATAGCAAAAGACATCCACAACCATTAACGATGTGTGCCAAGATCTTTATAATTTATTGGCTGTATTTTTGACAGGCAAAACCACTACTTTTTTTATTATGACTTCTCACATTTTGTAATTGAAATTGTGGCTTTCGAAAAGTTTATGCCAACCAGTCTGTGGGGCTTTGGCCTCAACTCCATACATAAAGGAGGTCTTCTTAACCATGATGCCCATCAACAGTGTCAGAGACTGTAAGGAGAATTTCTCTGCTAAATGCAAATGTGATGGTTATCTAGGTTATCCTTAATATCTGGTATCTGGTTAGTGTATCTAGTTTTTATGGAAGCCTGGGGTGAGCAGGATGGGTGCAGATGTCTTCTCTGTGGATAATTAAGTGAGATGACTCTGAATGTGTTCGTTTGCGGTGCAATCTCTTCCAGCAAATCCACCTTTATTTTCTGTGTCCTGAACAGACCAGAGAGAATATCAATGCAAGCCATCTTCATTAGGTGTCTGTTTATGTTCATATCTTTGGGCAGATTGCTATCATCCTTCCAGAAAAGGATGCAAATGGTAAATTGCGTGTTTCAGAAATCTCCAGCTTGGCCCCTTAATCTTGGAGATTTCTGATTAGACATCTTCAAATACCCCATAAACACTTAGGAAAATATCCCATATTGCAGTGAAACAGAAAAAGCATATAATTCATGGGAATTGTTCCTGCAACTAGAACAGATTTTTGTTCACATTCAATGCTTTCAAATGGAAGTGCAACTGGACAGCTTTCCATTTCCATGGCATTTTCTAGTCTGGGACATAACAGAAAAGGATCTTAGATATTTGATTTAGTGGGTAAGTACTGCTTTGACTAATTTGGCTATTTGAACTCAGCAGATGCAAATGTGGACAATTTGGAAAGCACCTGCTGTCTCCAGGGATATTTGTGAAAATGAGGTGCTGTCTCCCTTGAGGCTTATCTTGGCAAACAAAACGCAGTAAAACTAAGCCCAATATTGCAAAACATCTCTTACTATTTTACATGTCTACTTTTTTGGTGGTGGTGGTTGGTTCAGGGTTTTTTTAATCTATGAGAGCAAATAGATCCTAATTAAGTTAAATCAATTGAAGGGAACAGAGAGAGAAAAGGAGAGAAGAATATTTCAAACAAGCTATTTTTGGTTTTGCTTTTACAAAACTCTTTTTCTTTCTTTGTTTATATGGCTGGGCTCAGATTCAGCTAAAACAGCTGATTCCAATAAAGAAGTACTGGCAGCTTTCAGACCTGCTTTCCCCCTTGAATCTAAGAGAAAAACAGAAGAGAGTTTGCAAACTTTTCCAAGTGGACCTGGAGGGGCTCACCTTCTAGAATTTGAATGTCTGGCAAAAGAACTCATGCTAATTATAACATCTTAATGCTCTCAGCTTCCCAAACCCTTTCACAGTCTTTTCCCAGAGCAGGAAAAAGGAATGTGCAAGACTTCTATTGCCAGAGAATGGTAAAATCAGGAGCCCCCATTTCTTCCCTTTCTCCAGCTGAACCCACACCTGCCTTGGACAGGTCCATCCATAACAGATGTAAGTTGCATGTGTCATCCTTGTAGCTTGGAATTGCTATGATGTGAGACCACGGCAAATTGAAAGCCTGTATCCTGCTAAGACAATTTGTCAGCCTTCATTTGTAGCAAGCCGTGTGGCGATGCCACTGCTAGTTAAAGGGTCAGTATGACTTTTATTTCAGATTACCTGTTCTTTTTGAGGGCCTCTATGCCTTCTCTCTTGTGGGCTATAGAATTCCTTTTGCAACAAGCCACAGATCTGCCTTGGAAAGCTAGGCCCATAACAGAGTACCTGAGAATGCATGCAAGGATGACTCAATTACCTGCTCCTCATTAGGGACTCTGTCTTCCCAATGGCTGCATCACTGCAGTGAAGAGCAGCTGGAAACCCACTGTACATTTTCAGACTAAACCCTTCCTTTGCATAGGCATAGATTATGAGCAAATAGCTAAACGTTTTTGGCTCCTTAAATATTCTCCATTACAATGCATTAAAAAGGACATGATTTTTCAATCTGGCCAAACAGCACATGGGTTCATTGTGAGAGGAGCATGAGGAGTCCTGCTATATATGTGTTTCAGGAAAGCTGGGTACAACAGTGATACAATATGATTCTGGGAATGGATCAACATCCCCCCAGAGATTCTGGTTTGGCCTGGGACTGAGATGTCCTGAGGAAGAATTTCACAGCTGGCCCTGCTTCCTTTTCCAAATGTATCTGTAGCACATCCTCCAGTGCAATTCTTTGGATGTCACAATGCCCCTGTATGCCAAGAGAATCTCCAACTGCCCAACCAGGGATGCTTTTTACAGCCCTTTCTGTACAGCTGAATAGTGGATGCCATAGCTTGACCCAGAATGCTTATCTTGTAAAAGAGTCTATTATTCAAGCAGGAATTGTAAAGTGTTTTAAATATTTTTTAAACAATTATTTTAATATAAATATCATGCCTTCTATCAAGAGCTAGTAGTTTATTTTCCAAGTTATATTTCACCTCTGAACACTATTTTCTGTCCATTTATTTCTCAAGCTTCCCTTTTTTTCATGTTTTTTTGTGTGTAATGACTTACTTATACATTTAATGCAAATGGGAAAAAGCATGGAAAATTAATATAGAGCAAATAATGTTTCACCTGCCATCACAGAGGGAAAACAGAGAAATCAAATAAAATGGTATTATCTTCTGAGCCCTATAATGTCCATATGTATTTGTATGCATTCTTCACCTTTATCGTTGTTCCTACCTTCTGATATTTGTTTGTAATTTTTGTCCTGGACTTCTAATACCTTATTCAAACAATGAATATCTCCTAATTTCCACTATCTTTTCTGATAACCTTGAGCCTCTTTTTATCTCAAAAACTAAGCAAATGAGCCTGTTTTATTTTTATATGCTGTTTGCTGAGCCTCAGCTAAGCTTTGGATTTGAAATACTCAGACTAAGTGGAACCATAGGTTTGAATACAAGCAATTTAAACTTTCCAACACACAAACCTGAAGTGGAACACCATTCCTCAATGAATAAATTCTTTCTCAAAATCACACCCAAAATGACAGGCTTGAATGAACACCTTAAAACCAGGCTTTCTTAGAGGTTGCCTTATAGAAGATGAGTAAGTTCTGAAGACAGAGCCCCTCATGGGCCATAAACTTCTACTTGCCAGCTCCTGTTTTATGGAGCTCAGAAAATAAAATGTGCATCTGCACAGATTTCTGCTGCAGCAGTACAGCACACAGGGAGAATGTAGTTTCAAGGGACAAATGAAGCTAGTTAGTATATTGTAAATCCAAATCAACACACTAAACTCCACCCAAAAATCAATAAGCAATCAACATAAATCACAGGGCACCCAAAGTACAATAATCTCAGCACTTCTCCAGTGAATAGCTGGAATCCTTTTCTCTGTGCTAGCAAAATTATTCCAACAGATTTAAGAAGCAGAGTTTACATAGATCATTTTAGTGTGGGTTTGCACCTATGCATGAAGATTGTACTTGTCCACATACAAAGGCAAAAACAGCTTTTCCAGCTGCTATTATGATAATAGTGGAATAATTGAGAATCAAATCAGACAGTTCACTGGTAAACAAAAAACTCCAAATGGCTGACAAGCACCTGCAATCCAACAGAAAGACATATTCCTCATAATAATCCCATTTTTTTATCTGGTTTGGGCATAGTGACAGGATGCCAAACTGGCTACCATAGGACTGGGTCTAGACCATTGCTCCACTAAGAAATCTTCATGGAAGACCAAAGACAAAACAAACAAATTTTATTGGGAAAAAAAATGGGAATGCAACTTTTCAAATAAGGAAAATGAAGTAACCAAGGACAAATGAATAGGATTGTTGTTTGTACATAATCTTTTTCCTCGTCCACTACATCCTTACTTCCAGGCAACTTCTTTACTGTGGAGTAGAAAAAAACTCTTCCCTGTACATTTTGAGTCCTAGACATGTTATTTTCGTCACCTCTGAGGCCTGACTGGCTTCTCCCAGCACCATGCTTCCATCTCCCTGTTCCTTTGCCAGGTTCATCCTGCACTCTCTTCATCCCTTTGTGTCCAAACATGCTCATAGGCCTGATGAGGAGGAGCCACCTCCCCTTCCCCCAAGCCCCTCATCTCCCAAGAACTCCCTTAGGGAAAGACATGTAGAATTGTGAAGATACCAGTAGAGCAAATGTCATCCAACACAAAGCTCAATTAAGTTTCCTATAACCATGTGGCAATACCAGTCAGACCCAGGAACTAGGATTTAACAGTGCCATCTGGAGCAGAGGAGAGAAAAGATAAAAGCTGATGTGTGTCTGTTCAGTGAAGGCAGCCTAACCAGGACTTCACACCAGCACTTTCAAAAGCTTGTTTTCAAGCTGAGCAAGGGAAACAGAGCAGGATAAACTCTTGCAAAATAGTAGTTCTCAGAGGAGATAAACTAGTTGTCTGAGGTTACTCATAAGGATTTTCTCTGGGTAAAGTGTAAGAGCAGAGCAGTGCACACTACTCAGGCTTATAGACATTTTAACAGTATCCCGTGAATAGCCAAGGGGATATGCATAACTGCTCTGACTTCATCCAACAGTAGAGAGAAAGTCATTTGCCAACCCAACAAAGTCAGTCTTTGCATTATGCTCTGACAAGCTTTGATTACATATATATGTGTATATTGCATTTATATGTGTGAGAGTATACAGAGAGAAAACCTGTAATTTTTGTCTCACTGTGACCTTGCCCATAAGCTTTATATCCACACAAGCTTCACCAGCCATATCACTGCTGTTTTAATTGAAGTTACTGACCTGGGCTCTTGAAGTAACTACTTCATTTACACAGGACCTAGTGCCTCCTGCTAGAATTTAATAGCTGTGAAACGCATGGTTTCAGCCTCCAAGTTGTGACCCAAATGTCACCAATCTCTTCCCTACTACACAGAGCATGACAAGAACAAAAATTAAGCAGAAATATTGTAGCATTTCTGCTGGGGAAATATTGCACTAAACCCACAGTGGCAAAGTCCATCTGAAAGCAGTCTGATTTTTCTCTCAAGTATCTCATGTCAGCCATGGAGTAGAGCCAGGTAGGATTTTTCTCCTAGATATCTGCAACCTAGAGCAACTGGGGGATTTGGTAAATCCTTTGGGAAATAAATTTCTTCTTTGCTTCCTATGTTGTGAAGGGTATTAGAACTTTTGCCATAGTTTTGCTGCAGTCAGGTGACTTTTGATTGACAATACTCCAGTGAGGTTACCTCCTGCTTTCTTGGCCTCTAGAACTGCTCTGGATGGTCACAATCAGTGTGATCTCCAAGGGAAATGTCACAGAGGGGGTTACCTTGGGGCCAGCTCTGGGTCAAAATCCATCAGTACAGTGCCAATAGAAGAAGAAATTATCTTCCTCAGGGTCCAAACAAGACTTTCATCTGTTTTTTCAGGAGAAGCCATCAAAACAGGAGTCCAATGCTAACAACAGAGCCATGACCAAATTTATGATTACCAGCCCTGTGTCCAAACCTGGTCTCAGGTCAAATAGCTCAAAGATTCTTGAGGCTCCAAACAGCCGCTAACTCACACCACGGACTGCCAGAAAGACCTGCACCGTGCAATGAAACAGAAAGCTCCCCAACTCATACCCCCTTTTTCCTGTGGCTCCCCTTTTGCAGAGGCTGAATGAATCCCCAGCCACCTGTCAAGCTGTGCCTTTCCTCCTGCTCTCTTGGCATCTTGCTTTTTATTGCCTACCTGTCACACGTAGGCAGCAGAGCTGGCCACCCAACACCTTCTGCTATGAGTCATCCCTCTGAAAAATACCGCAGAAAATCCTCAATCCTGCCAATCATTTTAAAGAGCCCTTCAGTAGTTTTCACAGTGGGTGGTATTTTTTTTAAGAGCCATGATTTTTTTTGTCAGTTGCTAATCTGGAAAGAAGGTCAAAACCTCTGTGAATATATACACTGTTGAAAGCTCTATTGCTGGTGTATGTTTAAGTTATCATAAAGACCTGTGAGAGAGGAAAGTGTCTCAATTTCTAATTGCAAAAGCAAAATTCTTCAGAAGGGGAGCAGGACAGAAGATCAAGGAATTTGGCAGTGTATATAGTCTGGAAACAAATTATTTTCATTTCTTTCAAGGGTGAATAAAAATGAAATATTAGAGGATAGAAAAAAACCTTTTACAATAACTTTTGAGGCTATACGTCATCTTATTGTTTCAGTAATCAAATACTTTATCAAGCAAAAAGAGATTTTAATTTGCTATTTTAAAAATTCCCCAGCTGGAAATAGTCTAATCTCTAAAGGAAAGAGTGCCAGATGCATAGGACAAGAACAGTAAAAGCTCTAACCCAGCAGTCTTCCTCTTATCTCCACTGATAAGAGGAAATGAATGAGTCAGCAGATCAGAGAGGAAGAAATGGAGTGTGTCGCTCCAGCAGTTCTGAAACATGTGAACCCAAGAAAATGGCTGAATTATCAAGCAAACTTTTAATGTTAATAAAGAATTTCATTGGAAGTCAATGGAAAGATTTCAAGTTTGGCAGCATAATAAGCCGGAGTTTCTTTGTACCCATCATTATTTTGGACCTTGGTTCAGTAATAATACCTAATTCTCACAAAGTATTTTTCATCATTTAATCAGAGACTGCTTTACTGAGGAGTTCAGTATTCTTCTGTTGTTAAATTGAAGCGAAAAATAATCTAAAAAAGAAGTGAATCTTTATTGATAAGACATTACGAGAGCTACAGGGCAGTCAGTGTCATGTGATCTAGACTGAAAGAAAACACACAAATGAGTTTCCATATTTGTCTTTGATTGATTAGATTGTGCTGCTCTTGCAATAATGATAAGCATGTTAACTAAGATTGTAACATATCTTAAATGGCAGGAAACTGTCAAAGACTGTAAGAAGTCTTTGACTAAATTAATTTAGTACTGAAAAAATGTTTAAAAAGAAAAACTTTGGGGGAGAGAAATAACCAACCCCAGTTTAAAGTAAAATTCCAAATGTTTCAGAAATTTTTAGATAAATATTCCATATGTTAAAGGTCAATCCACTTCTTTTAACCCTCAGTCTGATTGAAAAGCTGCAAATCACACAAATTCTAAGAAGATTTCAAATACTAGTTGCTTTCACACAATCTGGAATGTTCTCAAAATACAAGTCTCTTTCAAAGTACTTGGTATTTTCACTTGTGGTCATAGATGTATGTGTTAATTTAAAAAAAATTCTTCCACTTTGGATTAAAGATATTGACTAAACCACTTCAAACCTGCTAGGAGAGTTGAATTTTCAACCTCCCTTCTATTTACTTAACTTTGCGTGGCTAGAAGCTACTTAACATATTTCTGATGAACTGTATATCGTAGGTACCTAGAACGAACTCAAATAAGGGGTTTTACCATTTTCCCATTTTCCCTACAGTAAATAACTTCAGAGGTTTTTACTAGTTGACCAACTGCAACAATCTAAATATCTTGTTATTTTTTAATTCCATAGTTTAAATGGAAAGAAAAAAAATACAGAAAATAAAAAATAATAATCCAAATCAAAAGGTGAGTTCATGAAGCATACAGAATTTTTAGCTATTGATAGCCTGTGAGAAGGTGAAATTGGACCCCAGTGGTTTTCATTTTGCTCTGAGCTGGTTAGAGAAGCGTGCCACTCATGATTAGTGCATGTGGACTGCTGTTTTTGAGGAGCTCTGGCATTCTGTGCACATGAGAGGAGATATCCCAGCCCCTCTTGTTATACAACCAAGCCTCAGAGATGAAGGGTGAAACTCTCCTGCCCTGCAAAGGTCTACCAGGCAAAAGCCACCAGCTTTTCCAGGCCAGTTTTTTTCAAATGCTTGTAGGGGAATGTCTTACCTACAAAAATAACAGCATTTATATCTCAGCTTGTTCCAACCTTTTGCCTGAGATCCGGTAGTGATCATGGTATTATGTATGGTGATGGCATTGACACTGTGCTCTCTGAGCATGGGCTCCTGTCTAGTTTCACTGGAATCATACTGAGAAGATACATTTCCTTTACTTAATGAAAATATATAGGCCCCCCCACCCCCATGGTGCCCACCAGGAAGCAAGGGTGGCTGTCACTGGGAGAGGACACTGTCCCCACTGTCCCTGCTCCTTCCTGAGCTGCATTTGCTTGACTTTCATGGGCAAAGTCAAATGTGGAAAGTGTGGACTCATTAACAGATTACTCTCAAATTCTTAGACTGAAAGTCTAATAAACATGCCTGGAGAACCATTTTTAAATAGCAGCTCCTGGACATGCCATCACCAGCAGCTAATTCTCATTCAAATGAAACAACGTGAATGAGACTCTGGGCTGCTTTATTAGGAGTAGAATCACTCAGGCGTGGCACTCAGCTTTGGTCCAAAATGAGCTTTCTCTCACCAAATGGCTTCCTTTAGCAGGGTAAACAGCGACCACCTGCTATTCTCTGAGCTGCAACCAAAGCACAAGGAGCACTTTTTTACTTTAACTAGCTTGCAGCCTGAGTTGCATATCCCCATGGATATTAATCAGCAAATTTAGAGCTGTAGTGCTATCAAAAAATGTAACACTTTAAATTTATTTTCGTAAAGTACAGGGTCAAAGTGAATGTTAATCTTTAATGGGATGAAAATATGTCATTTCCTTGTGGGAATTAAAAAGTAGACATAATCTATAACTGACTTATAAAGTAGACAATAAGGCAGTCAGCTTTATCCAGGAATAAAATATTTGGCATTTTAGAGGAGTATTTTCTATGAATTATTCAAAACAGAGATAGAACTATGCCTCGGCTGTGAAATTATTTCCTGGCATTCGTCAAAGCTCTTTTCCACTAATTAACTAAATATCTTCAATCAGTGAATTCTGTGTTTATTTATTAAATAGGCCACAATACATTGCAAACCATGTTGCCAAGTTGTCTTTTATTTTAAAGAAATAATATTTAGAAACCAAATCGCCAATTAGAATGTATGCCTCTGAATTTCAGGGTGCCATTCAGGTATTAGTAGAAATTAGTTATCTCAATGTTTGTATCTTAGTCTCCTGCTACCTGTGGTGAGGTTCTCACTTTGGAATTCAGTATATTGTCTCTTAAATGATTTCTCTATTTAAAAAAAAAATAAAAATTATTTACAAAACATGATACATAAATACCTTAAACAACTGTTTGATTGGTCAGTGCTTTTCCACAGTTTGGTCTGCTTAAAGTGAAATAGAAAGGGGAGTTTAAGAGTATCTGTATTTCCTATAAAGAAAGAGAGCATCAGTCCTGACATGTACTGGGGAAAGTCTTTTTAACTTTTATTGTGTTATGCAAATATAAAACTGGAGTGGTAACACCAGTTACTTTTCCTCTTTTTAGTTATGGTTTCGGTGGAATGATTGTTTCAGGATTTGCTAGTGAGATGAAATGTTTATGAATTGTTACTTATTAAAATAATAATTCAAAAGTTAAAAATGCTGCACAAAAATACAAACTTCTGCACAGAAATCACTATGTCCCTTTTGACAAATAATAGTCACTTTCTGTGTAAAGACAAAGCTACTGTTCAACAAGGCACAATGACACTACACAGCAAAGAAGATTGAGGACCAACTCTCCCTCTTACAACAAAAACCTGGTTTCACGACCTTTTTGTTCTGCCTGGTTGCTGTCATCTAAATGAGGTTCAGGTTCAGATGCTCACAGGCCACCACTGCTTGGGACTTCTGATTGGACTTAGCCTTGAGAACGTGATTTTTTTCTCAGAGTAGTAACATTAACCACATTTTCCAGACTCACTTTGTTTTGTATACATGGTTGAGAAAGTAAATGTAGGTGTTGGGGAGCTGTGGCCTGCCTGGAGAGGGGCTGGGGCTGCAGGGCTCCCCAGGGGTAGGCAGGGAGAACCAGCCCAGTCAGCCAGCGGACAGGACAGGCTCCGTGGGGATGGGGATGGCCAGGGCTGGGAGGGAGGGACATCAGCCCTGGGGGCTCCCTGGGGCAGGAAGCTGGGCAGGGCACAGCTGTGGCAGGGCTGGAGACAGCATCCCATGGATGGGGCAGGACAGGCTAAGGTAGGGCCAGGGGAGATGTGAAGACCTGTGGGTGCCCTCAGGGCCCTGATAGTACGAAAGTTTGCTTGTTACAGGAAAAAAAAAGGATTTAAAATTATTATTGTGTTAGTTGTCATTACAACAAAAATTTCTAAGTGGAACACCAGCAGAAAGAAGACATGGAGGTGAAGGTCCTAACTAACCAAGGGCCAATGCTCAGCCTTGTGTCAGCTTCGAGACAGCGAGGAGCATTTACAGACATCCCATTTCAGAGCTGGGAGTCCCAGGCTGGAGGCGCTCTCAAGTGCTGAGTAGCTTCAATTAGAAACATTAGAAAGCATGCATCTCCAAGCCAAGGAATGATTGGGCCAGCAGAAATATTTTGAAACCAAACCCATCTCAGTTCACTGAATACATTTCCATCATTTTGTGGTATTATTAACTAATGATTGACATATTTTCTGCTACACCTTTTTTCTTTAAATAAGCAACTTTGAGCTTTGTGACCTGAAGTGTTCCTGATAGTTTTAATCCCTTTTTAAAAAAATATGTAAACTGGCCAACTTAAAGAGAAGGACTTTTGTCCACAAATTCTTTATGCTCAATCTTCTTTTTACCTTTTTCACTGTCATTTAATATTGCATTGATGCATTCAGAGAAGTCCCCAAAATTATTTTATCTCATAAAAATATGTTTATAACCCCTGACAATGTACCTGAAGCAAAACTTACTTTTTTGTGCACATTTCCCTGCTTTCACTGACATTGAACTTGATCTTGATATGGTAAGTTATTCTCTAGTTTTCCATGGCTGAGAGATTCTTTTGTAACTCTTCAGAGTCAGCTTCAAGACAGACTATGCCAAAAATGTCTATGTGATGTAGAGACTTAACAGTGACTGACAAGACTGATTCAGCCTCATTTTCAGTTCCAGACTATGTTGAACTTACACGTCCCAGTACTGATCTTAAGAAGATTTTGCAAAATTTTGGGTATATAACCCTTCTCCATTTCTCCATTGTATAAATATGTCATTTGTTTCTAACCTTCTTTGATCACCCATTAATCCATAAGAAGAATTCCTCTGTTATCCCAGGGGTGATTAGTTTCTTTAAGAGATAATGTCAAATGCCTTTTGAAAATCCACGCACATTGTATCCTTTGGATCAGCCATATGCACATGTTCATTTATTCTTTTCTCAACTGTAATAAAATTATGACTTTCACCAAAAGCCTATTCCCAAGTATGTCATATTCCTCACTGCATTACTAAATTTATTCATTATCAGGTCATTTAATTTCAATGGTTTTGTGGAAATCAGATTTACTGATTCATATTTCCCAGATTCATGAGTGGAGCTTTACTTCAAAGCTTGATGACGTTTCCCATGTTCTTTTCTTTGACAATAAGACAGATATAAACAATAATCTCAAGTGTTAGTTAGAAGCTCAACAATTTTATATTTACCTTTTTTTAGAAGTCTACAGACAGCGCTACTAAGTTTTAGTGATTTGTTACTCTTAAGTGTGTTGACTTATTTTAAAACTCTGTCATTGACAGATCAGTCTGAAACATTTCCTCGGGCTCATTCCCTTTACAGAATGATTGTGATCCAGTCAGCCTGTCTGCAATCACTACATGTTAGAAAAATATTCTTACTTAACAATATCTTGGAACTAGGCTAGCTTTCTTTTTCTGATAGGTTTGAGTAAGAAGCAGATTCTCTATCACTAAAGATTAGTTCCTCCAAATTTTTGGCATGTTTTTTGTGATTTTGGTTTTAACTTGTCAAGGATTATGGTCCTTTTTAGCCTTCTTTCCTGGATATCTTTTTCACATTTTGGTTTTTAAGACTTAGTCCAGAACTTGCTCATATACGTGCACTTTCTTGTTTTTCCTTCACTCTAGTTTTCCCCTTTATTTTTTAATTAATTAATTTTTAAAACATTTCCTTTGGTTGCCTTTTTTTAAAGCTTCCACTTTACTTAAAATTTAAGAGGTGAGGGAGAACTCTTTCTGTTTCACATATGAAATATGAATACACAAAATTTCTCCAAGACAAAGGAGATCCTTTTACCTGAGCAGAGATCACACCATCAACTGGTTTATTCTGTATGTCTTCAGGTATGAAAGGAGGACCTTTAAACGATGTCTTAATACACTTATGAAAATGAATTAATGGTAAATGGCCTTAAAATCTCACTTACAAAACTCAAATCTCTGAGATGAAATTTAAGAGCCAAGCCACTTCTAATGTCACCTGATTGCTAGCTTTAAGGGGGTGGGACCTTACTTATTCCTAGTTTTCCCATTTACCCAAGACTACTAAAATAATCAGGTTTTTATAGCTTTCTGTATAATTTACATGTGTGATAAAACTGTAGAATTAATATAACTTACAGATAAAATGGATTCTTTGATTAATAGATTCCCTATATCTCTGACAATATTTAGCAGCCAGAAAATAATGTACTGCTTTTTAATTACCACCTAGAAAGGAGAATTTTTTCAATTTCATATTATCATGGTTAATATTCATATAATTTTTAGGGATGAAAACTTAAAAATGTTGAGCACTTATGTTTTTCAGGAACCATAAGATTACCTGAGAGTGTCTCAGTATTTTTCTGGTTCTTCTACTAACTATTCTCTTCTGTCACACATATCTCTTAAGGAAGATTGTCTTTGAGCACTAGTCTCTGTCTTTTTTGCTATGTATTTTTGACTTTGTCATTGACCTTGCAACCAGCTGTGTCTATTGGTGGAATTGTAAATTCAATAAACCTTTTGGCTGACTCATGTAGAGGTCTTTCAGACCTTTCCTACCCTCTTTCAAGGCTTCTCTTTTATACTTAGCCCCCTATGTCTTCAGACAAACCCCACAGAACTTCTCATTTTTGTCCCACCATACTGTTCGTGTGACAGTAAGAGATGCTGCAAAGTCTGAATAATAATATTGAACCTGTATATTTTTTTTTCCCTAGATCACACTGCATATGACATTGGACATCAGCAGACAGCCAAGAGCTGGTTCCCTTTATGGCTAAGGCTCTTCAACAGAAGGGTCAAATGTCAAGGGAAAAGTCTGTGTCAGGGGGTAAGTCAGTTGTGGGAGGTGGAGTCAGAAAATTACTCTTACCAGGGCAGTTATAAGAGCACAAGGTTAATATTTCTACTTCAACTTACACTTGTGATTTTTCCAAATTAATCTGTCACTCCCTAATTAATGCTAAGAAATAGTCATGAGCAACATTGCAGAGTGCCACCACTTAGGATAATGCTAGTATCCCGTACTACACATCTATAAAAATTCCCTCTGAGCCAGAGATCCTTAGCCTTTTGTGCAGCAAAATACAACATTTACCACTCTGACAGCCTAAGGGTTGTGTTTAATTTGCACGTACATCTAAATATATTTACATACATAAGTTGTCTTAAAAATACACTGTAAAACCCAATACTTGTTATTAAGACTTAACTGAAAATAGCAGGTAAAGTCTGTATTTAATGCAAAAGAAAAAAAGAAAAGACAAAGTTATGTGCTATAAAACTTGTGCAATGTTCTTTCACGGATTATTTTGTTTACAAATGAATTCTGTCTATTCTGAGGATGACTTCATAAGGAACATTCATAAATCCATTCCAGACCACATAATTTATGGCTTAAAATTGACTAAAATATAGCTCGCATGTTACTAGAAGTTGATCGATTTTCAACACTATTCACCAACTCTAAACAAAGTTCTTCTTTAGGTGAACATTCTTTCCAGGAAAATATAACAACCAAATAAACAAACCAAACCAAACAAAGACATGAAAATAGATACAACTTGTCTTTTTAATTTTATTTTTTTCTCTTTCCTTTTTTCTTCTCTCTTATCTTCCTTCTGTTTCATTCTCACTCCTTTACTTGAAAGAGCTTTTATACTGTTGTTGCAATTTCAGCATGAGAACATGTTGACATTCCTGGGTAACCACAAGAATGGTGAGAAAAGAACATCTCAGAAAAGCAAAGCTCATTACAACAGCCTGTAGTGAGAGCTGGCAGGAACATGCCCTGAGAGCTGCGTGTGAATGGCTCTTCTGATCACAGCTTTTTTCCTCCTGCAGGGAAAGGCCACTTTCCAGAAAGATGCCCACAAACCAGATTTGAACGAGAGCATAAGCTACAAACAACAGGTCCAAAGGCATGTGCACTGATGGCTTATGAGCTTTGTGACAGAAATGTAATACAGATGGATAATGCAATACAGTGCCCCCATAACTCACCACTTTATACATTTGGTGATCCCTTAAGAAAGGTGGACATATTGACCTCCTAAGGGAATCATAGAATTGCTTTGAAGAAGGGTGATTGTGCTTGATGGTCAGTGACTGGTGCTTGCTACAGAATAGATTTTCCTGTCAGATAAGCTTCTTTCCAAAAGATTTCAGGTGGATCACTGAGACTGTTCCCAAAAAATAGGGGTGTGACCTGCTTTTCCAGTGGACCAGTTTTTCTTAGCCCTTTCCCCAGATTTCCTCCCGGGAAAAGACAGTCAAAAAATGCACCGTGTCTTCAAGTTTCATGTTCTTAATACCCCTTTGCTTTGCTTTACATCCAGTTTTAAGATTTAGATGTATGTTTACTTTCATGTAGGTAAATATATCCATAGAGTGTCAGCACAATATATCTGTACAGTCCTGCAAAGATGCTCATAAAAACAGTATTGTTTTCTCTGTCTCAGCCTATGAGTTTAGTCATGGTCTTTATTGTCTTTAGCTGATAAATGGCCTCTTCCTTAAAAATAGCTTTCATGTACTACAAGAATCCAAGTCTTACCCATAACATTGACATTGTCATAGAGAAGAGAGATATTTCACTTTTAGCAAGCAACAAAGTTAGTGATTTTGTTGATGTGATTAATTAAATTTTTGCTACATTTATGCTGCAACTGAGGTATCATGATTTGGAGATAATTGCTGGAGCCAGTCAGTTTCATTTAATATTCTTCAAACCCAGTCAAGGGCATCCAGAGTTTGAGACTGGCATTTATTTTGTTTTATGTAGGTAGAAATCTAGGCAAGATTTACATATCAGTGTAAATCTGGAATAATTCCACTAAAAGCAAGTGAGTCAGATTTGTGCAAGCACAGTAAAGATAAATTCAGACCTCATAATTTCTTCACTGCTATACCCAATGCTATGCTATGAACTTGGAAAACATAGGTCTCTGTTTTTCTTCGTGGTAACTGACAACACCTTCAGCAAACATGCACCTCCATAAACATTTTCATACTTCAGGTAAGAAGATGTCCATATTAGTACTGGAACCTGAAACTGCCAAAGTATGCTGGGTTTTTGTTGTAAAATATTTCACCATTGTAATAGTCACAAAGGGTTAGCTTTTTTTCTTTTTTTTACAATTTCTCAAAAATTTTGCTAGTGTTTTTAAGCTTTTTTAATCAACATTTTGGCAGATACAGGAACTGTTCAAACCTACATATATACTTTTTTTCCAGCTAGAAACTTTCTCAAGTGGAATTTGAGGACTGTGCACATGATCATATAAGGAACAAGATTTGCCCAACAATCAAATCAGAGCAGCAACAGAGCAGTACAGGAATCCTGGCTATGTCCACAGCATCTATGGGGATCAAGAGGACAACAAATGCATAGAAAGAATCCAGACAGCACTGCACCTCTCACAAACATACTGTATGGTTGTGGGAGCACATGAGTGTAAACCACATAAATCAGATGCTGCCAGGACCTGCTGGGCTTGTGAACTTCATCCTGTCTGAGAAAACATAGAAAAGAATATGCCAGTGGGTCCTTACCTGCATTCCCCTCATTAATGAAGCAAAGCAATGGCCTCTCATTGGGAACTGATCCTGTTCTCCTCTCTAATACAAAGCACAGGCTGTTCCCACTAGAATCTTTTGCATCAAAATTGTCTGAGACTGGAGCATGTGATGTAGGAGACTTTGTTCAGTGTCTTTCTCAGATGAAGATTATCCAGACTCCTATTTTGCACCCCCCAGACGGGTGTCCTAACCATGGAAATATAAATGAGGAACCTCTGAGCTCCTTAATGCATCTCCCAGCCATGCTGGGCTGCATTAAAGCAGGCCCACATCTGTCTCCATGAACAGCAACCACTGCCATGAGACTATGCAGCACAGTTTGACAAGATGCCCAGATTTTAAGATTTAGATTTACAAATGCCTTCTCAGGTTTTCTATGCTTCCAAGGGACCTAGGGGACTGATTCCCACAGGTCATGGATATCACTAAGCATCCAGTTCCCTGCTCCAGCTGATGTGGCTGCTCATGTGCATGTGTCAGTCTTGTATGTCTGCACAACTTACCGTGTTCTGGAGAGTGAGATGGGGTCTGGTATTGAATATGCATCAGGGACACATGGATCTGAGCCCATGGCAACCTTCACAGGAGTCCTGTGGAGCAGACAGAGAGGCTGTCAGGCTGACACAGCCGAGTGCCTTGCATATTATTTTCTGTTTATTCTAGTCTCCAGCTGACTCTTACTGACTTTGCCACTGGGGTTTAGATTTGTGACCAAGTGCTCCCACCCCACCTTACACTTCAAATCTTATTTATGCAGTCAGTTTAGTAAAATAGTATTAAAATAGCACTATTGCACCTCACATTTTCACCATTCCTTCATGTCTGTTGCAGTTTACCAGGGTCAATAGTATTTTTAAATGACTTGCAACAAATGTGGTAAGTACTCAAACAATAGGCTCCATCAGTTACAGAGAAGCTGTTTTATTCTACTAAGTCAATTATCAGTAGTTTCAAAAGTCCCTAAATAAGTAGTTGTCTGACAGATCATAATAGCTCCTTCTGTTACTCTATGCCAACTCATATACTGCTGCAGAATAATTTGCCTTACTCTTTTGTTTAGGATTTGAAAAACAATCATGTTGAAAGGAAGCAGAATATTATAATAATGGAATAAGAAAACAAAAGCAATTTGGGGAAAAAATAAACTTCCTGCTCTAAATATTGCTGGGCTCTTTTAGCAATGCATTTTGCCGTATAAGCAGTGGATTTACCAGAAGTCCCAGTTCTCTGGCAATAACATGCCACAGTTGCATTGGCTGAAATCATCTGCCCCTTATCCCCATCAGATTGGTATTCATTGCCAGCCCCTTTCACAGCTGATGCTGAGCCTTGGGGAAACCACCTGGTTGCCTGTGCTGTAAGGGAAAAAACCTCACTTCTTGCATATCTTTTATGCCATAAACATCGAGACTGGAGGTAACACTGCCAAAAAAAACCAGAAAAAAAAAAAGGTTGCAGTTTTATTAATGGGCTCCCTTCAGGTGTGCTGTATCCTTTCACTTTCCATAATTGCTTTGGAGACTGAGCTTTGCTGAGTGTTCACAAAGGCCAGTCTTCAGCTCCAGTGTGCAAATGGCTGCAGTGCTTGGTTGCCCAGGGTTAGCTTGTATGCTCTCCACTCAAGGGGAGAAAGCAATACTACAAGACCACTTGTGATCTGCTGTGACTCTCCAAACCAGTCAGCACACACATTAAGAAAACCCTTTGTGATCACTTGCCAGACACACCTTGGATGATGTCTGCAAAGCTACAGGATCCCCACGGATACCATGGGCTGTGGACAGGCAGATAGTCTCTGAGACAGCAACAACTGGAGTTGGCAGCAGCTTCAGGATCAGGGCCAAGGGAGGGTAACGCTGAGCAGCGCTGAGGCTGCCGCGAGGTGCTCTTTGTAGCCTATAGCAGCAATAACCTGAATATAGCCTCTGAAGCATTTTCAAGCAGTGTCTCAGATAAAGGAAATTTCACCAATAATGAATGGAGGTGCTTATTACATGCTTAGCCAAGGCCAAATTTCAGGTTGGGAAGAAGCCACTGATTCCTACCTATAGCAAGAAGACAGAGAAGAGTGAGGTGTTTTGCCTTCCATTGACCACACAGAGCACATGGGACAAATGTGTAAGAGGAATTCAGTCATTTAATGAGCAGAGGCACATATTCTGGTTTGGCTCCTTATCCAAATCATCCATCCCTTTCAGCCAGCATTATTCCACTCCTGCATGTCTGCTGTTGGAGCCACTGCGTCTACAGTCAGTATTGTGTGGAGAATTACACTATGAAAAGCCAGTGTCCATAAAGGAGACAGAGGAGTCCTGCAACTTTATTCGAATAACGGGAAAAGTCCACTGGGCCATACCCCCGTGGGGTTTCTCTCTCGAGGTTTCAGAGGACACAGCCTCCTTTTACCCTAAACTCCCGGCCACATGTTGCCCTCTTCCTTTCCCCACTGGCTGAGGTGCTAGGAAGGTACAGTCTTCCTGAGCTGCCTTGAACATATCATTTCCCCCCAAAGGTTAGAAGTTCAGGCTGTCTGGGTTCTGCAAAAGACTTTGCATGGACAATTTGTCTATTACCTTAAAGCTCAGGAGTTCAAACTGTAGTCAAACTGTTTTGAGTTCTGTAACAAACTTGTGCGGATTGAGGTTGGCACAGATATTAACACCCATTTATCCTAAAGACCCTCACCCATCGAGTTGTTTGTAAAGACATTAGCACTCACCTTTCCTATCAGTATCTGCAGGCAGTGTGAAAATGTTGAGTTAGGACAATATCCGCTTGGAGGTGGATCACCACACTTCCAAATACTGTTTTTATGGACTTCTACCATCCAATTTTAGTCTACAAGCACCTGCTAACCCCATAAAGTTAGAGGAGGTGTAGAAACTACTAAAAAGGAAGTTATAAAGTAAACTGACATGGACATGTGGAGACCCCTTTCCAAGCAAAAATACATTTCCAGTGGAATAATAAAAGAAAATAAAATCAGTAACCACAAATCTTCAAAGAATAGTTAAACCTGGCTTTACCTGTGCTTGTTGCTGACCAGAGAAAAGCAGCCAAAAATTGGATCTGGTGTTTTTGTTTAGCTTATACTTCATATACAGTTCACTATTTGCTTTCATTGCTGACATTATCAGATGAATCTTTCATTCTCTGTGCATGACATGTATTCCTACTGTCCAATGTTTGGTTACTATCCATACATAAATCCAAACATTTCTAGCAAATCTTGGGTCAATTTGTGGAGAAGTTCTTGAAAACCCGTAAGTTGTTCTTATGCGTTTGTTTTCTTTGTCCCTCTCTCTGTGTATATTGTGATAGGGGAAAACTGAAGGAAATATTGTCTTCTTCATTAGAATTCAAAAACAAACTTTCTTTGATGCTTTGCTCATTATTTTTATAAATAGCCATAAAATAGTGCATTCTTTATCCATAATTTAACAGATCACTATGTTTATTTCCATGTACTTTTTTTTTTCCCCTGCATACTGCAGATAAGGAGTCACTCATATGTGGCATAAAGCTCTTTTTAAAAAAAATTAGTCATGGTGACTAATAGTTGGAATCTTTCAAACTTCTGGCTATTCAGCTACTACATGATTGAGATGCAGAATCAAAATTCATAAGAAATATCAAAAATCTTTTTTCAGACTGAGAAAACCACAGGAGTATGAAGTTGTATTATCTCAGAGACAGTGAGATGAGAAATAGTGGCATACCCAAATTTTAGAGAAATTTTACAAGGTTTAGCCAACAGTACTCAATGAACATTGTTTTTTCTTAAGGCAAGATGATCTGAAATATTTCAGAACAATGCCTAAGGTTATCTACCAGGGAAAAAAAAAAGGCGATATTATTTATTATTAGTGTTGGGCTTTTAAATACATTTGGCCACAGGCCATCAAAGCAGAAGATAATATGGTTTTTTAGCATGAACATGTTTTCCATGCATAATAGGTAATGATCAAAAATGCATTAAAAAAGGAGTAGTCATGGATAGGAGACTATTTGTGGGTTTTCTTACCATAGTGGGAAATGGACTTTTATTACTTCTCAGAATTTGTATCAAAGACTATTTTTATCTACTTGGCTGTTGTAGTCCAAGTAACCTCTATGTGGGAGGCTGTGCTAACAATCTCCACATACATCTCAAAGCATTGCTCTTTGGAAGAACAAATCAAATTTGAAGATATCTGAGACATTTCTAATTCTTTTCTTTTGAGTGGACTTTCCTGCCACACATAGCTGTATGTAGTCCATGAGAACTGTTGTTCACTGGCAACTAAACAGGCTATCAGGCTAGATACTGACTTATTTTTCTGACAAGACTGAAAGCATACTTTTTTTTCTAAGACAAGATATGCTCCCTGGAAGAATATTTGAACCACTAGCAGGAGACCAGAAGACTTTCTACATTTTCTGAAAGCTTTTTCTTTCAATTATTTGGATGCCTTTCACGGAAAGGTGTTGAAATTCTCAGTTATGTCTCATGAAACTACTCTTGTGTTGGGGGAAATAACAAAACAAAACAAAGCACCCAACAACACTAAAAGAAACCACAGATTTTTATCTTCAGGGCCTCACAGGAAGCCCTCCAAGACACAATCCTTAGTGGTGATCTCTAGATTTCCCTGCCTGGAACCGATTTGTACTTCACACAGTAGCTCCTCTCTGCACTGTGCACAGGTCTTCTTGGTCCACCCCGTTTTAAATTTTGCTCACTGCTTCTCCTATTGGTCCCTCACTAACATCACTATTTCTAAATCTGCTTCCAAGATTTAATCACTCCATCATATTTTCCCCACCTTCCCCCTGCTTTCTTTTCTTCAGGGCACTTGTATGACTCCTATTTTCCAGGGCTCTCACCCACCCAAATCTCCCCTGCTGTTTGCATAGCCCTTCCTTCTTAGGCCTACAGACATTTTTCAGCTCCTCATTTGGTCCAGTATTTTAAAAGCATAAACTCTCTTCTCCCTGTATCAACATTTGCTTCTTGTGGTTGTCTCTCCCTCCTCATGCTGCTCTGCATACATTGGCTGGGCAGCTGCAGAAAACATGACATGGCCTTTCACTTCCTTGCCTGGGGGCAGGATTTATTAGATGCTGAACCTCAGAAGGCTCGATTCTCTCAAGATAGTTCAAGACACAGCGCCAGATTATCAAAAATTGGTTTTTTGGGCCAGACTACAGGGGAGCAGTGTTCGGGCAGGCCGTGTGGGAGGAACACAGGAGTATCGTCTCTCCCCTCCTGCAGCTGAGTGCTGGCAGTGCCAAACAGGGATTGCACTATCCTGCTTCCCATCTCAATGGGCCTCAGAGCAGAGGAGGTGCAGGTTTCTCTGCTTTAGTCATTAGCACTGTTTATGAAGCTGTATTGTAGCCCTCCAGAAAGTGTCACGCCAAGAGCCCTGGCTTTTTTTCCTAGGTCAGTACAACTTCCTGCATCCCCCTGCCTGTCACTGTTGTAAAAACCCCTGACTGACCGAGTCAAAGCATGATATTTCTGTATGCAAACCAATGTTTTAGAGTTCCTGTGGCTAAAATCTCTTATCTGAAGTCTATTATCTGCATGGGCATATCATCTGCTTGCAAATATACCAGGCAGGAGAGAGAAAAATATGACCCTAAACTAATGTTCAAATTTAGATTAATACATCCCCAAGCACTATTTCCATTAGTGCTAATACAGGAATGCATAGATCATAAATTGTCCTTTCAGGGTCTGACAATTCTAAATTTAGTACCAATGTTAATTAAGCAAGAGAAAATTGGGCAATGCAACAGATTTGGAGAGCAGGCAGTGGAAGGGGAGAGATAGGTCATCAGTTTGACAGCTTTGGGAGGTAATAATTTAGTGAACAAACAATCATGAAGATAAACCTGAATATTTCAGTGCTTTTAATAACTTGTAGCATTTAAGGACAGCAGATTATTTTTTTAGTTATTTGGATTCCACATAACTAGAGAATAATCTTGATTTATCCTTCTCCCAGCCTTTTCTGCATTGACAGAAAGAGTTCATTTGTTACTCTGACATACATGCTAATTACTGTGCCCATATGTACACTCAGCACGTTTTATTGACTACTGTATGAGAGAGATTTCGAGGGGTTAATAAATGTCAAAAAATCTTATGTCAACATTTTCTTCTCTTTTCTTTCATACAATATAGGAGTCTGTTTAATAAATCCCAAATCAGTATAAGGTCACAAAGTGTTTGGCTTTAAAACTGAAGTTAGGGTAAGTAATTACAAGGCTCCACTGTGTTCCTTATTTAGTTGCATATTACGCAGAGCTGAATGGGATGATTAATAATCATGTTCTACACTGAAAGAATGTAATTTATAAAAGTTTATGTAAATACAGCAGCAGAATCAGTTGTTCATTTACCATTGCCCTGTTAGCACGTATGGGAATTCCAGCATTTTTAGAAAGCAACAAAGCCAAGATCCTCACAGGAGTTCTGTGCTTAAATACCTTGGAGAAGGCAGGCCCAAGGTACTAAAATAGCTTACCATTATTGAATGTTTAGTTAAAATTAGACAGAATACTGGCATGTGTAGTAATGTTTGTTAAGAAGTCTGGGTGATACTGAGCTATGTTGGCAGTGGAAGAAGACTGGAGAGAATGAAAAGCTTTTACAAGATCATTGAGCTAAAAAAGAGCAAAATAAATAAAAATTAATCATCAGTATAGAATAAATTGCATTTTTAAAATGAATATTACTCAGAATCCAGTACAGGATGTTCTTTTAATTAATTCATTAATGTCAAAATTTTGATTTAAATCATATGGATTTTTTTTTTGTTTGTTTTAATCAGCATGATCTGTGAGAAGCCTGGGAAAAAATGAGTTCTCTCCAGCACTGTCTGTAGCCCATGGTGCACTGCCATGACAGTAGTGAGTTGGTACTTCCCTGCAGTAAGCACCAGCAGGCACATACTGACCATCAATGTGATCAACAATAACTCTGCTCCATCATGTAACCTAGCTCAATTTAGAGCACACCAAATACATCTCTTTCACCTTCTGAATGGATGTTGTTACCGCACACAGATTCACTGAGGCTAGAAAGATTTCCTAAATACCTCAGTGGATCCAGCAGTTAGTAAGCAGTATGTGCAAGGTAGCTATTCATTTTTGAGAGAGGAGTAAAACTTGCTCCACCATGTCCTCATGAAGACCGAATGCTAAGTAGAAAGTATTCTATAATTTTCACTTTGGAATACAGCATGGTTAGTCTTTTATGAAGATGACTAGATCCTGGGTTGTATTACACTTTAAATTCATTATACTTTTTACTGCTATTCATAGAGATTCATGTTCAGAAAAAAAATCAGGTTTATATCTATTTATATTTGAGATTATATTAAACTCCCAAATGTGGTTCATAAATAGGGCAGTAAATGGGGTTGCTTTTTTGAATGAAAAGTCCTTGGTAACTAAATGAGCAGGTAATAAATGGAAAGTGCTTGTATTCTGTACTGAAAAGGCTGGATCATGCACCGCCATGGCCAGTGGGAGTTCTGCCACTGACTTCAGTGGGAGTGCTTAGCGAGGCTGTTTTGTTCCTCATTCAGTTTGGTTAACAAGATTTGTGCTCCAGTCCCTTTTCACCAAAATGCTGGCAGACTTCTTACAACATTACTGGAAACTAGACCCTACACAAATTACTAAGGCCTTTTGTATTTTAATGTCTTTTTTGTAATGATATTCAGTCCTTTGGGGCAGCTGCCTAAGAGAGACATTAGTCAACTTCACTTTGTTTTTAGGACAGATGAGCCAGAGCCAAAACCATAGACCTGAATAACTTGAAAATCCAGAGGAGTTTGGATCCAGATTTGAGCCCCACAATTTGAGGCCCTTGCTGATTAGTGGGCCGTGCTTTAACAAGCTGTAGTCGTGCTAAGAAAGGAGCTCAATATTTGCTGCCAGCACCATCAGAAACGAAACACAGGGCTCTCTAGCAGTGTCCTGGCTCTGACACTGTCCTACAGCCATTGCCTATAAAAGAGTATAGAAACAGGGAAAATACAGCAATATTCCCTTGGCACAGCTCCCCATCTTCAGCAGCATGCTGGGGTGGATTCTTTGTGTTGCCAGAGAATTTTCTTTGTTAGCACCAGCCATTCCTTTCTGGATTACCTATCGCTGTTCCTTGCTCTTGCTCCCGAGGCAAACATTTAGAAGGGAGGGCTTGTGAAATCTCAGTGCTGCTATATATGCGTGTGAGAGAGCTGAGAAGGGCAGATCTGAAACAGGGATCACGAAAAGAACAAAGAGAGAAAGAGGAATAGCTGCAGAAAGTCTGTGCTTGGAAAGAGGAAAATCCTGGGGTCTAGGATACCCATGATAGCTTTATACAAAAGTGTAACAATGTCCAGTTAGAAAATGGTTGGACTTAAATTAGTACAGCATTCTTGCTTAGATAAACTCGTCACTTATAAATGCAGTTCTGCCTTTTTAGGACAAATTACATGCACACAGACCAAAAAGTAGTGAAAGTAAGGGCAAAGTATTTGAAATTATGTCTGTGAAATGCATATGCAAAACTAATTAACTTATAGATGGCATTTGTCCATATCGCCCATGTGATGCACTGACAATCTCTCTGGTATTGTAGAATTCAAACGCTTTGAAAAGAAATTGCCCGAGGGATTGAATGTCTTTCCTTTACATTGTTTTTAAAAGGAAGAGTTTCTCACACTGTGTTTATTTGCTGCTAAGATACTGTTACACTAGCACCCTCACAGCCTGTTTCTCACTGCAGTATCCCATAAATTAGGTTGTTGCAGGGAGTATCAAGAATGTGCATACGCTGCCTGACTAGAGCAATTTTATCTGAATAATGTTTTGTGACCTTTCTTGCAAAAAGGTCCTGACTAGAAAAGCATAGATTTACCAAGCATCCTGGCTGTACTGAAAGATTGCAATTACCATTCTATTTTATCAGTATTAGTAGAGAGAGTTCCTGCCCTGACATCTCCTCTCCAAACACAAATTAAAAGTTGGGAAGCTGTATGACCCAAGTAATGAAGTACATTAAATCCAGGTACCTGTTTCAAATTCAACAGTTGTGGAAATGATGGAAGAGCCATCACCATCAAGATGACTTTCCAACAGGCTCAGTGAGATGATTTTGTGGACTCAGTCCAATTCTTAATGGACATAAGTCCACATTACAAAAAGCAACACACAACTGGCAGTAATTGATACTCTTTTGGCACTCAACAGAGAAGTGAAGTATTGAATGAGCATGAAGAATGGACTAACCTTTCACCTCCCCCCCTGCATTCCAGGTCAGGGATGAGACATCTGATAGAGCTACATAGGAAGCTTGGGCTGCTGCTCTCCGTGCCACCCCGTGCCGTACCTAAACAAAGGATTTCCTTCTTAACAAGCATTGGGCTGACACTTTTCATGAACTTTAAATTTATGTAAGATATTTGGAGGCTTTGGAAGTTAGTGTATAACCTCAGGATTCTGCCTAAAGAGTACAAGCCACTGCTCCACGTAAAACTGTGTCTCTCTGTCTGCCAGCTGCATATAATTCCCTGTTATACATACGGATATATAATGTATATGTACATGCATAGCATGTATGTTTATACATAATAGGAGAAGTAATGCCTTTAGCTAAGATTGCCTAATGCTCATTTATAAGAACTTACTTTCAATTACTTATACAGTTTGACAAAATTTAACTGTTACAGCTTAAATTTTCCATGGTGGGTATCTGTCTCTAGCTGAATTGGGTTTGGAAAGTCTTGACTAAAATGGCTCAGATAATTCCAAGGACACACTCAGTAAAAATACATCCTTTTAGTCATGTTAAGAACCTTTGCAACCATCATATTGAGAGATTCTAGCATGTCTGAGTTTTGGAGCTGAAGTTTGAAACTCCATAAGGAAATTACTTTGATGTCAAGACTTATCTTCTGTCACTCCCGTGGCAATCTGATCCAGCTGTAATCTCCTAAAACACTAAATTCTCACACACTCATATTCTGTTAAAATTCAAATTCTCCAAATACTCTATTTGCAGTAAGCATGCTGTCTTTTCATACAGCTGTGACATCTGAGGCACAGCATATATTTGCATTATCTGTGGAGAATACCCACACATATATGTATATAAAAATACGTCCAAGGGCTCTCCCTGTCATTCGTACAAATTGCATATATCAGGAATGATAGCCCTATAGACCCATCTATCCATTGCATTAGAGTTCAGCTCTTCTCAGGGACTAGATGATTTTAGTTACAACCATGAGGACAGCAGTACTAGCAACAAGGACCAGGAAACACCTGCCTCATGAATCAGGGTGCTTAAGCCTACTCTCAAGACTTCATCTCACAGTGAAGGCACCAGGTATCTAATGCCTCGTGTCTCAAAGAGGCCATGCCCAAAGACACTGGGGACTGCCCTGATCAGTTTCCATGACCACAGCAGCCAACTGCTTTGACCTGAACTTTGCTGAACCCTCTGGAGGGATTGGATATTGCTCACAGGGTGCTTTACAAACAAGTTTAAGGAACCACAGGAAAAAGGGTGAGCAGTTAACATATAGAAGGGTCATTAACTTCTGAAGGATTCAGAAGCGACAAAGTGCTTTAATTAACATTGTCCTTTCAAGAACTCCAGAGTGAGCAAGCGAGGTAGAAATCTACTCTTCTGTAAGATCTGAAAATGAGGACTAGAAGCCAAAATATCTTAATGAGCTCCCACCCTCTGATCATGATATAAACACACAAGAGGAAGTGTAATGATTTTTATTGGTGATAAAGGTTTGAGTAGTGTGTATTAAAAACAAAAGCTTAGACACATCAAAAAGTGAACTGGGTCAGCTTAAAAAAACATCAGCATCTAATTCGTCTTTTGTGAGCTCTCTGAATCCAGTGCTTTAAATAATATGAGGGCAAAATGGAAAAAATAACTTTAACACATGTAATCAAAGTTCTGTTTAAATACTTGCTCAGGAGAAAGACAAATTAAGGTTATACAGACCACTTAAAAACTAGTACTTCCTCACTTTTCAATCCTTGTGTCTGTTAAAATGGTTGGATAAGATGACCTACAGAGGTCCCTTCCAACCTCAACCATTCTGTAATCCTAACAATCTCTTAAATATACTATTTGGTATGATAGACATACATGTTTAATTTCTAGATTCCCCCCTCTCCCCCCCCCCCCCCCCCCGAAAGAGACTATAAGCCAAACCTAATGTTTTCTTCCTTTTCTGTAATGTATTTTGAATTTTGTTTGTTTTGCAAGCTAACCCTCAGGTTGCAAGCACTTTTCCACTTTGCCAGCCAAATGAATATGATGAAAGGACACCTGTAGGCATACACAGAAGCCAAGAACATTCTGTACATCCATTATTTATTTAATTTTCTTCTTTAGGTCTTTTATATAAAGAAAAAAACATAGGTAGAAAGAAGAGAAAAGCTAATCTGCTATGTAGTTGAAGTAAGAAAAAGCATAGAAAACACTACTTTTTTTACCTTGGCAAATAAAATAAAAATGCTCTCCACTGTGCAGTCTGTGCAAAATAAGTCCCACAGGAATTATGCAAGCACATTCTCATTATGGTAGTTATGATTTAGATTGCATTACAAAAGTAAAAACAATCATTCAAAGAGGCTTAGGTGCAGTGATTTGGAGAGAAGCTGCCACTCTGCCAAATAGAAAAAGAGAGAGAAGGGGTGGGGGCAATGAAAGAAATAAACCTTGCCAAAATGAACTCATGCAAAGGTGAAGCCAAAATGCCAAGAGGTACAGATTAAATGCTCTTATGAATGTCCCAAATGTGTGTGTCAGCAAACTGCCCAAATAAGGTTTTGAACTGAAAGCTCAGGCTTCTACTAGAAACACCCAGAAACACAGAGATTAGATAGTGTTTGGAAAAAAGGATTCTGGCTTGGTTGTCTAGAATGAGCATTTGAAAATCACACATCACACAAGAGCACATGTTAATGCAATAGAAATGTGTTTTTGGAAACTGAAAAACAGTCCTTTAGTAGTTTCACAACAGAAGAAGTAAAGGACCACAGAAATTGCTTCCTTTTAGTTCCAGTTGTTCTACGTTTGTTGGGGTTTTTTTTTTTTTAGTTTAAGGTCTGTAATGGCCATTAAAAAAAAAAAATGGAATCATTCAGATAATTCTTTATTTGCCCCTGACTTTAATGAAAAATTTTTGGAAAAAACTTCTTATCTTAAACATAGCTACCAACTTCCAATATCTCATTTTTCTCACACAATAATCCCAGTGTTCAAAGTAGGTATTGTATTTATCATCTTTGTATGGAGCAGAATTTCACTTCACTTTTCTTTATGGTCTTATCGCATAATTTACAAACACTTTATCTCTGTAACAGAAAATAAATGAAACCCTGGGCTTTTGATGAAATGCCATGATGAAATGAATGGTCCAAAAATCTATATTGAGATGACTGACTCCTGTTTGTAGAAGACATGATAAATGTTTCATGCATATAAACTGAAGGATGATGGATTTAATGATCATAGTTTAATGGGGAAATGTTATTTTGGAATAATTAAGTGTTCTGTCATTTGCAAGTCTAAATAGACCATTGTTAGATGGTGCTTTTGTCTGTCAACAAGTCATTCTATTTTGTAAGGGTTATTTATCACTAAAACAATTGATGCAATGGAAACATACTACCGGTATGTGTTGTTAACAACACATTTTGTGAGAACTTGATTTGGATCCATATTTCAGGGGTAGTTAATTGATGTACATTTCTGTCTTACAGAAGAAATGAATAAGAGGAACCTTTGAAGGATTGGAGGTATTTTTCTCATGTGAAGTGTTACATGTGAACTGTATTTGTTGTCCTTCCTATAAAAATTTGCAGAGTCAAAAATACCTCCGTCTTAAGGTACACATGTGAAAGGAGTTTACACGGGGTTGTACTGCGCAGTTTCCAGTTGTAGCTCCAAGAGGGTGTAAGCATCTGCAGATCATGGTTTGTGTCTGCTGGCTCTTACAGCTGTCCTGGACACCCCAGATGGTGTCTCAAATAGATGTCTTTGTTTGGAGAGGTTAATCTCTCCATGAGGAATATCTCAATGGGAAGTACACTGCGCCTGTGCTATTTTTTTATTTTTAATATCTGCATCAAAACAACTGCAATCAAGACAGTTACAGTATTCTGATTTCCCCTGTTACGCATACACAATTTTTTACTGACTCTGTATACAGAACTGAATGTGAGTGCCTTTTTATCTCGACATTCAATAGCAAAGAAAATAATAAGAAACATAAGTAATATGGAAAAGGTAATTATTTTGACAAAAAATAGCAGCTATACATTTGGTTGTGTGAGGATAGTGTATGATATTTAATATCTGAATGATCATCACAGCATGGGAAGGTATAAAGAAAAGATTAATTTGTATTTTAATCACAAACACTATTTCCTGGGATGCAGGATATTTATAAATATTAGAACACTTCATATATCTTCTTGTCTCCTGATACATATATTTTCTTACCACTCAATCCCAAACCAGGTTTAAAAGTATTTTGTGTCTTTTCTTGATTTCATAGTTTAAGGACTAAAACATATGAAGGTGAGGATCTGCAATAAAATTTAACCAAAGGTCTCTATCTCCTGACTCCCCACTCTGCCCTGGTGACATTTCAGCAGGAGCAGTGTCCTTGTGAAATGTCTTGTCACACCAGCTTCTATACTTTGCCAGATATAGAAGCCTTTTATCACAGCTCTGAGAAGCAACAGTCTCTCCTTTTTACTGTCCAGTTCATTACCTTGCCATGAGTCTCTACTCTCTGAAATCGTACAGCCACACATATGGCTAGTGAGACCTACTAGCCAAGTAGAAATCCAAGCATGCACAAGTGTGGAAGGTGTGAAATGGATATATCTGATCATCAATGATTTTGCCCTGGGCTGTGGGCAGAAGTACTGAAAGTATTCCCAGATGCCTAGAGCTGGGATCCACAGTTCAGATCTTGACAAAACTGACTGATATGTTGTGGTGTATATATTTAAGTCTCAAAACTCTTAAGAGATTCCTTTCACACTTCTTCGCATGAGAGTCTTCTGTGTCACTGCTTTCCAGGTCATTTTCCTTATCATGGGTGTAGACAGTAAGGAATGTCTTCAGCAGACCCTTGAGAAGGGGAAAAGGGGCAGCAATGTCTGTTCCAAGAGAACTTTGAAGAGAAGAGTATTGATGGGGTTGGGGTTCTTTTTCATCTTTTAAGAGAAAACATTTTTTGGAGTTTTTGTACTGAAGGAGATTTTCTTAGTCCTAAAGTATACTAAATTCTGATATTAATTGTAAGTCTTGATTTAATGAATGGATGGAATTTATAAGGCCTAGGATACATTTTGTTTCTTAAAAAACATTTTGTCACAATTTTTTTCCAACAGTTCCACAAATGTATGTAAGCTTAGCAACTACTTAGATGCATTGCATTATTGACACAAATACCCTGGAGCTTCAACACTGCTTTCAGCATACAATTTGGCTACAATATAATTCCCCATTTACCTTTTTTGCTATAATATTCATTTCTTGTTAAAATCAATTCTTTATTTATGGGAATAATCTATGCAATTATATGCTCCACAGCCTAATTACCTAACAAAGATAAACTTTGTTCCTTTTGGAGTAGACTTCCCTGAGGGCTTGGATTTCAAGTCTGTAAAACCTGGACAGTTCTACAGAAATAGACATGCTTTGGGGGGCACACTACCCTGAACTTGGAGCCATTGTCTTGAAACTGAAGCCAGTAAGGGAGGCTACTTCAGTTGGCCCCAAACACAGGTCCTTAATGACTGTTGTCTAGGACGAAGGACCAATGGGGCAATGTCTCACCCTGTTTATGCTGAGGATGCACAGAGGCCTGAGCAGAAGATGATTGCTGCCAGGGCATTGCTCCATTCCTCAGCTGTCTCAGAAAAGGGGCCTTTGTGCCCATCTTCCAATTAATGGCACATATTGCCACTTGCACAGGAAAAATAATTTCTAGTCTCTCAAGCAAAAAGCAGTGAAGTATTATTATTTCACTGATTGCTTACACTCAGACACAATTACAACTTAGTTAAAGTGCAAGAGGCCCAGAATAGTCCTGATGACCTTGGTTTGAACAGACATAAGACCATAAACATCCAGGCAAACAAATAGTCACAGAAATTAAGATGCTGAAATTCTCAAGCACTTGCAGAATCAGACATTTTGCTTGTAGTCAGCTCTAAATATGGCGTAAAGACTGGGTCTGGAGGAGTGATTTCAGTACTAAGTCCATTTTTAATGCCTAAAACAATGGAAGTCTTAATGGCAAACCCATTGAAATTATTTTCATGACACACAGTGAATATTTTGAATATATCAAGTCAAGATTTCAGTTAAATACATTCATATCATGTCAAGCTTAGCAATTTCTTGAAGAATCTTTACCTAATTTGATGTAATTGATGTTAAAGCCTTTTTTCCTAATATACTGTTTGTGGATCCCTTTTAAGTATGGATAAGAACAAATGGATTTGTAGAAGATATTTTTAATTGATTCCAAAGGGAATAGCTACCATGGAATCTGCTGACAAGTTCTGTGGGGGTCTACACTCCAATTGTTCAGCATCTATATTTTTAATGACAAGATGCTGCAGTGTTTAAAAAATGAATTTGAATTATGAACACAGATAATTAATGTCTGCTCTCTCCTAACATCTTATCAATAACCACTAAGCCTCCAGTTAAGGCAAGGACCTCTGTGTTGGCTTAGAGATTCAAATTGCATAAAAACCCAATGTCAGTAAAACTGCATTCAAGGTCTTTGAAAGCTTCAGTCAGACACTGCATGTCAAATCCTTGATTTTCAGTTATAGAGGAGAGATATCAGCACATCACATACAACACACTGCATAATTTGCCACCACTGGTTATTTTGGCATTTGTTCTTCCTCAGTTTTCGCGTAGGTCAATATTTATTCAAAACTAGATAGTGTAAATCCTTTGGCCACCTCCATGGTAGTCATCCTCTCTGTGTGAAGAATCTCACTGGCTCCCGGAGATGGAATTGTATGACTGAAGGTTGCTCGGAATTAATAATGATCAGGCTTGTCATTTGTAGTGTGATTTAAGTCTACCTCTGGGTAATAAGAAGCAAAACTCTTGGGATGCTGCTGATACTGCTTCACTGTGTAACAACTGGACAAGATATTTAACAACATAATTTTAAAACAAAACCAGCAATGTTGTTACACATCACATTGCTGCAGCTTGATTTAGTGAATGCTCCAAATGACGTTCTGTAGATTGATCTGTCCAAATTATATGCATTTTACTAGGATATGAATGTGTAAGCAGAAATGTAGCCTATCAGATGTACTAAGTAACCTGTCACTTCACTTCAACAATGACAGGGACTTAGAAGAAATATTTCTACTAGTTTTGGCTACTACACTCCAAAAACCAGCTGTGGACTTTGTGTGGAAGCCCTGAGGAGAGGAACAAAAACAATCAAAGGTACAAAAAATATGAGCTATCAGGAAAGATTGATAGAAGAGAGAATGTACAGCCTAAAGCAGAGAAGTCTATGGTGCCACACAATAACAACCTCCAGGTGAAAGTGAAAAGGGGGGCTGAAGCTACATGTGCATAAACAATGTTCTAGTGATACACAAACAGGGAAATGCAACAGATTTCTTGAGGATAATGTTTTTCACTGGAGTGTTTAAAGGATAAGACACCTGCCAGGAATGGCAAATACAATCAATGTGGTCTTTGGGCAGGGACAGAGTGAAAGAAAACTTCACACTGCTTTATAATGTTACAATTCTACAGCTCTGTGATTGAAAGATGTTACATAAATGTAAGTGGCTTTTGCATTACTGCATTTTCACTGCCACTTACCAGTCAGATAAAATTACAGGCATCACCTGTACATGGAATCTGTAAAAAAAGTCCTATGCACCAGGATCCTGCCTATCACTACAAAGACTTACTGCAGCTAAAGAGTATCCAAAAAATCATTGTTTAGAAAGTAGGATAAAATAGTGCGCTACTTCCAGCTTGACAAGGACAGATGGAGATGCACTCTATCCATGCAGGCATGAGCAGAATAGAAGTGACCTGAAGCAGAAGGCCTGTTCAGACTGTGAGGTCCCAGTGAAAAAACAGTCCACTTCTTATTTAACTCCTTATATCCAAAATGTTTCCAAGGCCTCAAGTATTAGTCAGGTAAAGATCAGAGTATGTCTTTAAAGGTTGAACAGATGGGCACATCTGTTTGTCTGACAGGAAAATGTATGTGTTGCTTGACCCGGCAAACACTTCTTGGTGCAGTGGAATCACTGCACAAAATATATCATACAGTATCTGAAAAGGATCCCCCAGCAATAGATCAATAATTGGGATATGATGGTACAAAGCCAACAACAAAATTAGTTTGATAGCTCAAACTCAGTTAAAGAGGCTTTGATCAGTTTGATGACTCTGAAATTAGCTGTGCTAACCTGTGCTAAATGTCTCTGTCTTGCTGTGTTACTCATGAGAGATGTTCCTTTATTTTTTTCTTTTCAGTGGAGTGAGATGTATGAAGATACACTCATGACAAAAAAAACAGAGTTAGCATTTTCAGAAAGGTATTCTACCCATCAGGGTTTTGTACCTTCTGTCTAACTCTGATGATAATTTAACAGGTAACTGGGCACATTTCTTGCTCAGGTGACACTGCAAAGTTAGTCCTTACTGACTCAGGCCTAGCAATGTGCCTCCAGTCTTATCTTTCAGAATCATGCAACAAAGTTAGTTTCAATCTAACTCTATTTTTTTATTAAAATAAAAAAGAGATTTCTGTCCCATGTTTAACACTTGCAGTGAGATCTGCTGATACCCTCAGTATCAGTAACATAATTTCTTAGCATCAGATGTTGGCACAGACAAGGAAGATATCCCTGTATCCATCAGAAAAGATTTTATCCTCTCTCACAAAGAGATCCTTGGGTTAGTACTGGCCAATCTGGTATAACACAGCTCTGATTTCTGTTGGAAATACTAGCTCTAGTCCTAAAAGCTGCATAATTACATTAGTGTTGTTCCATGCCCGAGGGAACAAGCTCTGCTCCTCTGCTGTGTGACCAGCCGGAGCTCAGTGCCGCTCCAAATGCTGCACCCAAAGTGGGACCTGGCACTGGCTCAGCAATAACAGCCTCACCCAGAAGAGTTTTTACTCTGGTAAAATGGTGCCACATTTTGATCCACAAGAGAAGCAGACTGAGATTCTGAAAGTCCAGATTCTCCAAGTTCCCAAATCTCCCTGTAAAATCAGTAGAAACTTTAATATTGTTGAAAATCAGATGCAGTGCCCATATCATGAGGGCATCTGGAATGCTAGTCACACAAGTCTTGCTTACTCACAGCACTGTCTCTGGATATTTTTATAAAATCTACATTCTCAGCAATAAAATATGTGTTGCTATGGGGCATCTGTTTATGTTTTTATGTGAACTGATAATTACCCTGGAGTTCCTTCTGTCTACAAAAATGGTAGAGTTTTACAGTGAGCCTATAAACAGTTATCAGTTAAATGTAAGGATAGTCCTGAATTTTAATCAGAAAAAACAAATATATGGGGTAAATTAGTGCAAGCAGGTAATTGCAGGTATGAATCATATGTTTTACACATGTGACAAAATACAGTTTTGTCCCTTTATAACCTTTTAATCTCAGCTCTCCTCTGAGCTCAAAACACAGTACATTCACCTGCCAGCTGCCAGACCTCACAGCAAAGCATCCTAGGATGGGTAGATCTCACCTACATTTCTTTGAACAACAAATGTCAGGCAAGTGATAGAAACACAGCACCATTCAAAACACATAGGCTGATAGGCAGATTTTATATGTTTGAGACAATTCTACTATGACATTCACAAACCTCAAACACACCAGAACTACATATTTACTATGAATAAGACAGGAAAAGGGAAGTAAAATAAAGTAAACTATGGTTGCACCTAACTCACACAGTGCAAACATTAACCCTGTGAGGCAAAATGTGCAAGAGCAGAGTCTCCTATGGTCCAGCTTCTTAATTTATGTTTGATCTTTTTGCCCGCAAAACACCCCAGCACTGCCATAACCACTGCTACAGACACTATTTGTTAACTGCCCCCTCACATTCTTTTGGTGAGTCCAGTCATACTCCTTGGTATGAAATTTGTCTGCCTCCATTATCTCACCCCTCAAATGCAGTTATAGAAAAGGTCTCTGAAAATACCACCAATAGTCCCACAGTTACATGGGGAATTTTTGATCCTGGATTTTTTTTCCTGTGTCACAGGACTCTGAGTGAGGATAAAGCCTTTTCTTTAGGGCTGGCTTCCACATCTTCCTCAGGATCCTGCCTTAAAAAAAATCAGGATTTATGACCTACTTACTCGGATTAGAGGTTTCTGTCTGTGTCCAGTTCATTTTTTCTTCAAAAAAGATAGGGTTCATATTTTCTTACAGCTTCCCAACTTTGTTCTGTTCTGTGTCCGATGTAATTGATGACAGATTAATGCCCATCTGTCACAGTTCCACACTGTTCATTTTTAGTGTAAATATTCTGTGCTTACTCTTCTGGGTGTTACAACCTGAAAAGAAGCAAATCCAAATCTGTAATAATAACATTACCAGAATTAGATATCAATGACAAGTCAAGGAAGCATTGCATATGCATATACATATGTGCTTTGCAACACCATGGTCAGACAGAGAAAACTACCAGTGGCTCTAGGATAAGGGCGTATGCAACAGAAAGAACCACAAAACTGGGGAGCAACGACCTTGGAACTACAGGAAGAAAAGGGGGCCAGAGACTCAGCAGACAGACACATGGATGGCCATTAAAACAGATGTGTAGTTGCCCCTAAGGATACCACATGTAGAGTATCTTTAAGATTTATCTATACAACAGCAACAAAAGGAATTTGTTGTCTTTATGCTGTACTTCAGAATCAAGTGTGCAGAATTTGTCTCAGATCCTATCCTGATCTCCTGTCTTAATGCTGTGGTAGTGGCATGAAAGTGTTTAGTACTGTGGTATTACTGTCTTACTACCATAAACATAACTGTCTTTTGGTGCCTGATCTGGTCACCTCCTCTTGGGGCCTAACTTAACTCTGCTTGCAGCAATTGATGGAGGATGCAGGCAATGTAGGAAACCAAGCAATACTGAAAACATGACATGAGGATAGAAACATCCCCCATCTGGCTTGCGTGATGTAGCTGCAGTTCAGTCCCACAACCTAAGGACCCTCCTGCAACATTTGTCTTTTTGCCTTCGCCATTTGGTACTAACAGTTTTAGATACCCAAACATCCTATGAAATCAGGAATCAGTACCAGATTCTGTAACAGACCCATAACAGCAAAAACTGAACCATGGATTGAAATGATTACAAGCTTTGTCTCATCATCTCTAGGATGCGGGAAAATGAATTCTTAACTAGAATCATGGATTTCACAATGGGGTCCCAATACATGAACAGAAGATGTTTTCCATGGGTCACTAGAAAATGCACAATGAGCTCTTGATATCTAAGTGTTAATATGAAATAAAAAATTCAGTTACAAGAATCCAATGTGTTCAAAAGATGAGCCATTGGGTATCACAGTGTACAGGAGACGAAACCAGAGGCAGGATAGAAGACATTGAAAATAAAAACAAGGATGACAAGGCAAAAAATAAAAGGATAAAAGAACCCCAACAAAGTAGAACAAAGAAGGAGAAGATTAAACAAAAGAAGATTAAAAAATAATTAGAACCAAAGACCAGAAGGTGAGCTATGGAATTGAAACAGAAGGTAGAAAAAAATGAATGCTGACAATGTAGCAGTAAAGAACTCTGAGCAGCAGTAATGCTGAGGTTTCTAGAAAAAGGAACACAACACAATAAAAATGAATAACACATCCTTGTAAGAGGAAGCAAGAGCTAAACCATAATTAAGTGAAGCCCAGGCTACATTCAAGTTGTGCTGGAAGATAAAAAGCAGAATCAGAGGAGAAATGTGATCACATGCTGTGTTACCACGAGATATGACAGTCTGAAAACATTTTTTTAAAATACCAACTTAAAAGCATAAGCATAAAAAATACATATTGCAACAGCTGTACAAGTGAGGAATAACACCTTGAATGGAGATATCTAGTATGACCCCAATCTCGTAGAACTTAATGTGAATCCACATGAATATCATACAATCTCTTCTTTAACAGGAGTATGCAAATTAGTAACATTAAAACAAAAAAAGGAAATGGTAAAACTAGTGATCACCAAATTAATTTCCAAATCAAGGACAAAATAATGAGTCACTATTGCAGCAGAATTGGATGCTGATCGTGTTAGAACCAGAAAAGGATATAGGATTCTTAAACAGGGAAACCATACAAGTTGGCTAGTAGGAGGAACATACAGGGCTAAACAGTGAAGATCAATCTTTAATTGAACAACCAGCCCCAATGAATTTTAGCTGGGCTATACTTACTCAAAAATGCAAAGTAACCCAAAACGTAAAAGTGTATTAAGGAAGGGAGCTTAACAGGTTTGACACTTCATTTAAGGTGCTGGTAAATTGTTGGTACATTTTTTCACCCTGCAGAAAAAAGATTAAAATTAAATAAATATTTAAATTAAAATCACCAAGGGATACACACAAGGAAATAAACTATTGGGTACCAGAGCCAGGGTTTAGTGACTGAGAACGTTGGCAATATTTAGAAAGAGGGTTTCACACTAGCTGTACATGAAGCACTGAATCAGGCTGAAGAGACAACCAAGCTCAGTAAATCCAATAACCATGAAATTGGAGAATTTCATAAATAGTATTTGAAGAGCTGAAGAAATTTTACAAGAACAATGTGAGAGTTAAAATCCTACCAGGTTAATAAGTGGAGGGGAGGGGTGGAAAACTATTCAAGTGGTAGCCTTCTCTAATCAATGTCTAAAGGGTCAAAAAGATTTTACAGGTGAATAGAATCATGGATAAGACTGTAACAGATTCAGCTGTGTATACAGCAAACAGGGTGAAAGTGTTAGCCTGGTCCTAAAAGATACTGCAGACAAAAGCATGGGATAGCAAAAGAAACAGGAAAGGAATAAAGAGAGGAATTAAGTGTTTTATTGTTATTCTCAGATGTATGTGAAATACATGGAGAGAAGACTACATATTTGAAACCACCATGGACAACGGAAACATTTTTCAAATTTAAAGACTTGAATATTGCACAAATCAACTTAAGTATTCCTCTGAACACAAGTTTTTGAATTATCAGCTGGAACATATTTTGAGTTAAATCCATGCAGACAACAAATTTAAAAATATATGAGTGCAACGGAGAGATAGATACCTACGTTTATTGAGAAGTGTGTGGGTAGTGAGAGGGGTATTAAATAGTATAGATCTGACATGCTTATCTAATGTATTTGCATTTATCATTGATAGGCGATGACATGATGAAAGCATTTATATAGGAAAAAGGAAGTTTGCACTTTCTAGAACATAACAAAGTAGGCCCATAGTCTTTCTAACATCTACTTTTCATTAGCTTCAAGTGTTATAAAAACAGCACAAGAATCTATCTGGACTGTTACCTGGCCTGTGTGATGATCTGGTATGCAAACCTTGTTACAAAAGAGAAATTTCCAAAACTTAAAAAGGTAAAAATGAAAAAAGTTGGCTTTAGTAAGTTCTATTTCAGAAGGCTGTACACCCTTGTACGAAGCTTTACAACATCATATTTGTGATCGAGGACAGTTTCTGTAGTGTTGTATTTGGAATATTTTAAAATAAATATTTGTAAGTTAAAGGCCTTGTGTTTGTCTTAAGAAATACTAAGAAATGGTAGAGGCCATGAATTCTCTAACTGTGGAGATATACTGATAATCAAAATACTACAAATCTGTATGTGCAAGCATGTACTAATTTAGTAGAAAGATTCTTTGGCTTTCAAGGAGCTAATCAAGTAGCTTTAGAGATGTCCAACAATTGTTCTCTTGCTTCGGGAGAATAACAGCAAATATCCATCACCTTGAAGAATCACTCAATGCAAAAGTTATCTTTTTCAGCCTGGAAAAAACACTCACTTCATGTACTTTGTCATGTGGTATCTTGGCAGTTAGATCACACTTTGTAATTGAAAACCAAACTTTATCCAAAGATGTTTGGTGCTCTGTGCTCTCAGTCAGATGGCTTCAAGTGCATAATAAAACTTACACATTTGCCATTGTTGTAATTGAAAATAACACACTGGCTTTAAGCTCATTTAAAACTACTCCAACTGAGCCAATGGATGGAAGAATTTATGGAAAAAACCTTATACCTACATCTATAATGAACTATTCAATAGTAGAATTCCAGAAAAATTAAGGGAAGCTTCAACAAATCCAGGAAAACATTAAAACATGGGCATTAAAATTTGAAACAATAGTGATGTTTTTATAGGATTATATATTTTGCAGTTCCACAGCATCTAACCTACCACGTGTATTATTTAATCCACTTATTGCATTGTTAATAATACAGGTTGGGAATCTTCTAGGTATCATTATAATATTAAAGTGTTTATTGAAAACTTTTGCATATTACAGCCATGTTATTTGCAAATAATTATCAAAAGGTCAGTATCTGGCGAGGCAAGACCAAAGCATTCCAAATGCTGTCCGAGCAGCAGGCACACAGCAATAACCAGCCAATGCAGGTCAGAGAGTGCATGGTTTAGGCAACTGAATCAAAAGATCACAATTACCTGAATATATCTCTGTAATGAAGAGGTGTTCGAAACCTGAACGGGACCAATGTAGGAGAAAGCAATCCTAATGGTGCAGCAAGGACCCCCCAGAAAACCAAGCACCAGAGACCCCTGAATGCTGAATGCAGGAAGAGGAGGGGACCAGAAACCAGACAGGCATTACAGCTACCCACTGATACAGATGTGTAACAGTGTAATGAAGCTGTACCTGTAACAGGTACCACACATGGGCTGGTTTCAAGGTGCGTTTATTATAAGACTGCCATGAGAGCAACTGGTTACCCTTACCCTGTATTTCAGAGCCACATATGCCCACTACATGGTAAATACTGTCTGAGCCAAACCTTTAAAGGGACCCGTGTTTGGAT
Source organism: Corvus hawaiiensis (assembly GCF_020740725.1). Taxonomy (NCBI): domain Eukaryota; kingdom Metazoa; phylum Chordata; class Aves; order Passeriformes; family Corvidae; genus Corvus; species Corvus hawaiiensis. The sequence continues at coordinate 14,228,389 of NC_063213.1, forward strand.
GTTTGGCCCAACATTTTGTTGATTGAATTGGGCTGGTTTGGCTGGATGCTTTTGTGGAGCAACTGTTAAATTTAGATGCATGGAAGATGACTGGCTGGAAAAACAGATTAAAACTCTGCTTTTTTGTCCTTCGTCTATGAAGTCAACAGTTTTTGTGTCTGGGTAGGTCAAGAATTTCAGAGTCCTAAGTAAGAATGTTAACCTCAGAAGACTGCTCGCCTCAAGACAAGGACAGATTTGACAGGTTCAGAGGGCAATACAAATGAAAACACAGTGATGGTGAGGCCATCAGCTTTGGAGCTATTCATTTAAGAGTAATTTGTCATCAGTGTTAGGAACTCCATGTTGATGCTTGAGCATTTAATGTGATTGCAGAGATGTTTTAAAACAACTTCCAATACAAAATGGAATCAAAGAAGCCTGTGGAGCTCCTCAGCAGAGAAAAATCCCTGCTGAGCTACATAGAAGTGTGTTATAAATGAACATGGAGTGTCTGAGCTGTGACCAAATGTCCGTTGCTAGCCAACTTTATTTTGCGGTGGATTGATCTCTCTTCTTTCAAAGCTCAGCATTCATAAATTGTTCTGGAAAACCTCAAAGTTATTTGAAAAGGTCTATAGCAATATAAATTTCTCTATGCAAAATGGCTGTTTAACAAGATTGTCTCCTTGAACTTTTCACATGATTGTGACAGCCAATTTCATTAACTAATGGAAGTTTTATAGCGGATTTTCCCACTACTCCCACATTACTGTTTACTATTATTTTATGGAGAATACTTTACCAATTGGGTTTTTGGAGCAAAGGAAAAGACATTTGGTGACATTCCCAGACTGCTATGTGGCTTGTTAGCAGGGCTGCCCAAGAGACAGCTTGCAGGAGAACCCCAGCTCATATGAGCTGCAAAGTTGTGCTGCAACTAATTGGCCTATGGGGGTTAATTCAACAGTCATTATGGTCACTGCTGAAAAACTTATTTTGTGTTAGCCCTGCTTAGATTAAAATTAGGAAGAACAGAAGCTTCATGAGGAGTTGTTCCTCATTAGTCATGGTGCAGACAGCAGAAGGATGGTGTATGTGTGTAGTTAGATTTTACAATAATAGTGATCATTTAAGAGAAAAAGGAAGAGAAGTTTACGGAGTAAGTGGTTTGGAAGGCATCTGAGGCTTCATGAACCCAACATTCATCATACCGTAGCTGGATGAGTTTTGGAACTGATCAGGAACTGACTCTTTTCTCAAGTCACCAACAGAGAAAGTGTTCACTTGGTATTTTAGGAAATGTCCCTTGTATTCCATCTGGAGAATCCCTGGGTAATTTTATGTTAAATTACTGCATTCCCTCAGGGCAACAAGTAAAGATGTTTTCAATTGCCTGATGAGAAAGAAGAGACTAGAAAGGAAGAAAAAATATCTGGAGAAAAGAAGACAGCTAGTCTACAGCTAAGTGCAGACGTTTAAGGAAGAAGAAAAGTGTGAGCAACAGAAGTGAAGGAATGATTTATTTATCTTTTATTTTTCCAAGTTATATGTCTTCGTGAAGTCTCTGTTGCAAAAGACAAACCTCGAGTTTGTCTTATTTGCCATTTTTCATTTTGTGCAGGAAAGACAGTAACATTTCTCCTAGCAACTAAAGATTTTTTTCTCCAACAAGTTATAAATGTGAAAAAAAAATAAATAATAAATGTTCTGACTTTGAACTTCGGTAGAGAATCTCATTTTTACAGTCAAACATCATCTTTCATAGCAGTAAGAAAAAAGAAAGATATTTACAAATGTCTTTTTTTTTTTACAAGGAAAAGTAGCTTTCATTTTCAGCGAAGCTTCAAAACTTCACAGAACCGTGAATACTTTTTTATCAGTCAAAAAAAGTATTTTGTACATTCCTAAATGTGACACAATGAACACTTCTCAACTTTTGAAGATGGGTCATCCTTCTGAACCAGGGTCATCCAAAGTCAATGCACTATCCTCAGCAGTAACAGTGTGAAGCTTATGATTAATCACTTGTACACATGGGATAAAGGCATGAGACTGCATTTTCCTTCCCGATACACACATAACATTGCACAAAAATTGACGGGAAGAAAATTAGCCTTGAGACACGCAGAACTGTCACATCTCTAATTGATATGGCTTGTACTTACTTCAAGATTAAATTTGATGTAGTGGTTGTACAATGTTCACTAAGAACTGTTTTGATTCTGGCTGTGTGGTTTCATAGCAACAACATTCACTTTAATGCATACTGGCATCACTGTAATTAAATTTAATTCATAAAAGAGCTAATTTTAAAAACTTTTATTTTCCTTTTGTTTCTATATAAATGCTAAAATTGAAAAATCTAAGCACACATAGTCACAGCAGGAGCCAAGGAACTAAATATGCAGTTCTACCTCCAGACCCCTTAAATTGGCTACTGTTGAGGCACATCATCTACATCAAAAGGACAGAATTCCAGCAGAGTATGTCCTCATCCATTACTGTGGCAAGTGAGGAGATGCACGATCAGATTACAATTACACTATGTAGATGCAAAGGATCAGAATAGCACCTCAAAGACATATACTCTGGGCTTCTCAAGTAAAAGATTTCCTAAATGTTATGCAAAATATTATGTGGCATTTAATCTTCTAAGAGATTTAAAGAAAATGTCTTCTATTTTATACATTTAAAGGAAAAAGTCTTTTGTTCATCACATTGGACAGAACTTTTATCCTTAAACTGTCAAGATGATAAAGGCATCAGCATACATTTAAATTCCTTACCTCAAAAGATGGTAAATGATGTATGCAAAAGAAAACCAGATTGCACAAGAAACTTCTTTACACAGGGATTGTACCATGGAATAAAGTTAATGTAAAAAAATAGGTGTGGATTTTTTAAGCTAATGTTAATGCACGATGAGGTCAAGTGCCAAACAAATCCAGTCACCTACAGGCTTTTTTTTTAATAAGAGAAAGGTATGTTTTTTTCAGATAGAAGATTTTTTTTGCTTTGCTTTTGCTTATATTGATGGACTGTGAAGGTCAAGAAGAGATTGATCCACAGAGGCCAGTAAAAGTTAGAAGTAATTTAATTAGAGTTGTCCAAATCTGAAATATCTTCTAATCCGATTATATACTTATTTCTTGAGAGACAGTGTGTGGGAATCTATATTTGCTATAGAAAGATCTTTTTTTGTAATCTAAAATGGTTCAGTTATCAACTCTTTCTTAAGAAGCAGAATGAGTCAAGAAAATAAAAACCCAAATAATTTTTCCAGAGTTAAAAAATAGAGTATGCTTCTATTACTTTATATTTCAAATTAACAGTGTGTATGTGTATTTTGTACATTATACTACATTAAATAGTCTTTTGGAGTCCAAGTAAGTGGAGGCACAGTTGCTTAGATGTGTCATGCGAGGATCTGTTTCCATGTGTGCTGCCTGCTGTATGTAGCTGGTGTGATTCATGGTAACGAAGGGCATTTAGAGATGTAATTTTGTCTAAATCTCTTAATACAAAATAGACAAAATGCTTTCTGTGAAGAGGAAGGGTGTCATCCATCAAACATTTTTAATCCCTGCTTTGCCATGGTCAGCCCTTGAGGGTTTTAAGGGTACAAAATGCACAGTAACTGTGGGTACAAAATCTGAGGTGACTCTTAACAACTGTGAAAGCAAATGAGTCATGATGTGAAGGTGAATATGCTGTAAACGACAGAAGAGAGGCTGGGAAGCAAACTGGAGTATCAACGAAGGGCAGTGCTGTCTGCATTATGGAGCCCTACGCTGTAGAGCAAAGTCTTCTTCCAGTGCCCCAAAATAGTAGTGCTACAGAGAGGTTTCTAAGAATGCATCCCACCCTCAGATAACAGATATTGCAGCACAGGAGAAGAGATTTGCCTGAAAACTGTTCACTAGAAATCCTGAGGAAAAGTAGGTTTGGGTGTATAGAAAACACAGAAGAGTGAGTCCCTTCCTCTCCCTGTGCCTAATTGTAGAACCAAAACAGAAACAAAGGGGGTTTTCTTAAGAGTAAATTACATTTTTTAAAATTCCCCTCCCTTTCTGTTCTTAAATCCAGAGCCAGAAATAGCAGTGCCGAAATTCTGTGAGAAAGACCACTCTTGCCCTTCTGGGAAATACCATTGTTATCTCTATAAAGTCTGTTGCTGTAAGATTTGGAGATGTTTTGCTGACTGCAGAGATCTGGATGTTCTTCAGATAAGGAATTGAAAGTTTGCCTCATTACCAGATGCAAATCTCCACTCTAAGGTCCATCCATTAGCAGGTTAGACTATTGAAGTACACTGAAGTATAGCTATCGTAGAAATCTGGTTGGGTGTCCTTGACATGAGAGTTTGCAGCTCTGCTTTCAAGAGATTTATAAATACGAATGGACTGCTGATGCCAGCCAACATGATTAAGATGCTCCCTAAATCAACACCACCACTGACTTGCCCACAAATGGCACAGAAATAATTTTATTTTGATAAATAAATTGTCAGAGATAAAAAGCCCTGTGAACTGAGTGCTGTGCCTCCTGAGCTTTTACTTCTTTACCTTAGATGAGCAATTGATACAAACAGCAATTAAAGGCTTACTTTAAGCAAGAACTTAAGTTCCATATGCTCAAGTGCTTTGCCAAGCAGGAATGAGGTTGCTCATATATTTAAATATTTGTCTTGCTATTAGACAAAGAATGCAAAATTTATATCCATGCAAATTTATCCACATATAACAGTTTTGCAAATCAAGAAATGTGTTGTATTTTCTAGAGCTTGCTGCATCCTGGGAAATGAATACATTCTTCTGTCTCACTCGATATTTCACTGCACAACTGAATTTTCTGAAGAGTATTGGGCAGACCATGTATTCCTAATGATAAATATGCCAGCATGATGACAACTGGTTTTACCTTGAACATTTCCCTGAATAGTGAATTTTTTCTAAGCTGATAATAATATGGCTCAGTCCCCAAGAGGGGAAAAAAATACTTTCCTAGGAGCAGTGTTAGTCCATGTTGAATGAGGGCTCTAAAAGTAAGAAGTCACATGAATGGTTTCTTAGACAAAAAAAAAAAAAAAAAAAAAAAAAAAAAAGAGAGAGAAAAGAAAAAGGCAGACCTAAAAGAGTTTACACAGCTGTGAGTGATAAAATATAGCAGCCATGGCAACCCACTCTCCAGTATTCTGATAATGCATCAGAAATGAGGCTATTAGAATTATTAATTCACATTAGCGGCTATTAAAATTACTACCTGCAGATTCACAGCCTGAAAATCCTTTTCTATTTCTAAGGGAAGGTTCAATTGCAGAGGGAACCTTTTTGCTAAATAGGTGCACTGCATTGTATGCTAGACATTATGGGAAGTCCAACAGATAATAAAGCTCACATTGAGCTTTATGTAGCTGCTTTGTAATGCAAGCCTAGCAGATGTAATACTTCATTCTTTTAATGATGGCTAAGAACCAATACACCCCTAACAGCAGTAACAATAACTGGACTCTTACTGGTTCCCTGGAAGCTAATACTAGAAATTCAACTTACCGCAGGGTATTTCATTAAATAGCAAGTGACATACAAAACGTTCTACACTGGTCGGTAATAAACAAAGCTGACAGAAACCAGCAGAAAAACTGAGCCAGGCCCATAGAAAGGTTTTGTAGAGATGCTGTGGTGAGACTCAGGGAGTCCTGCAGAGATTTGGCTACATCCCTTCCATCCCCCATTAACTCAACTCAAAATGCAATTGCATGCTGTTTTAAGTAAAAGAAGAAACACTATTACACCAAGGCCACAGCAGGATATAATCAGGGGGAACAGCAACATGGCAGAGAAAGAACATTTTATTTATGGAAATGAGCAGAAAAAGTAACACACAAGCTAGAAGCCAAATAGGTACCAGTAAAACTGAAAAACAAGCAAAGAACATGAGCTTGGATCACAACCAGTTTTTAGGAACTCACATCACAGTCTATCTCCTTTAAGATCCCATGTACCAAAAACGGATATGACATCCAGTGCTCTTTCAAAAAATTATCATTCTCAGAAAGAGAAGAAGAAAACAAAAATGACTGTAAAATGAAATTTAGTACATCTCCACAGGCTAGATACAGCGAATGATGTAGGTGTGCACAATGAGGCTTGAGTAGCCTTAACAATAAATGCTATTCTAAATTCTTTTTCCCTGGTCACTCAAGAACAGCCTGAATTTCTTAGGGATTTATTTTTTTACAAAGTTCCCTCTGTGCCTACAGACATTTGTTTCTACATATCCAAAATTTTACTTCCTGCAAAACTCTATCAATAATATCCATATCTGTAGAAGTAGATATTTAGCCATCTAAGCTTCCTTTGGATCATGGAATGACGCTCCCAGCAAGTAAAGACACTCTTACTTTCAAAAATGGTGGCAAATACTCTCCTAACAAATAAAAAGGTGGTAATACTTAAGGTTATTAATTAGATGACCTAGGGTTTATTTCTTGCTGGGGATGTCCAGACTGACAAACACTGGATGTCCATATTGCAGTCTCCCTAGTGCTTTTGGGGCTGTTGTGCCTAGAAAAGTTTAGTTTAGTTTAACTGTGCCAACAAAAAACAGCAACTCTGGGTGCACTTATAATACTAAGAAGGGGAAAGTAGAAATTTGGCTTAGTCTAGTTTGGCATGCAAAGTCAAAGAAATTAGGCATACCAGAAAATGTTATTGATGGTCCTTTACAAGAGATGACCGAGTAACAAAAATATTTGTCAATGACCTTAACTGTAAAATTTCCAAGGACTACAATTCTGTGGTATCAGTACCCTGTCCTTTTCCCATTTTTCTTCAGGCATTCAGACAAACATTGCTGGATATGGTATTACTCACACAGATAACAGCATCCCTGCACAACCAAAGGGCTTCATGCGTGAAGAAAAGTATTTGTTATTTCTTTCTTCCTGCTTGCTGTTCATCAGCTCAAGTTCAAGTCAGCAGGATGACTCATGTGCTTCTGTTTAGCACGTGCTTAATGCTCAGCTGAGTGGAGCAGAGCCCAATTTGCCAGCAGGGATGCGAGAGGAGAGCAGCTCATGCCCCATGGCCCAGCACACTCGTGCCACCACACCGGCAACTGCTGAGCACTGCTTCATGCCATGGGGAGTGCTCGCCCAGGACTCCGCAGATACAGCCACCCTTCCTAAGGTCACAGAAGTGTCAGGGAAGTATTTTTGCCTAAGAACTTGCTGACTTGTAAAAAACGAAAGTTCCAGGAACTTGGTTTTGACATCACGTTTTGTTTTGTTTTCCAAATTAACGCTGGGAAAAAATCTTAATATTTTAAAACCTTCTAAAGGCAAAATCACCTTCCCCTATACAGTTTCTGTGCAATGGACTAATGAGCAGTTATTTTTCCCTGGACCAAAAGAGATTTTTAGGAAACATTTGAAGTGAGAGACAAACAAAACTTTGGCGGGAATAGCTGGAGAGAACACGTGAATCAGAGCAGGCACTAGAAAACATTAGAGTCAAGTAGGCAAAAATCACCAAGAGTTTCTTCAACTTTTGCACCTTTTTTCAGCTTTTCATCTCACAAGGCGGAGACCCCAAGAAGTTGGCTGAAGGCGGCAGAGGAAGTAGTGGATGTGATAAAGCACTTCCTTTTTTTCTTCTCACACACCATGAGTACATTTGCAGAGATTTTCAGTATGACATGTTAAGCCCCTGAAAATACACCAGAGTACATATCCCAGAAAGCAGCCCAGTACTGGAAGAAAAGTTGAAGTATCCAAGTACATTATTATTCATTACAAAAGTGTGCACAATTTAAAGAAAGAGTCGGGTTTAGAGTAAAATTAAGCTGGACAATTGCTGAAGGATACATGATGAAATCTTCAGTGGGTCAGGGGAGATGGACTCCAGGAATGCACAGGTCATTCCAGACACAACTCCTGGGAGATGCTCCCCACGCCCCACACATCACTGCTTCAGAGTGGCTTTGCAGAGGGAGCAGACATTTCCACAGCAAAATGGGCTTTCCCCATTTAACTATTTCTGCTAATAATATCATCTGACATAAGCAGTTTAAAATCATTTGCTTCTTTCTACTTTAACATTATCTGTGTGTTTTCCTTCAGATCATCATCTGTTAAGTCACCACAAAGGAGCAGCTTCCATACATTGCCCATTGACTAAATGACTGATGCTACTTTTAGTCAATTTGATTTTAAATTAATCTCACATTAAAATCTAAATAAGGGAAGATTTCAGTTTTTACTTGGAAGATGGAAGGAAGAGCAATGTGGGACTGTAACAGCTGCAGCTTTAGAGCTTTATTTGGAAGGCTACAAGGACACACTTTATTTCCTTAAGGATCTCAAAGGCCTGGACTAATTAGTACTTATTAGAAAACAAATTAGAAATGCATTTTATTTCTCCATATGGTGAAAGAAGGAGCTACAGTAAAGGGGTGGGATACTGTAAGTGCTGAGATGTTGATTTGCAATGCATAATTTATTTGGCTAATTTTGCCTTTTCTTTTATGTCTATGCTTTGTCTATAAAGTGGTAACAACTTCCTTCAATGTAACCATTGTTCTAAACTATTTGAATAAAAATTAAATAATTTCTGCTATGTAGTATAGGAGTGTATGGTGTTAGGGCGATTGGGAGATCGCTGCTGTGCTCCCCAAAACCGTCTCGGGCACGAGACCGCTCGGGTGTGTCAGTTCACGCTGGCAAGCTTCTCCTTTCGGCCCCGCGCAGATGGTGAGCGCTGGTGACACACACACACACACACACTTAAGCCAGACAGCTCAATATTACCAGAGATACGGAGCCAAGGAGGGCCCTCCGCATGGCGCGTTCCACAGACGAGGTTTATTTCATCCTCTGCAGAGGAGACCAGGGGCGAGAGAGGTAAAGCAAGTTCAGGATCAGGTTTACAAAGGGTCACAGAGCCAGAGATCTGAGGGCATGGGGGCGGTACACAGGCGGGACCAGGGAAGGGAACCGCTGAGCAGAGGGAAGGGGCTGAACGGGGATCAGGTCAGGTATGCAGCCCCACAGGATGCTGCGAGAGGTAGTTTTCTTCAACCAGGGTCTGGGAGGTGTGTAAGGTTACATTTCATCCTTAAGGAACTGTGGGAGAGGCTTTTCCTTTACTCACACAGAGGTGAGAGTGGTATCTCAAATATCTGAGTTTTTCCACCAGCAGGCCTTTGCTATTCGGGGCTCTCTGGCCCACCAGCTGGCTCAGCTGTTGGCTCAGTGACCCCAACAATGTAGCTCATCTGTGAACAGTTCATTGCATATATTTGATCATTACAATTCAAAATTGTAGTGGCAAAAAGAATTGATATGCATGTTACCTTAATTTTTTATTTGATAGCATGGATACCACTATGACCTTTTTTATGTGAGTGTGCTTGATTTTAGTTTTTTGGTTTTGTCTGCATAAATTCTTCAAATTTAACTTAAAACTGCTTGAACTAGAATTGCTATGTAAGAGAAAACAGACACTACCAGAATTAAGTAGAATTCACAGAAGTGTAGACCTTATTCTCACTGTTTTGTGAATGTTTCTCCCAAGATGTACTTCATGTATGTAGAAGGTAAACCTGGTCAGTGAGTAAACACAGTAATAGAAATCTGATTTTTAAAAGTTAATGAATACTCAGAGGCAAAATAGAAGTGATCTCAGTAGCTGCTGTCAGAGACACCTTATGGCAACCCTGTCATAACCTCATAACCAATTCACTATTTGTGTTTGTAAAAGACAGAGATTTCCAGTATTTTGAGGCTGGAATGAAGAACTTGGTGTTCATTATGCAGTCAGTACACTAAAAATGGGAAAACTGATCGCTTTGTTGATTATCTCCTGACACTGTTCAGCACCAGGTGACACCAGCGCCTGCAGAATGCCACCACAGAAATGCCTACTATCCTGTGGTGTTGGAGGTCAGATCATCTCAAATTCACAGCTCTTAGTTCTCTTTCCTGAATAGGACGTAGTGGTCACCAACATAAAGCCATGATTTTCAGCCCAAATCCTCACCTACAGTGCTGGGACTAGTTTAAATATGGAAAGATGGTGTTTTCCCCATGCCCGAAGTTCAGGTCTTTGATTTCTGAGTAGACTCCTATTCAATGGGCTTTTATAGAAACTGTTTCTAGTAATCTGCCAACCACATTTGTTGTGAACATCGCGTGGTGTGGAAGTCAGTATTGCCAGTGTGCTAGGTGTGCTTTCAGCCCACCTACAAATCAGGGTTCCTTAGGAAAGAATGTGGAGAAATGCCAGATTTGCTCATTCCAAACAATTTCTCAGATTTGTCTGCTCCAGGAAATTTCAAAAGAGAAAATTATGCACACATAGAAGTAATTATGTCTATATGCATGCTGACCAAGTAATTGCAAGAACAGTGATTCTAAATATTCCTTTAATTCCCCCTCCACCTGCCTCACTCTAAACTGCCATCTTTAGATCCCAATATATGGAAGGCACATGTAGCCTAGTCCCATTAGTAAGACATCTAAATTCTTTGGAAGCAACCACATACCCTTCACACTACTAAACGTTCCAAGAAAAGGCATTTTTTTATACCCACTACAAGGAAGAAATACAAAAACAATCTATCTATGTAGGCATGAAAATCTGGAGGAACTGATTTTATCCCTGGATTAAAGGTTTTTGTTCACTATTTGTAGATTCCAGCCAGACGTAATTTATTTTACTCCAGTGAGAGGAAAAAGATAGGAGATATGTTACCTTCCTTAAAATATTTTTTGGCTAGAAAATGCTTCTAATTTGTATGATGCATTTCTCCATCAATGTTACAGAACTACATGCTTAATTTATACAAACTGTGTGTATAGATCACACATGGTTTTTCAAATTATGAAAGACTTGTTCTTCTCTGTTGATTTCCTTTCTTGACAGGACTGAGCTCACCTTTCAACCACCTCTTTTAACAGCACTTTGTTAATCTATAGGTAGTTTATAAACTCTTTTCTCCCTTCAAAAATGTTTTCTCCAGTATGTTGCACATTCAGAACTTTATTTCAAAGTGCCACTTTAATCCTTTTTATCTTTCTGATAACTTAGGGATTGGTCATTACTTGGTTATTCTGGTCACATTTCACTTTCTTCACTGAAATCTCAATAGAGAAGGAATGCTTTAGGCAAAATGAACTCTGAACTTTTGTGTCATCAAAATCTTGATGTAAGTATATTGAATACAGCCTGCACAGCTAAGCCTAAAATCATAAGAAACACATCACATTATAAAAATTGCACCAGCACAAAAGCAGACAATTTTGTGAAAAATAAATTTTATTTCTTGGTGTTATTTATTACAACTCTGGGTATTTAATGAATCTAAAAATAAAAATAAAGTTTTGAAGATATTTATATAAAATAGAAGAATGGCAATGTAAGGAAGCTAACTCCAAGAACCTCCTGCTCCCTCCTATACAAACCATAATGCTTTTTACTCTCCATAAGCTATTAAATGATTTTGCTTTCTAAAATTACAAAACTAGGACGTTTTCTTCATTTGAATACTTACAGGTCATGATGACACCATAAAAGCTAAATGTGCATACTCTTTTTTAAATACCATTAGGGCTCCAAGGAAGTAGTGCTTATCATAAAATTGTGTTTAAATTAAAAAGAGATATTAGCGTGAGTTAAAGTGTCCTTTTCTCTTTCATTCTTTTAATACTTTATCTCTCAGGAATCATAAGAAAACTACTTGTTTTCTAAAATAGCCATTTCTGACATAGGTGTTTTGGTACATACTTTTCATATATGTCCCCACATCATTATTACATTAAATCACCACTTCTGAAGAGGATTTTGTCTTCTTTGCTTCATGTTCTGCATTAGTTATCAAACCTGCTGCTTCCTTCTTGATACAGACCAATTTTTCACAGCTTAATACTCAAATTATTATCTTAAAATTCTTAAAATGCAGTTCCACCATGGCTTAGCCACTTCTGCTGCTTTTAAAATCGCTACTTATTAATGTTAATCATGTTAGAATGCTGGGTTTTCTTAACTAGTATAAGAGCTTAAGTTTTTAATCTGAGTCTTTTTTCCCCCCTCACAAATTTCCAGAAAATTGCTAGGATTAAAATACCATAAAGATTTCCTTTCAACCCATGTGAGCCTGTAAGCCAGGTTGCTTGGAAGTGAATCTTTTATCCTATTCAAAAGACATATGTGCAGACTGATGTAAAGCATGATCTGTAGCACGTGTGTGTTCACTCCAGCAGGACATTTGCACACCTTGCATGCTGTGGAGGAAATCTTGTTAGAAGCAGCTATTTCTTCCCTTCACCTTCATCCTGCATCTATCTATCCCCCATCTTTTATACACCTTTTGAGTGTCACTCCAGGTTAAATATGTAAGGCTTTTAAGCTGTGCAGACACTGAAGGGTAGTGAAAGCTGGGTTTCCATTCAGAAGAATAAAGGTGACCCTACAGAGGAAGCCAAGCCAACCTATTTCATTGTAATTGATTACCTGGGGGAAAGGAGATGGACAAATGAACTCTTCACCCTAAGTGCTCTCCAAGATAGGCAGTGCATCCACCTGTGGTCACACTGGGACTGCAAGAGATAAATGTGACTTCTTCTCTGGCAATATGTCAGCCAGTTTAAGCAGCAGCTTGGAAGCTTGAGGAATGACTTAATTTTGAAACCTGAATTTTGGAAGTGAGTTGAGCACAAATACATTAGACCAGATAAATAGTTCTGATTCCTCATAAGAACTAAAGATAGCATTTTTGCGAAACTATATAACCATTAGTTTTCTGAAACAATGCATGTCTCAGTCCTTGCAATTCTGTTGCTATTATATTTCTCCACAATCTCCTTTCTAATGGTCTTCAAGAAGGAAGATGGGGATAAATAAACCAGTCTGGAACATTAGTGTGTCCTTCAACCATTTTTTTCAGGTCCATTTGTGTTAGAAGAATAGTACAGAGACTGTTCTAGTCTCACTGATTGTTGGCTTCTCCTTAGCAGTGGACAAAATCTCAGATGTCTGTTGTAATTTCTTAGATCAGTCAGTGGTGGTTGATACCTATGGTCCTTGGTTGTGATAAACAGCACAGCTTTTATGCTATCACTCACTTGAGTGATTTTGTTCTTTTCTCTCCAAGTGTCAACTCCAGTTCCCACTGAACTCAACTGCAAAACTGCTTTAGGCTTCAACTAAAACAGGTTTGGGCCCCAGGAGATGAAAGAAAGTGATTTTGATCAATTGCTCATCTGCACTTTCACACAGGTTCTGCCAGGCTATATTTTAGTGCATCTCCTCTATGTGATGCTGAGAGAGATAATAACACAGTTTGGGCTGTTGTGCTTTCAAGATGCAGGTGACACGCTGCTCTATGCCTCATTTTCATCAAACCCAGATGGTGCAGCATCTTTGCTTTGCCTGTGCCTGGCAGAGATTAATACTTAGATAAGGGCAAGCCGACAGAAGCTTCACTTGGACAAGATGGAGGAGGGGCTATTTTGTAAGGGAAAATAGCCGTGATCTTTTCCACTTCCCATTTGGGAGGATTTTGACCTGGAGTGTGTTTGGATTCTTATTTCCATTTGAAATCGCAGGTGGGTTTGAGGGCCCAAGACAGCTTTTCATATCTGCTTCAGTTAGACATCTATCACATTTCTTCTTGGCTTTGGACAGTGCCACCTCTAACCCATGCCTTTTTAAATTCTAGACTTAATTATTGTGATGTGCTCTATATGGGGCTACAGATGAGGACCAACTGGAAACAATAGTGCGTGCTGAAACCAGCTGCTTGCCTGGCTGGCAATGGGAGCCACTGAGCACATACTAGATAGCTTCTCTGGCAAAAGTTCTGTTTTCCTCCCCACCAAAGGAATGGTTCCCTCTCTATTGAAACTGGCTCCTACACTGAATTAGTGTTAAATGACCTGGGTCCTATCTTCTTGAAAAAACATCTCCTGCCAAGTGAAGTCTCAAAGCAATTTCTGACAGTATAATGTTAGAGCTCTAGATTTAAACAAATAGGAGGCAGTAGCAATGCTTTTAAAACAAACAGCTCTCAGCTTCAAAATTGGCTTCCCCGACTACTCCAACAGAGCCCAAATGTGTTAAGCTTGGCACAGTAAATGACCCTTCACTTTTCCCTAGCTTTGGATTATCACCACACTTATCACAAAGGACTCATTAGAGAATCCTGAAGTAATTGTGTCTGTATTCATGATCTTTTTAACAACATCATTAATACTGCACTGGAGTTATGGACTCCTCATGAAATTATACTAAACTGACACCAAGAGCTTGAACTTTGGATTCTTATTTTAAAGATTCCATCCGTGACCCATTGCCCCTCAAAATGTGTGGTTCAGATAAGCACTCTCAGGATTCAATATTTTTCTGACCTGCCTCTTGGGTCAGCGAAGTGGTTTGGAAAGCTCAAGAGAGTAGCCTTATTTATTACATTTCAACACTTATTTTTTCTAATTCTCACTAAAACCAGAACCAACAGAGAGAAATTCTTAGGACATTAAAAAACTCCTCTCAAATTCCAGAAGGCCTTTATGTTTAGTCTTAAGATAGGAAAAGCCTGTCACTTCTTATTGCAGCCAAATCATCCATAACAGGAGACACCTTAAGCAGAATAACCCTGTCAGAAGTTTTATTACTATGTATTTAATGCAGGATACTGAAACATTTTCTAATAGACAAATATTTTTATCTGTATCCACGTCAGATACTGCTATTCTCTATCAGCAGTGAAATTGCCAAAATGTTGTAAGATACTCAGGACTGAGCTATGACTTTATGAGAGTAACAGTGGCAGGATTTGTTTTTTATGATAATAGACTAAGAATCTAATTCCTTCCACCATTACTCCAGCTGACCAGTTCAGATGTTGTTATCTGAATACAATGTCTCTGTCTCACATACTCTGAGTAAATGGGATTTAGATGTAATTTATAACTCTTGGAAGGGAAAATATTTCATTACTTCCTATATAGACTACATATGCCAGTAATAATTTAAATTCCTAAAGATACGCAGGTGCTTGGATGGAAAAAGTAGACATTTCGATTCCTTAGTCTCTGCTTTGCTTAATTGGATTTTACTGAGCATTTTAAATCGGCTGAGACTTTTGATCAACAGCATATTCACCGTCACTTCCAAGAGCTTTCATAACACTACAGACCTGAATATCTATCTGACAGACATACTTTTGAATCTACTAACAGTTCCTTACTCAGATATTTTCATCAAAAATGTAAAACCTTATAAAAAATTCAAATGTTTTGGTTCAGTTGAGGCCCTCAGTTAGAATAATGTCATCTCATGTCTACATGGCATGGTGTTGTTTTTATTTGGGGGCTTTTAATGCTACAGTGATAGTGATTTCAAAGGTTCTAGCTCCTTTTTAAGAGATAACTGCACTATTCTTGATTTTGATCTGTCACCACCTTGACACAATATGATATTCCAGGTTTCTTGTTTTGAGTAAATGTATTTTTTTTATCTTTGCAGCTTGATAAAACAGAAGCCCATTTTGAACAATAAAGCATAAGTAATGTATTTCTATTTTTATATGTTTTCCTGGACATGATTGCAATTTATGAGAAAAACCACTAGAATTATGAATGCAAATGATTTCACAGTTACTGCAACAGATTTTGTTTATATATGTTAAACTATGCTGAGAAAGAGCCGGCTTTGATCTGGGAAACTCATTAATGTCTTTGCAAAACAGCAATCAGAACATGGTATACAGCAGCGATAGTGACTGTGGTTCACCAGGATGTGAGTCAAACAACGCCAGCTTTGAAATTCAGACACCCTCTTGTGTCAGTACACAGAGCTGGATCATAAGGAAAGTAGTAAGACTTTTTAAATTAAATTGTTTTAAGATTGTGTTTCTAGCTTGATAGAAATAATACTGTAATTTATTAAATCAATAGAATTATGTTTCCTACCAAGGCAAGGCAGAAGTTCCAGGGAGAACTGACATTGCCTATTCATATCCTGTGAAATTAAGGAGGGTGAGGGTGCAAGCTTGAGCATTCAGCCCTTGATGTCTGCTCTGCATTCTCTTTTGTAGTGGTTTGGACTATTCCCCTTACATCTCTTCAACATGAAGCTTGGGTTCATCCTGAGGTTAGCTTCCACCAAGGAGCAGCATGGATGAGGCCATACTGTGTTTAGCTGTCTCCATCTGTCACCATCCTCCAACATTAACCCAGAAGACCTCGTACTCTCACATGCAACCCAAAATATTCACACAACACTCCAGGGCATGTGTATACTCTCCACATCACACTTATTAAAATCCCACTCTTGAGGCTGTAAGGAGGTTTCCTCATTAGCAGCCTGGCCTGTGGACCCAGGCCTGACGACAAGTGCTGTTAACACCATGTCGACAGATGTCTGAGGAACACTGTGGAGCCAGCCTGGGCCTCACAGAGACAGCAACCCTCCTTTCAGCATGCAAAAAGAAAGCCCAGGAGGGGAGAGATAACCAGATGCCCCAAAAGAATCATCAAGGTGTTGCACCTTCCACAGGCCATACTGGTAGCACCACACAAGTCCAAAAAACAGTAGTTACCCCAAGAGTATCCCCACAGCAATATAACTAAAAGACATTCCTGGCCTTCCCCTTACCCAGTTTCCTGATACCTATTCACACTTCAGTGTTTCACTCATTCACAGTTGGCCCAGGTGAGCTTAGAAGGATGTAGGTAGGCCTTACACAAAGCATGGGGAATGTCTGTGGGTCATCCAGCAAACAGGCACAAGATGGGCACTGTGCTGGACAGCCTTGAGACCTGGAAGAGGAAGCTGGGAGGTATGGCATGAGAAGGGCAATTCATCACTGACTTCAGTGTTTTCTCAGAACTCACCGTCACACACAGGGGCGTCTACAGTGTGGTGGAAACACATGCAGGCCCCTCTTACAGAAAATGTGAGATTCTCTCCTGGATGTGGTGGGGAGCAGATCAGCACAGCAATATGGGGTGGTGGCCCTCTGTCCCTCTCAAAGACACCCTCCTCCCACCAGCAGCGCATTTGAAGTAACAGGCACTGGACCCACTCCCCCTTGCCAAAGAGCAAGATCTCACACTGTGGAATACTGAAATCCTTCCTAGACCTGTCAGCCAGAGCAGCTGAAAGCTTTATGCACCCCAGTTTGGCTACACAGAAATCTGATCTATAACCTAGTAGATGAACAATAGGAACTCAGGAAGGGGAGGAATGATTAATTCTTTGCATGTCCTCATGCTCAAAACCCTCCTAAAAACCCAGCCTGGAGGATCTGCAGGGCCTGATCCTGAGGTATCAGCAGAGGGACTGCTCTCCACAGTGGGCAGCTGAGCAACAAGTGGTAGTATGTAGGGTCACCCTTCACTTTGATTGCTCCCTCTCCATACCCAAAACGTGTTCAGCAAAAAAAGTAGCCCATCATTTTGGTTAACTCTCACATTGATAGTATTTGCTGGATAGCACCAGTTTTTGCAAAGATGTAGTAATTGCCTGTGCAGCTACTAAAGCTGTGTCTATACTTGTTGACCAAACGGGTTAGAGTTTGTGCTCTGGCCCAACAACCAGATGGCAACTAACTCAGCCTCATTTATGCAGGACAGCTTAATCCAGACTTTCTATGGAGAGTGGTTCCTGACCCATGTTGACTCCCCTAGGTGCTGCCTGCATACACTAGCTCGCAGTGAATAAAACCACCCTGAAATCATAATGACAATTATCAGTAGTGCTCAGGTCCACACCACACCTCATCATTATATCATTTTAACTAAGGCCTGCTTAATTCACTGAAATATGAAGCTGTTTCAAGTTGATATAAGTAGGGATTGGAGTGACTGCAAGTTCCAGAGCATACTCTATCCTTGATTTATCCTTTAGACAAAGAAACTTTCTTTGGACTGGAAAATAGGTTAACAACTGAACAAAATTAACCTGATCTGTTTTAATACATTTGAAGTTAAGTTTGATGGAGACAATTTTCCATGGGGCATAGGCAAGCAGCAGTGTCAGAAATATTGACTTAGTTCAATGAGTGTCTCTTAGGTAAATCTTCTGATTAGTTGCCAAGGAATTGTTTCTTTTCAATGTTTGCAATACCTTACTTTTCAATGAGAGCCGACTGTGGCTGGCAGCATTCTCATTCTGAGGCAGTGGGTCAATAGGTTAATGTCTTGGCTAAAGACCCTGAGTGTGCTTCTCTTGGCAACGCGGAAGCGTGGGCCAGAACACAGCCACAGACCATAATAGTGAGCTTCACTGCCCAACACTCCCCTTCACCAAGGGAGGCATTACACTCAAATATCCCCAGCCTCTCTAAATACCTGTTGCTGTCTTTCTGCTGGGTTTTAGCATTTACATGCAGTCTTGTCACTGTGTCTGGGGATACTAAACTTTTAAGCTACTTTTTTTTTTTAAAGCAGTCAATGCAGAAAATCTTCTCATTTAATCTGCAAAAGTGTGGGCCTCTGGAAAAATGAGCTTCATCATTTGTGTGGTCTTCTTTAGCCATAAAAAAGGTTACATTTAAAAGCAGAAATTGTTTGTTACCACCGTCTCATCATGAACTTAATATTTTTTTCTTCAGGTACCACATTTACATAATTAAGAACCATTTATACACTTTGGTTCTAAATTTTAATTCACCTTAAACTCTTCAAAATAAAGTGTCTATACTTTACTTGAATGGAGACTTGGAGAGATTCTGAATATATGGATGAATGCAAAATGTATTACATATTTACTGATTGCAACAGGATCATATATGTATGCCACAAAACATTCTTGTAAGACAAAAATCAAGGCAGCAAACAAAAAAGAAGCCCTTTCAATAAATCCAGTAAGTTCTGATCATTCTCAAAAATGTTATTTCAATTAGATTCAGGAAGTGATACTGCACATGTCAAAAAATCAATTTCGTTAATTTTCTAATGTTTCATCCAGATACTGTATCACAAAGGTCTGGAAGCCCTTTTCTAATTGTGGGTAATTGGGTGAGAGAACATTTGAATTTATATTAACTTGTGAACTTTCTGCATGAAGAATGCAGAGCTCTCCAGCAACGTGTTCAGTGTCTTACTAAGGAGCTGAAAAAACCTCAGCTCCTATTCTGTGTTGTATGGAAGCTCAGGTTACTCACTCTTTTATAAGATTGCTCCATGTCTTGCAGGATTAATTTGAAGTGGTGTTCTTGGCCATTGGTCACAGCATGTTGTTTTCTGCCTAGCTGAAATCATCTCCATTCCAGTCAATAAAACCCAAGCACTTTTTGGATTCACTTCATGCAATTGCCAAGCTGTTAAAGTGGGCTTTGACCTTTTTCTAGCCTATACATGGTACCTGGTTTTGTCTGTTTATTACTCATTAAGATCTTTGTGAAGGAAGAATTTGCCCCAAAGGAAGAGAAAATAATTGAAGGTTTTATGATATGCTATAGCATGATGAACAAGCCATGAAGGAAATCTCAAAAACAACATAACATATAAATGTCAGAGAGTTTGCATTCAAACACAAATCTCACCAGAATAAATCAAGGACTGTTACTAATGAGAGTCTGAAATAATCTTAAAGAACAAAGGTGTGTGTAAGACTTTAACTACAGGGATAAAAAAGGAGACTATATAATGATTATAAATTCTGCAATGATGACAAAGAAGCTTCAACATAGTAAAGCCAACAGAGCAGTTGAGAACAGAAAAAAGCAATGTCTCTGGATAGATTTAGAATAACATTGAATTTAATTTTTTTTTCACAGCAAACAAGATGTTCTCTGGCAAATGATATGAATCCTTTGTCAAGGCTGTCCAGATGGCCTTTGCGAATAAAATACTGCACACAGCAGTGACATACTTGTTGGACAGATAACTTACAGATTTGGAAACAGCCTGTTGGAGAGCTTCTTCATTAAACTAATAATGTTTCTGGTGATTTGGTTACAAGAAGCCAAAGGCCTGGTGACAATTTCACAAAAAGGAAAGTTTTAGCTGCTATGACAACCTGAACAACTGTGTTTCTCCTCATGACAACCTGTCTGAATTATATAAAGTCATGAACCCACAATGAAAAATAGATTCTAGAAAGGTCTGTAAGAAATGTTAAGCTATACCTGGGAGATGACAAAAAACCTAATATAATGATTCTGTTACCCTTTTCATGAAATAAGATTGAGAAGATTGTGAAGCATGTTGAAAACTGCTTTGGTTATTGCTTAGATGCTTCTTTTACCAACTTTTTTCCCCAGCAAAGTAGGTAAAGCTCAAAACAGGAGTTCTTCAGTTGACATTACTGGCAACAAAGTAGTCTCAACACAGTTAAAAATAAGGTAGAAAAGATAGGATGAAGAAAAGAAGAAGAAAAAAGACAAACAAAACAAATTTTCGAGAAAAGCAAGGCTTGAGTAAAAAAGACAAACACAACAAATTTCCGATAAATGTGAGGCCTTTTAAAATATATTTTCCTATCCCTTGTTCAGGCTCTCTTTTAATTTCTTTTTTCTAGTTCTATACCAAGGAGTTTGCCAATCCAATTTTCTAACACTCCCATTGGGTTTCTCTGACATGTCTCTACTGCCCCCTGTAAATTCAGTTTTAAAAAAATTTCCACAAGTATTCCATAACAAAAATGTCTTTCTGTTTTGATTGTGTCTTTCTGATAAAGTAACAAAACAAAATTCCATGCTGTGGTGGGGGTTTTTTTCAAAGCAATTTTATGAAACACAACATAGAGCAATATTCCTACAAACATAGCAATAAGGAGAAAATACTGAATCCAGCATTCTGGAAATGAACCCAGTAGATCAGACCTCTATGTTTCTTGCTTTCCACTTTCAAGCACTGATATGAAACTAATTTTACCCATGTAGAGCCTAAGAGCTTCTCCCCAGATCTCAGTCCAAATCCTTGCACTGCAAGAACAACAGCAGCAGACATATAAATTATATTTTATTTGTTTGAATAATACTCCTACCATTATATGTAATCACCTGAATAAAGATCTCTGTGCTAGGGGGTGCTTCCATCTCCTCCAATGAAGCTAACTGACTGAAGGTAATCCACTGCCTAAGAGTTAATCCCTCTGAATACGATTCCCTGAATTTCTAGTTAATCCACTATAGTCTACAAATGGGTTCTCCATTGCATGTATAACATCAAAGTATGCCAATGTAAATGTTCCCTAGTTAATAAATAACCCAAACAAACATTTAGCGGAAAAGCCATTTAACATCAGCCGTAATGAGTGACAAAGAAAATTATGATAGAGAACATCTCTTGAAGAAGATGAGAGAGGGCAGAGAAAGGGAATCTGATCTGTAATGAATGCAGTTCTACTGCTTGTTTACCATGACTGCTACACTGTAGCTAAAGGGGGTGCATGACAACCATGCAGTTGTTGCCGTGACAGCTTCCATTTCCCATTTAATAACATTGCACCCTTCCAAGTATTAGTCTAACCAATGTAGCACTTATAAAGTAGTGCATATAATTCTCAATAATATGATATTTTCACCTGGGCCTTTACGGATGAACAGATTGTATGAGCAGGACACTAATTTTCCAGCTAAAAATAGAGCAGGACAAGAAATACAAAGATACATCCAACACTGTTTTTACCTACTTCTTAATGATTATAGACCTTCAGTCTGGCAAAACGTTACTTTGAAAGGAACTATTTTTGTTTTTTGCTGCCGTTATCTTAGTGTAAACACAGACACTGATATACCCATTATGCAAGCAAATGGAAACAACTGAAGCTGATAAAAACAAGTTTATAATCTAAGGGTCCATTATCATCATACAGGGCCCGCTTTTCTCCTTTGAAGTCAGTGGGACTTTGTCATTGCCACCAATGGAAATATAGTCAGATATTTAGTCCATATGGTGAATTTCCTATGCATTACTTCCTTAATCACAGAAACAGCTACTTCAGAACCCCTTGAGTTGATCAGGCATTATTTTTAAAAACACCACTGTAAATCATATGTTGTATATGTTGCCTACTTCCTATTTCAGATAAAAGCAGATTACTCTGAGAATATACAAATATTACTGAAGAAAGGAAAAAAAAAAAGGAAAAAAAGAGAGTGGGACAATTTGGAGGAACATGGTGACCATGCTTAGATTTTGGCAGCTATATCAATGCAAGCAATAGAGGAATTAGGCCATGGAGAGACCTGATGAGCTTGTTGTCAAATTGAAAATGGGAGTATAATGATATCTGAGATAATTTGCCTCTGACACAAATGGAAACACTGGACTTTTGATGATCAGATAATCAGCTAATAAAGCCTTGGGCAGTGTTAATTTTTTGGAGTGGAATGTGTTTAGACAGGATGATGGACATTGATAAGGCATTTATGACATGGCACAGTTGTGTTTCCAAAGAGTTTGGTAAGATATTTGTAAAGTCAATCTGACCCAAACAACGTAGTCAGTGTGGAGAGATGATGTAAAAACAAATGAATCTGATCTCTAACCAATGGAGTCTAGGATATGAGTGTATATTGCAACACGTGGCCATACATAAATTTAAATAGTATATAAATCTGATGGCACAGTTTATGAAAATAAATGTATTTGCACTGGTTCTTTGGAGAAAGGTAAAATGCACAGTAAAAGAAGAGGGATCATTTAGATGTATGTGGCTCTGTGTGGAAAAGAGGTGTAACATGAGAGGACAGGGTAAAAAAGCATTGGGTGTGAGAGACTGAGTAGGAGGATAAAAGATGTAGGAGATAAAAGGGTTGAGAGAGGAGAGATATAGACAAGGTAAAATGTATGTCTGATCTTACAGATACAGGTAAATAGCTTGGTTCAGTACAGTAAGCAACAGGAAGCCAAGTAGTGATTCATATGGCCAAAACAACAGAAGATGACACAGAAGCCTAGTTTTGGAGAGATTATTGGGGAAGATAAGTGGAAAGAAAAAAAGGAAAACATTAGAGAAAAGGATATAAATGAGCACCAGACTGTATATGAAGATATTAGTAGACACTAGTCATAAAGCAAATATATTTATATTCTGCACTAAATACTCATAGGAAGTCTCCATTTTCAGGCTTTTACTATTACAGATGAGTTTAATTTGTTGTGTTTCTTTTTCAAAATAATACCAAATAAAGGTGTCTCCAGCCATTGATTAATCATTTGCCAAACTTAGTTTTTAATTAAATGTGCTATGTGAGTACATAAAGGAGTAAACATCAAAGTTGCTCTGGTCTGCTATTGTTAAAATGGAAAAAATGTTTTTTTCCTTTGGAATTTTAAGTTTTATATTACATGATTTAGCCCACGGCAAATATTTTTTTATGGCTGAATTATAAACTTCTTGAGAAACAGGTTTATAACAGAAGCACAGACAATCTTCAAAAAAGCATTATAAACACCAAGTCAAATTATGAAGCAAAGATGGGCCTGAACCCAAACCCCAAAGCTAGCCACTCCATTAACTTTTACATACACTAGATTCAGATTCAGTCTTTGTAACACTAACTCATCCTTGCCATAAAATCCCATTACTGATGTGAAAATGGAGAGCTGAACAAATGTGTAAGCAGTTGCAGGATCAGGACCTAAAATACCGTGACTAAAATGTGAGAAGTGGATTATAAAAAGAGGTTTCTGAATGTTTCATTTGATGCCAGTTTATATTCAAGATTA
This sequence comes from Corvus hawaiiensis, assembly GCF_020740725.1. Classification (NCBI taxonomy): domain Eukaryota; kingdom Metazoa; phylum Chordata; class Aves; order Passeriformes; family Corvidae; genus Corvus; species Corvus hawaiiensis. Next base: position 14,252,054 of record NC_063213.1, read on the forward strand.
TTAAAGATTAAATATTTTCAGGTAAATACATGTAAACCAAGGATTGAATGTCTTCACTCATCATTTCAGGGCAATTCATACGTAGAAGAAACCTGTGCTTTTGTCCATGAACTAGAGAGAAACAGATGGGTGGAAAAATTAGACTAGTGCCATTCATGTTGTGATAGGAAAGGATATTAATGTACCATACTCTGCTATATTTGCTAGGCCTTGAGATTTCAAAGGGAAAAAAATAAAAATAAATAAAGTCCCATTGTGGAATCCAAAATACCCACACAGTGCCAAGGAGGGGCAGAAATCCTCTTGCATGGGCCATGTTAACCCCAATAGAGGCCATTCCTGTTCAGCTGTCTTTGCAGCCTGTTGCAAATCTCTCTCTGCAAGAAGAGGAAGCACTGATATTTGAGACATAAGCATGTTGAAATAAACCTTGGTACATGGATTAGAGATTACAGGGTAGGCTCAGGTGATAAAAGCAACCTTCATCATTATCTTACAATTTATCACGTTGTACCATCTTCCCTAAAGTACTTGTTATGTCTGCATTTAAGTGTTTAAATTTTCTTTCAGAGAAAGGAATTTCTTTAAAATACACTAGCTACTAACAAAATGTATCGCCATCTGCAAAAAGCAATTTGTTAATCAGACAGGAAAAAAATGGATGAAACACAATGGCTGGGTGGTGGGTTGGTTGGTTGGTTGGTTGGTTGGTTTGTTGGTTTGAAGCATCTTTTCAGTGTACAGCTGGGAATGATTATATCCCTTCTGCAGATTCCTAGAAATCACCTGACAGACAATGCTAATCCCAAAGCAAGAGAGCCATCACTGTCATGAACTAAGTGTATTTTTTGATGTACGTGCTTTCTGGGTATCTGTCACTTAGGGAATTACTCTTGGTTTCTGAAACAGGTTTTAAAACTAACGTATGTGTATATTTCTGCAAACCCTTAGTAAGCAACCATCAGCAGGTAATTTCTGTCTTCAAAAATAGATTTACTTTATTTTAAAAGCTATATTGTTGCTCAAACAGACAAACTATGATCAGGTCAGAACCCATTTAACTCAAGGACTGTCCAGCAGCATGAGAGTTTTAATAATCAGAAAGCACTGTAAACTCTCCCCTTCCCCCGTGTTCTGGGAATGTCTCTAAAAGAAAAAAATAAAGGGGGCTTAATGTGCTACCCATAAAATATACATCCCAATCAATCAAGAAAATGCATAAGTATTGCAAATGATGATCCAGAGACTGCCTAAAGACAGGGAAATGAGACTGAACCCAATAACTCAATCTGACTAGTTCCAGCCTGCCTGGTTTCTAGCCTGCCTGCAGACACAGGGCAGGAGCAGGGGCACGGGCAGAGGCAGAAGCTGACAAAGGAAAGAATGAAGTGTACAGAGGGTATAACAGGATCAAACTGCAGTTTAGTGCACAATATTAGAGAACTGCAATCACGGAAGAGAAGGGGAATGTCTGGAAAAAACTCAGAAAGTAGTGGTGAGAGAGTGCAGTATGAAACCAGCAGACAGATTTCCTATGGACTTCATCTCCAGACTTCAGCCAACCTTAAATTCAGGGCTTCAAAAGGGCAGCAAGGGAGAGTCCGAGTGCAAGTCTCAGACTCAGTGCTGGAGACAAAGGGATGGAGGAGACTGGATTTGTATATGGTTTCTGTAGTTTCTATGTTTGTAGTTAATCTGTGTGGCTGTAGACTTACAACTATGTTTGAAAACTATTTCAAACATGGTTACATCTTCAGAGTGGACAGGGATTTACTGTCGTGGCTACACTTGGAGGATGACACTATCCTCAGCAAAGCCCAGCTCTTTTCCCACTGCATCCTTCAGAAAGACTCCTTATGGAGTAGGTCTTCTATCAGGCCTTTTCCCTGATGAAGCGTTAACAGAGTTTGCCTTGACTGTGCACCAGCAACAAATTATTTCCAAACTGCTCTGGGAGATGAGAGTGGCTGACATCCACCACTGGCCGCAGGTCATTTTCCTGGCACAGACCAATCTTTGGGGATTATTTAACAGTGTTTCAGCTTTCAGCCTTGGAGCTCTTCTTCTAACCCCTACCCCAGGGACTGGATTGCCTTCACATAGAGGGACTGTAAAATACTCCCCATTAAAGAAGCAGTCGGGTTCAGCTAGGTGATCACTCCCCAGGCGCAGGGACAGCCTGTAAGGCAAGGCAATAGGGCAAGGAGGAGACAGGGCCCATAGCTGGTGAGCACCAGACCGTGCAGCCAAAGCAGCAGGATTCAGAGCCCAATATGTCCCTGCTTTGTTTCAGTCCTCTGGTGCCAGTAGTAGCGGTGGGGAGAATGCTCAGGAGTAGACACACACTCCCCAGTGGGGATTTCATGCTGCATAGCCTCCTTCAGCAGCACAGCCGGCCCTGGGGAACCCCAGCAGCTCCTCAGCCCCTCAAGAGGCTTCATGAGAGACAGACAGACTGAGGGGGTCAAAGCTGCAACAGAAGCTAAGAGAAACGGGAATGACAGCAAGAGTGGGTGAGAAGGGAGATGGGAAGAGGAAGGGAGGGGATGGAGGGAGGCCTTCCCCCGAGATGCAGGTATGCAAAGGGGACGAGAGGGCAGTGGCCAGATGAGCCTGACACCTGGGGATACTCTGATGGGGGGTCGTCGCAGCTCACCCCATATCAGCACAGCCAGCCTCCCCCAGGACCAGAGGGGACGGTGGTGTCCCACTGGGGAACGGCAGGGACTCCGAGGGACGCACGTAGGGACTGACGCACTCTCGCACGAAACAAAAAGAGAGTCTTGGGAGGGGGGAAAGGTGGCGGAGGAGGAAAAGGTGGCAGAGGGGGGACGGAGCAGAGTTCCCGCGGGGCACCCGAGGCGAGCGAGCCGGGAGGTGGGCAGGGATGCGTGTGTGTGTGTGCGTGTCTGCGTGGGGGGCCGGGGCGACGGGGGCGGCCGGGCAGGGCATGGCAGGACACGGCAGGGCAGGGCAGGGCAGGGCGGGCAGGGCTGCGCGGGGCCGCGCAGGAGCCCACGGGGCGGCGGGCGCAGGTGGTGCCGCCGCCTGCATCAGCTCTACCTGCAGTGGCGGGGGCCGCCGCCTCTCGCCCCCCTCTGCCCCTCGCGAGTCCCCGCCTCGGCTGACTGCCAGAGCTGGGGCTTGCCGTGTTTGTTTGTTCGTTCTTCCGCGCTGACGATGTCTTGGGGGGCTGAAGAGGAGGAGGAGAAGAAGGAGGAGGGCGGGGAGGGGGAGGGGACTGGGGCTTGGGAGACGGCGGTTCCTCGGCCTCTCTTATTGCCGCTGAGTTGCGCTCCTCTTCCTCAGGCTGCGAGCAGGAGCCGCCCGGGCGCTTCCCACTTCCCCGGCCGGCCGGGAGTCCCTGCGGCGGCAGCGCGCTCGCTCGCCTCCCGCCGGGGCAGGTGAGTGCGGGGCACCGCCGGGCACCGCCGCCCCGGGGCTCCAGGGCTCCGGCCCCGCGGGAGCCGCGGCCGCTGGAGAGCGGGGCAGGCGGGCGGGACGCAGTTTGCTAAACTCCGGCGCCCGGCTGGTCCCCGCTCACGGCCGCTTTCCCTTCCTTATCTCCCCTCCGCAGAGCAACCCGCCCAGCAGAGCGCTCCCGAGGTGCCGGCAGCCGCCAGGATTTTTTGTCTGTCTTGTTTGTGTGTTTGTTGGGTTTTGGTTTTGTTTTTTGTTTTTTTTTCCCCTCGTTTTCATTTGGCTTTCTAGTCTCGCTGGGAATGGCAGGGCCAGCGGCGCCTGGAGAAGGAACAAGTGTGGGGAAAGGGAGAGGGAGCCGGAGCTAAATGACAGGATGCGGGCGGCTTGAGGCACAGAGAGAAGCCAGCCTCCTTCTGCCCCCGGGACTGCCCCTGCGGACCGTGCTTTCTGCTCCTCGCTCCGGCTGGAGATTTAAGGAAGAGTTGTCCGTGGAGGGCATTTTTATTTTTTTCCTCCTTTCGCTGCTGTCGGAAGGGAAAATGGATTGGGGACTTCTCCTGCACTGTGCAGCCCTCACCTTCACCCTCGCCAGGGCTCTGCGGAGCGGTGAGTGACACGGGGGACGTCGGGTCTCGGCTAGGGCAGCTGCGGGGCCGGGTTCCGGGGCTGCCGGCACGGGAGGCGGGCGGTGGGGCCCGGCGGGCCGTGGGACCGGCACCGATATAAAGCCGGCTGGGGGGAACTTTCTGGCGGAGGAGGGATGCGGCGCAGTCCCCGCCTGAGGACCGCCCGCCCTGACATTGCCTTCCGACTTTATTTTCTGCTCTTTCGGGTTATTGTATAAAGCAGGCTGCTCATTCTCACTTGATCAGGACAGACAATTATCTTAATAATGTCCCGTCCCATAGGCAATTAAATGTCCCTCCTCCGATATCTGAAAGATAATGAACACTTTAAAGGGAAGGCTCTCTTCCCCGCCCGCCCTTTCTCTTTCCCAAAGCGTAAAATTTTGGTCATGCCTCCTACTAGCTGTGTGTGTACCTGCGAATAGTCTTCACACAGAGAACTGTGTAGAGTACCCGTTTCCCAAGTCTGCAGTTTACGTGCAACTTACACTGTGCCAAGAGGGGAGCTGAGCTTCCCTGTGAAGGCTCAAGACTCCCTTCCAAGAGGAGAAATCCCATAAGAAAGGAGTGGTGTGGCTAGTTTACTGTCAGGCAGACCCTGAAAACACAACTAATTAAAAGCAGCGTGCTCCTCCTTCCCCGAACAATGCCAGGGCACTGTGAATATTGCAGTGAGCATGATGCATTTTTAAAAGATGGTCTAATTGTGGGACTGCTTGACATTTAGCTCTTGCACATGAAACAGCTCATGTGAGTCTTCCTTTCCTGACAAATCCTGAGCAATTATTATTAACTAATTATCAAATATTTACTTTTGCCTGACTGGGTTTTCAATCAAAGTAATTAAAAGAGGAGAGCACACTCCACTTACACTGGTATATTGTTTTAATAAGGGACCGCAACTGGAGTGTCAAGCAAGAGTATTAAAATCGCGTGTTTTATGATGGAAGTTAATCTCTTTCCCAATATGTTTTGAGGAGGCTGCTTAGTTTAATCAGGATGAGCTTCCTCCTCCAATGCTGTGGCACAGGAGCAAAGGTGCTAGAGAGGTGCACCAAGCCTGGTGTGGAGATGCTCTGAGAGATGCACTTTGCTCATCCCCCTAGCCCAGCTCAGGGTGTGGGCAGCTGCCTCCCACACAGACCCACAGTGCCACCGTGTCCCTCTGAGGGACAGAATGGGGCCACCCCCAAGCTCTTGTTGATCTTTTCTCCCTGTTAAAAGAAGGGGAGAAGAGCGAGTTGCTGGGCAGAAGCCTCCTCCTCCAGTGTTTAATGTGGTGGTCCTGCTGGAGTCACCAAGGCCGTTAACCTCCTCTATAACCTACCAGACCTACTAATGCCACCTTCACCTACACGCAGTATTAGTGTCCACTAAATTAATTCATTAACCTTATTTGGAACTAATGGTCCAAAGTCATTAGAAACTGCTCTTCTTAATCAAGTGTGAGAGAGATTGCACAGAGCCAAGGAGTCTAGCAGACCGCATTATCTTATTACACTGTCATTTTCCCAGAAGTCGCAGATTAAGGAGCGCTGGTGGTAGTGAGTCCACCTCAACGTCCTCTGAAGTGACTCTGTCAAGTGACTAGAAGCAGCACTGCTTTATTTCAGGCATTTAACAGATGCCAGACTCTGCCATGTTGTTTGCAGGGCTGGAGTGGGCTTAATGAGACAAGATCACTTTCTGAGTATGCTTACACAGAGAGGAAAAGGCAAGATTCCCTGAGAGCCCCAGACAGCGGATTAGCAAGATCACCAGTGACAGCTTTTGAGCTTTGAGCAGCAATGCCTTTTGTTCTGGTCAGAGGAAAACAGCCTGTTTTGTAAAGGCACAGCGGAAATATAATAAGATAGCCTTTCCCAGCTATGTGCTTAGCAGTATCTGGGTTTTGACCATACATCTGAGTACCTATCAACCCCTTCCCTCCTAATTTATGGCAAATAATTTCTATAAAGAGTGTTGCTTTATGCATTTTTGATGTGCGCTTCCTCATTCATTTCCATTTGACCTGTTTTTCCTACAATAAAATCCTGTATATTTATAAATTCATGCTGTGAGCAAGGATTGCCATTTTGCTTTCACAGGGAATGTATTAGATAGAGCACTGCAGCCTGTATATACCATCATTGAGATGTAGTGATATATAGACTTGCTTTAGAGGGGACATTCTTGCTGTCCATAGTTTACTGTCATGTTTTATTGCTCAAAATTAAACAACCAATGCGTGGAGAAAGTTTTTTCCTCCCTGAAGGCCCACAGAAGGGAATCCATAGTAGTCAAAAAAGTGATAACACTGCACTGGACAGTGAAGTGAGTGGCCGTGTAGGTTGGACTTTTTGTCCCTTTTTACTTTTCCTATAAACCTTAAAATGCAACCCTGACAATGCTGACCAAAGGAGCAAGATGCAGCCTTTCCACATTTCACAGTCACACTTTGTGATTCTAGAAACTTTTGCAACTATTTTGCTGCAAGAAATAAATCTTTGTTGTTGTTCAGGGGAGGAAGGAATGAAGGGAAGAGGAAGGGATGTTGTTCTGCTCCATTACTTTGATGCAGTCTCCAAGCATGAACAAACTTCCTTGAAAGAGTAAATAGTGGATGATTTCTGCTTCACTAGAGCTACTTTGTTCTCTGCTACCCTGAGTTTGAGGAGCACAGATAGTTTCAACCTGCCTAGATTTATGGACTGATAAAACAAAGGGAGGGTCTCCTGCGAATGAGCTTGGATCCACCAAGATAATCCCAGTGGTTGGTGACACAGACCAGGCTTATCCCATAGCTGGGCAGGGTGTCAAAAGGCATTCCTTAACATCTCCTCCCAGCTTTTCTTAAAACTTCATACTTAAGAAGATTATAGTTTTTGGAGTTTATTGTGTCGCAGGTACCCTTCTTAGCCGACATTAACGCTGTTATGAAGGTGCAAGGTTTTAACACTGTAAGGGGCACTGTTGGAGCGGAGGGCTTTTAAAAAGGGGACGGCTTAGGAATGGGGTGCTTCTGCTACCTGCTGCCTGTCCAGCCACCGGATTTAAAGATGGGGACGGAGAGGGAGTCCTCTTCCCTTCGGTAGAAAGTAGCAGAGATGTCTTTAAAAGCAGAAGTATGCAGCATAAGTTTGCCTGAAGAAGGCTGCGGTCTCGCAGCATTCCCACGGCAGTCGGCGGGGTCCGCTGCTGCGGGCTGCGCCCGGATGCTTGCCGGGGGCACTGAGACCTGCCCATGTGCTTGCTTCCCCCGCAGATAAGTGTGGAGACACGATCAAAATTTTAAGCCCCGGGTACCTCACGTCTCCCGGCTACCCGCAGTCCTACCACCCCAGCCAGAAGTGCGAGTGGCTGATCCAGGCGCCGGAGCCCTACCAGCGCATCATGATCAACTTCAACCCGCACTTCGACCTGGAGGACCGCGACTGCAAGTGAGTGAGTCCGGCGCTGCGGAGCGCCACGGCGACACCTGCCGGCCACCGCGGGCGCTCGGCGGGGCGCGCCCGGGCCGGGGGCGAGCGGGGAGGGAGGCGGGGGTGTGCGGGTTAAAAATATCTTTACGGCTTTCTGAGGTTTGTGAGCTGCGTCCGCCCGGTGCGCTGCGAGCGGGTGGCGGTGGTGATGCGCGGAGTGCGGGTGCGGTTGTGGTGAGGCACCGTTTGTTGGCCCGCTTGCTTTTTTAAGTCTCTTGTTTGAGTTTGAGAAAGGAGTTCCTTTTCCGCTTATACCCCCACGACTACAAACAGCCCATGGAAGAGACAGGCCATTTATAAATTGCCAAATCTTCTTAACGCAGAGTTAGTCTGGCATTTACTGTCACCCTTCAAGGGGCAGTGGAGTGGAGGACTGATAGTCATATTTCCTTCTTTCTCCCTTTGCTGCTGATTTATAGCCAGTAGCTTTTCTTTCCCCTCCTCCTGCTCTCCTGTAGTGCTGTGAGAGGAGGAAGGAGGGAGCTGAGGCTCCCTTTGTCCCCTGTCCTCGCATTCCCTTTGACCGCCCGTTCCAGAAGTGAGAAGGGGAATCAGAACCTCCCAGAAGCTGTTCTCCACTTTTCCCCAAATCTGTAAATCTCACAGCTTGCACAAGGCAACACGTGGAAGATCATTCCCCTCTTCAACATGCACTCTGAATTCAGCCTGCTTGTTTCACGAAGAAAATATTTTCATGATTCATTATTTAAGTATTTCTGGAGTATCATAGTTATTGAAATATTTCTTGTGTATCATAATTTTTTATCCCCTTCTGATAACTGCAAGAGAGTTGCTGTTCATTAATGTTACCAGTCAAGATTTTCTCTGCATGTCGGAAAGATTAAACTCAATAGCTGGTGGTGTTTGGTATTTCATGGGAGTATACAGGATTTGGTGCCATAAAATGATGCTCAGTTTATCAGAAGTCATTGTGATAGACCATGAGATTAGAGTGTTGGACTTAGGGAAAGAGAGCCTGTACTCAAGCACTTAATTTTTGCCATTCACATCTTTGTCCTATTATTTAATAAATTGATTACTTAGACCACAATTATTGTTTTCTCTTGAAATGAAGTTTTTTAATGATGCACTGTGGTGCTTAGTTGCCTTTTTGTGGTATTTTATAAGCACTTATAGATCAGCATTTCAGTGCCATAGTTGAGTGATAATGCAGAAAAACCCTGTGCTCATAAAACTAAACTGACTCTTTGCGAAAATGAGTTTTTACTGTGGTGTTGGAGCTGCAGCTCGTATTCACACCATATGTTCACACACTGACTTCCCATTCTTTAATTTTTAATGTCTTGTACTCAGGCAATGAATCACTTCCCTGTGTCTTCTTAATACAGGTTTTGCTTTCATTCTGTGGAACGCTGCTAATGCTTTAAAATATTTGTCACTCTTTGTCTCTTAGATGGAAATTAGGAAATTAAATCAAACATATTTCAGCGTCAAATCTTCTTCCTCCCTTGCTAGAATGCATGTTTTTCCAACTCTGTAAAACCAACATGGTCTTTGGCAGCAGTAAAATGGTGTACAGCATACAATTATTTGAAGAACAAGTAATCTTTGTGGCACAGTGTTGTGTTAAACAGTGCTAGACTGAGCTGAACTGGGTCCAGGGAAAGGATTGACTCCCTCCCTGTGCTGCTTCCTTCTCAGTGTTCATTGTCCACTCTCCCCACTGCATTATTTCTTCCCCTGAAACGGAGCCCAAAGCAGTAATGAGATGGTAGTGGGTGGAAGGAAGTCTCTCAACAGGGTTGTTTGCATTGTCTTTGCAGTGTGTGGTGGTGATGACTTTACCATTATTTGTCTGTGCTGAAATGCTAATTTTCTAGGCTTTGCTAAATTACTCAGCTGCTACTTCATTTATACTGAAAATTGCTCTTTTTAACTTGAGAGGGATTGTATTAGTGGAAAAAAAACCACAAAAAACAACTAAGGACCAGAACAACAGAAAAATTATTTCAGCAACAGGAATTTGTCAACAATCTCCGTTGTCTGAAATTTCAGCATCTGCTTGCAAAATTCACATTCCTTGTACTGAATATTAAATACAACAGGCGATTAATGCAATAAACCTATCACAAGATTATTTTGTTTTCCAGCTAAGTATATTTTGTTTTTCTAATATGCTTAGTGTATTAGAAACTCAGTCTGCAATCTAGAAATGTGTAATTTAGGTTACACTCTAGTTTATTGAAAGGTTTAGCACTGGAAATTAATAACCACTTAAATATGAAATGCAGATAGAAAATGAGAGATAAGGGAATTCATGTCTGGGAACAAAAAATGTCCCATATAATTAGAGTAGACTAGAGAAGATTAGCTTGCTGGCCTAGCTCCCAAAATCCTCTTTATAATGCTGTTCATTGCATCTTGGACCTTAGTTAGCATTGAAAACAACTTTAATAACAAGGACCCCTGAGCCCAGGAAGGGAAACACTGTGGCTTTGGAAAGGTTACCTTCTTGTTTCATAGTGCCAACAAGAAAATCGAGAGGCTTTACCTAACTTTAAAAAATATTGCTCTATATAGAGGTCTAGACGTATTGAAATGTAAAACTGGTGAAAGGTTGATTCTCAGAGGAGAATCAAAAGCAGCACATTTAAGCATTAGCTGTTACTGAAGTTGTTCCCAGTTAGTCTCTTTGTATGTTAGGGTTTGGAATTAATTTAAGAATATGCCCTTGATTTACCTACTTATTATGCTGTGCTTTAATGAATAAGTATTTCTCAAATGACTGATAATAAAATTCATATATGTATATTTTTCTGACAATCAGGACCATTTGAGTTGTTCTAAATTTCAAGTAAACATGGTGAAAATTCCTTTTTCTCTGGAGGCATTCTGAAGGACTCAGCTTCTACAGTTTTGGAGAATAAAGATACACAAATAATTAAAAATATGTTCACACAAGCTAGGTTCATCTAATAAAAAGTCTTCTAGACGGAACTACTGTACCAGCGTTATGGAAATACTGGGTTTCGACAAGAAGTGTACAAACATGTCGACCACAGATTGTTATCAAGGACATATATAATGAAAAAATACATAGTCTCTTTTAACATTTAACTTTAATGAGTGTTATGCCTCCTCTTCAGGAAGCCAAGAAACAGAAATTATGGTTGTGCTTTAAGAGAAAAGTAGTTTTTGTTTGCCGTTTTGCCTTTTCTCAAGCAAGTCCCAATAATAAGCATGCATTTTTGGAGTCAGGAGCATGGTTAAAATGAATAGAAGAGACAAAACATATGGCCACATATTAGTTAAAATGCTCCAGTGTTTGTTGCATGTGGTAAATGCTTTTCAGCACTTAGTGCAAGCTGTACAAGTCTCGTGTTGCTGAAGTATCCTACTGTGTAAATGTAGCCATCTTGAATCTAGTAAAACTTTATACCTAGATAATAAACAAGAATGTCACTGATACAGTACTTTGAATTTATGGAACTTTTCCGGTTTCCCAGCAATGTACACTATCAGCATGATAATTTATAATGGTTTGTGACAAATGTTGCTGAGCAAAGAGGTGTGTGGTTACATTCAGATCAGATGTCATTATCTAGGGAGCAATAAAAATTTCACAGACACTAGGTTAAAAACATTAAGAAAATGAATGTGAAGCTTCAGAAGAAAAGGGCTTAAGAAAGGTGGAGGGTTGGCTAGAGAAAGCCCAATAGTGGTTTCCTTACTGACAAATTATTAACTTTGTTGTCAGACTTGACTGTATTGTTTTACAAGGTTTTCATAGATATGCCACGCAGCACTATTGTTTTAATGGCTATCATTTATAGATGTAGAAAATAAGTATCATCCTTGCTTAACACTTGTGGATTATGTACGACAATGCTGTCAAATCACTCAGAATGGAAAAATTGCCCATTCTGGAAACATTCAAGTTACAGGAGAGATGTCACAGATAATTACTCTTCATATTGCATTTACTAGGGATTAGTTACATGGATGAGAGTAGAGCTTTATAGAAATTGTGGTCAGCTATAGAATACAGAGCAAAACATATCTATGGTTGTTTATATAGAAGAAAATGGCTCCTCCAGGTCCTTGAGTAAGGAAGAAAGCAAAGGTATTCAGACCTACAGAGTGAATGTATAGCTTCACATAACTCCCATAGACCTTAATGATGTTAGAAATTCATCCATACATTTTATTTCTAAATAATGTCAATGGATTTATGCTACAAATCTGTAGGTATAACAAACTCAGGCTGGTAAAATAAACAGGAGCAAGTGAAGTCATGGCTCAGCCTTCCTTTCGTTTCTGCATAGTTTAAGCTTTCATTTGCTTTTGTCCAAATCCTGGTTCCTGTTCTTCCACGCAGCAAGGTCTGCTTTGTGCAGACCTTGTGCCTCGCGTTTGTCCCTTTTGTGCAGGGGCCGTTCAAGCCCTTTGGGCTGAGCCGATGGGAGTAAGAGTGCCTATGTCCTGGCTGCCCACCTGCAGCACCACCCATGAAGGATCCTGCTGAGCTGCCCACTGAGCCTGTCAGAAGGGTCCTGCCATCAGCTGCACACAACAGCTGCTCCCTGACTGCCCCAGCTGCACCTGAAGCCTAGACAGTTCTGAGCTGCTCCCACAAACTGCCCCAAGGACATCTCAGGGGAAGGGGCGGTCTGGGCCCAGTGCAGCCCTACTGCCTATGGAAGCAGTGGGAACTTTGCCCTCCACTCCCACAGAGCTGTCTCCCATCATTCTTGATGACTGCAGGGAAGGGTTCAGCACAGGCCCTGTAGGACGGTTAATGACTGTATCAGTTGTTTGGATAGCAAATGTCAGTCAGAGCTTCCTAATTCCCTCTGCCCGGCCACTGTGGGGCTCGGCAGGCAGAGAGTGCCTGCAGCTGACAAGGCAGGGTGAGCAGCAGAGCAGCACAGGAACAGTCACTCAGGTTTGTGGAAGGGGAGCCAAGGCCTCTGAGCTTTCCAACAGAAATACAGCTTTACTGTCTCGGCTCCATCAGCTAAGCATCAGCACTGGCTCTTTAGTGGGTTTCAGCAGGACAAGGTATCCAGGAGAGGTGGAAATGCCCCCTCCTCACTGCTGAGAGCAGCTGGAAGGATTTCCACCCTCCCCTGCTTGCTCTGAGCTTCATTAACTAATCCATCCAGCCCATGCGTGTGCAGTCACTCCACCGTGGGCTGCACTGCCTGGGCAGAGGTGAGCAATGGGCTGGACATGTCTCTGTCAAAGCCAGAGAGGGATGTGGGCACCGACGTGCAGGGAAGGCCATACCTGGGCTGAAGAGGCAGCATCGTACCCCTTTTGTCTCCCTCAAGAGCTGTTTGGGGTTACCAAGAGATTAATTGGAAGTACTAAAGGGGTGAAGGGGGCTATCCTTCATTCTGTTCCTAAAACAAGAAACAAGTGGTTTTGGCTTAGTTTGAGATGAGTTGTTGCAGTAGGTTTGGGGGCCATGTGGTATCTCATGTTTCTGCATGCACTTTGAGGGAATTTCTCTGCTTTATATAAAGCACATGAAAGGCTTTCTCAGGGAGCACTTAGCTAGACCCAGACAGCTCTTCCAATCACCACTGCTGTTTGGTACCCTCCATAAGGCTGCAGGAAAGTTTTCTGTCAAGGAAAGGAATCAGCCTGTGCAGGATCATGGAAGCAGAAAACACTTGTTGTAACCCAAAAGCTCTTCCTTAACTTAAAGGTTCTGCATTATGAAAGTATATATAATGTTCTCTTTGCCACAAGATTCCACAAGTATTTGCACACACAGATGCATCTAAAGATACTGTTATTTTATTGTGCTTTTGGGACTAAATGAGAGTTAAAAGAAGTTGGAAATTATATTGTTTTTCTGATTAGAGTGTAATGAAAGAATTCCTTTGGTTTTTATCCAAGAAATTAACTCTTGTGAAAGTCTCTATTGTCAAACTCTTTAACAATTTGTTCTTTTAGCATAGTGGTTTGAGTTTGAGTTTTCTCAGAAAAGGTATTAGGAAATCCATGACCAAACTGCCTGGTCATAGCTAGGGAGACTGTGCTAGCCCATGTTCAGGGCTGAGGCACTGGAAGCAGAGCCCAGCGTTGCACTCTGTGTATGGGAGCATTCCCTGTCTTGACTTGGGTCTCCAAACAGTAGCATGATAGAGCTATAAAACCAGTCATATATGGATGTTTCTATTAACCTGAACAGTTAACTGTGAGTAGAATTCTGTCTAGATGTGCTACAACCAGATGCCCTTCAGACAGGAAAAATTTGAGGGTCAAATATGGATTCCCTTAAGCCTAATCCTTCATCCTTTCTGTGGACAGAGATAAACAAATTCAGAACAAAGGTCTAAGTCCTTTCTAAATTGAAACCCAGAGTTGTTGGAATTAGCCGCATGAAACTCTCAATATGTTTTCAGCCAATCCCATAGTGCTCTTCTCTCCACCCTCCTCTCCCGTGCTAATCTAATTGAAAAAAAACCCTATGTGTTTCTGTTAGTTTCTTAGTTTCTTAGTTATAGTTTATTGCAAGCTTTAACATTGGATCATAATTTGATAATTGATATAGAGATTTTTATGCAGCTGATGAGAAACCAAATTAAATTATTTTCTTTTGTAGTATTTCCAAAGAATGAAATTATGTTGAAAACTGGATATACATGCACTCACATGTATATGTCTAGATTTATATATCACACCAAACTGCTTGGATATAGGCATATGTTACGTGCACCTCTTTAGGACTCTGCATATATACACGTATTTATGTCTATGTTATCGATTTCTTAGTTTATGTAGAAGTTCCTAAAGTAAATCTACTAATTAAAGCGCTAATACCCATCTTAAGGTTGATAATTAGGTATAAAGAGAAAAAGAGACAGGATTAGTGTTCAGATCATGTTCCAAATGCCTCTTAATTGGGTGTTTGTAATCAATCCTGATTGCAAGAGGCAGTGGTTTGGCAGAATAAAGAATGAAAAAGGCTTAGCTCTGCTATTTTCCTGTTAGTTGACTTGGCCGTAGTATTTTAGGACAGAATCCAGTGTCAAACAAGGTAATTTTGTCAGCCTTAGCAATCCTACAAAAAATTTTAAAAATCTTTTCTTATGACATTTTTTTCAAGCTAAAAACTCTGTCAAGCTAGAGAGTTATTTTTATCCAGAATCTTAAAAATTGTTTTCAAGTGAACCACAGGAAAGACTTTGTTCTCCTGTCCTCTATCCACCACTGACTTCGGAAATCATGTCTGAGTTCACTGTGGGTTTTTCATTGCATTGACCTTGGTACTTTTCTCACCAAGCCACAGTTTTCCATCATAAAACCACACAGCTTGGTATAATGATTATTTCTTTATCCCGAGTAACCAAACAATTTTTTAAACAGGGTGACAGATTTCCCTCTTGCACTGTGGGAAGCAAGCACCTGGCCATTTCCAAATAGACTTTTAATGAACTTCCTGAAGGAGATTTGAGAGAAGTTTAATAAGTCACCTGCCAACTTTTTGGGAGCATAGGTCATTTGCTTTTCTGCAGGAATTCACAAAAATGTGAGAATAACCCCCTTCCCAAGTCCTAAACTTCCATGGAGGAAATTGATTTTCATGGGCAATATCAAAGGTTTATAAAAATGTAACCTCAGAAATCAAATTTCTGATTGTTTCTCACACGTAAGGTACTGTGAAACTCTGTGATCCACAGAGCTGGTTATGATCTGTGTGAACTTTATAATAATTTATTTAAACAGGAACAGATTGTGCATATTTAGACTCATCTTGCAGGTTAATATCATTACAAGTATTTTACGTAATGCTATAAAATGAAGAATTTAGATGGCTCAAAAGGACCATTGAGAAAATATCTCCATATGTGGAAGAGACACCCATTTAATGTGATGATTTCTTCCAGAAGAAACTATGTTCATCCCAGAAGCACTATAACCAGCTGTTGTTCAGGAGAAACTGGGCAGTTGTCTGCTGCGTTCCACACTGACGTGGAGTTGCAGTGGCCACATGTCCCATGCCTCCGCTAAATACAGATGGGCTGTGCCTCACACTGAGTGAGAGCCTGGGTTAATCCCTTCCCTACCCTCCCAGCACTTGGGCCCCATTGCACATTTGTGCTCTGGGCTGCTCTGTGCCCCCACATGAAGACACAACCTATCAGAACTGTGGTGTGGGAATGGGATTGGAGCACCCCACTGCAGACAGGGCAGGACTGACCTCACAGCTCAGCCCTGTGCTGGGGCCATGCCATTCTTTGAAAAAAAGATAGGTAGTCCTTTTTCTTTTTTTTTCCTTCTTACAACACTCCTTATTAATTTGAAGTTGGTAACCTAGAGAAAATTAGAGGTCTGTTCTCACCGGAGTGATTATTCTGCCTCGAGCTTTGAGAAATGCTCCCTCAAAGCCAAAGTTTTGCTCATTCACATAAACAGTCACACTGAAGTCAACTAAAACAACAGACTCACTTGAGCAGGGCTGATGAGTAGGACATATATTTCTGGCACTACACAAATTAATAATTGCTTTTTATAACAGTGGTTTTCAGATGTTTGCAGAGTAATTTACAGTACAGTATAAGATTCAGCCTCATACTTCTTAGGTCACCATAAATAGGTTATCAGTTCTTCTCCAGCTCTTAGCTCTTAGTCGTGAATGTTTGGGACAAGTTGCTAAGTGCATGAGTAAGAATCAAAGTTTGCCTTCTTTTGCCAATCTGTCATTAAGCCAGACAACTTCTACTGACTTTCTTCTAATGTATTCATCTGTAACAAGGGACGCAGATCTGCAATTTAGAAAAGGTTTAGCTTGATCACCATGCAGAAATGCAGGCTATGCTGCCTATTTCCATAGATCACACCGCTTTGCCAGATGCAAAATGAGAGGCTTACATCCCTCGTGCTAAAAGCCCTTCTTAGAGGAAATCCTAGGCTGTCGCTTCATTTGAGTAGCTTTAGCTAAGTCTAGAAAAATATGCGAAGGTAGCTCTTAAATAAAAACTTTTTTTTCATGTTTCAAAGTCATCTCCATAATCTGTTTTAGAGACAGAGGCATAAGATATATTAACATGGAAGGCATATGTTCTGATTGCTGAGTGGTTTTTGACATTCCCAGAAAACCCCTGGGACTTTGTGTCACAGTTCTGTAAACTTTATCTATTTGTATATTCATATCTGGGCCTAAATCCAAAACTTCTTTACATGCATTACAGCAGACAGTTTAGGTTCATCTCCTCGTGTTCCAGATGGCAAGCAGTTAAATCAGGTACACATTTTAACCACTCCACATAGTCGAATACTCTAATGCATTTCAAAAGTTTTCCTATGTGTTCTAATAGCACATAGACTATATAATGTAGGTATATAAAATAGATACAGGACTACATAGAGCTGTGAAGCAAGTGAAGACAGCTCCACTGATGCCAGTACAGCTGCACCTGCTAATAGCTCAAACACAAAATACCATAAGTAGATCGTATTATGTTCCTTACTGGTTTCCATTTTCATTTATTCTCCACAGCTACACTAGATGAAGGCCTTCCAACTGTATAATAGCCATCTTTATCTCATTTCTCTGACATAATTTTCAAGCTCCTTATTACTGTTGAACAGGGTAGCTAATAGTGCCCAAATTGCTTCTCATTCTTCTCATTCTAGTAAGTCATTATTCAAGAAACCAGTACTGTTCATCCTTTCCCACACAAGTAGTTCTCCCCCAAACTAAACTTAAAACTTACCTCCAAGAACCAGTCTCACATTTGCCAATTAGACTCCTTCTACTGGCTGTTACATTCATACTTTGCACATTTTTACACTTTTAAACTAACTGTATCCATGTACTCCTTGAAATTTTAATCTTTGACTTCTAAGCCTAGTCTTCATGCACTGATTTTTGCACCAATTTAATGATTTCAATTAAGGTTTTGTTTGTGTATAGTTGAAACAATTCAGCATGCACTGGGGGATAGATATATTCTAGTATAAGTACGTCTAATGTCAGTACTTTTGCAGAATAAACCTTGCTAATGTCAGCAGTTTGTAGCCAAGACTGTACTGTTTAGAAAGGTTTCTAAACTGGTAAAGCTAGAGTGCCTGTAAAAATAATGTATAGACCTACATCTGTGTGACATAACTAGTCACAAATGCTAGTAGAGGATTTGGGATATTGCATTAGCTAAATTTGTCAGCAAAAGTTAATTGGATTGCCTTCTGATTGCAGGTTGCGGATTGCAATATAGACGTAGGTGTGCATATTGAGGGCCTTCCTGACACATCCATTTTCTCCCAGCCTTTATTCTTCAAACAAAAGCTTAGCCAAAGTGTCTAAGCTAAGCAGTTCCTCTGCCTGCTGCAGCTTATGCTTTCCAGGAAGGTTTTTTTTGAACTTGTGTTACTAGGCAGCTGCATAAATTACTGTGGTGTGACCTTCAAGCACCTCACTTGCTCCATGGAAATTATCCATATGCACACTCTCACCCTGTGATCTTCTAAATGACATGTAAGTTTCTTAGTTATTCCTCCCCCATACCTGAAATTACAAAGTAAAAAAATACTCATAGGTGTAACCACAGCTCATCTGATGCTCTGAAATCAAACTCTGAGTACTCTGAAAATAAGTATCTGCTCACCAGGTAACTTTTGCATGTCCCCATATGCTCAGCATAGAAAAGAAATTAAATCTTTCCTTTCAACATCCCAGCTTCAGCTCTTTCTCATCTGAAAGATACCAGATAATTTTGATTTAAATATGTAAAGAAAGAAAGCTGTTTTTCATGGACCATATTCCTAATTTGGAGAAAGATCCAATTTGTTTAAAGATCATTCTACTGAACTTAGTGGAACCCCAGTGATTTATATCAGCTGAGTGAGGAGCTGACTCTACACTTGCACATCTCCCTAGAAATTCTCGGAAGAAAGGTCAGTTTTGTAGCTGAACAAATGTTAACTCGGAGTGAAGTCAGTTAAAGTTTTGCCATTCATCAGGATTGCACTTTAATACTTACGCAGAATGGGTAAGAGCTTCTTAAAAGGAGATGGAATAAAGACCAAAGTAATTCTGTATGTGTACAAAACTCTCTTCTCACTAACATCTTTAAAGAAATACACAGGATTGGGTGCTGTGGTACTGTGACTCCTTATAGTGCTAACTCTCTCCTACTGCTTGATCTTGGGACAGTCAATCATCATCTTTGTGCCTCTGTTTCCTTAAAGAGCATAATATTTTTCTGGTTTTCAAATATCTGAGGATGTGCTTATTAGCGTTTGCAAAACCCTCAGAGACTGCCTGGTGGAAATGTAGAGAAGTATAATAGTGATTTGCCATTGTTTTGTGTTGTTCATCTTCTAGGTGTTAATTTTTTTTTAAGAATATAATGCTATGCAAAAATGCATGTGGCAATCTTCTGACGTTCAGAGAGAAGTGTTATCCAAACAAAAATAAAGAATAGGACTCATGCTCACAAGAGACACATTATCCATGATGAGGAGAATCTATAACAGACATGGCACTAACTCAAAACTGT